>NW_026442180.1:1220198-1830298 GCF_026898425.1 Galleria mellonella
TCTTTTTGGATATTGTAGATCTCCACAAAATTTGAGAAAAGAGTGAGTATTGTATGCCAGGCTGTACAGGGATGCTTAGAGGATAGCGGCGAAGATCCTATGATATGAGACATCCCCTGTCATCTCCAACAACATTAACTTGTAACTTTTAAAATCAATAAATGTAGTCATGCAAGTCTTATACCTAAAAGATTGTAGATAATATAAGAGAACTAGTTACTACGATTCGGGGTCAGCAACCTAATACGAGTAGCATAGTGATTGTCATATTAGATACATACCATGCCGTCTAAACCTACAACGAAAACAGACAACTTCCAAAATTATTTCAGAAGATCAACGCAGAATTTGCCTTCACAAATACCTTCATCATCTTTTAAAGAACCTAAAACCGAACGTCAGTCTCGGTGTTCATTAGCTACAAAGCGTCTAACTACGTATTCAAATTCAAATTCCTCACGTTCAAAGAATATAAAATTATGGGTTCTTATCAAAACACCTTTCGTCTAATCTCCTTGTACCCAGTCATTTAGGCTACACCTACGCAAGATAAAGATGGTACGATGTTTATTTTTGGTGAGCGAAAGAGAGATCAGAGGGCCCGTTAGGAAAGCTGTATCGACTACCGCCTTTACGCGTCAATAGTGATGGCCGTTATCGACGCAAATGACTTTAATAACAGCTCTTGAATCGATTGAATCAAATATCGTCGGAGTTGCTGCGATTGCTGTAACAGCCATAATTTTTCATTTGATTTGTCCATCGTCATAAGTAACAGATTCTATTTTGTTAGCAACTTTGGAATACTATTATATAACATTCGATTCGTCTACATTTCCACATAACAAATGCATTATATGGCCGTAAAATGTGATAAGAATTGAGCGCATAATCTGTATGAATACTGCTTACTCATTCAACCCAAATAATAAATTAACAATAATAACTAAGTATATACAACATTAGCCGTGTGGTCCCGGCAGACGGACGCTGCTGCCCATCCCTCTACGATTAAGTTCCCTTAGTGCCGAAACCACACGGTGTCTAGACATCATAATATAATTGAAATAATCCACATCTCATTATCTGCTGTTTAGGTCAAGTTTCCTTGTCCTTCTTTCAGCTGAAACAATGATGATGTACCTAGTTATCCAAAGAGCATAAACACTCACGATTAGGGGAAAGGGTCATAATAACAAGGTCAACCTCCAAGTAGTTCCCCCTGAAAACCATCATGAATAATTCTTGTTAAATTCGTCATGGGCTAACTAACCTTCGTCGTCACATATCATCTCTCACTGGTGCCACGCCAGTGTATACGGATAACGCAGACGGGGTTGCCATTATTTATTTATTTATCTCTTTATTGCACCATAAATAAAAATATACAATGACAAGTGAATAATTCAAGTGAAATACAGTAACATAAATACAGATTGAAATATACACATAAAGGTACAAAAAGCGGTCTTATCGCTAGGGCAATCTCTTACAGACAACCTTATTCATTAAAAAAAAGCACTCACGATGTTTTAGGCGTTCCCGTTTTGAACTATACTCGCATATCGATACCTCTATCTAAGACTGCCCATCACTAAACCCTGAGGGTTAAGTGAGAGAATTAAGTCGACTTACCTGCGGCCCGATGACTCATACACATTCATCATAGCTCTGTCCTACCTGTATTTTTTTTTCCTTATCCAGATACGTATTTAAAAGCGAAGGCGGTCTCTTCAATTAGTCATACCCAGTATGGGGAGAAATATCTGCGTCTTTGTGGCATAGCTGATTTCAAAATCTATATAGTGACTAGTATATACTAAATGCACTGCAGGGAGTCAGTGGATGCAGGTGGCTCAGGACCGTTCTTTATGGCAGTCTATGGGGGAGGCTTATGTCCAGCAGTGGACGGATAATGGCTGAAAAGATGATGATAATGATAAGCTAAAATAATATATATTTTTTTTTATTTCATTACTCTGCCTGTCTGTTTTTTTTATACCATCGAGGTGGCAAACAAGCATACGGCCCACCTGATAGTAAGTGGTTACCGTAGCCTATGAACACCTGCAATAAAAGAGGTATACCCGTGCGTTGCCGACCCTGAAGTAACCTCTTTACCCCTCTTTTGAAGAACCCTGTATGTTTGTTTCGTGTTGTGTTTTTTTAATGGATGATAATGAAATGGTTACCCCGCCTGCATTATCGGTATACACTGGCGTGGCACCAGTGAGAGATGATAGATGAGGATGAAGCAGGTCAGTTAGTCCATCGTGACCAATTTAACAAGAATTAACCACTATGGTTTCCAAGGAGAACCGTGTGGAGGTCCTGACCTGATAGGGTGTATTGCTAGGAATACAAATAGCTGATTTCAAAATCTATATAGTGACTAGTATATACTAAATGCACTGCAGGGAGTCAGTGGATGCAGGTGGCTTAGAACCGTTCCTTGTGGCAGTGTATGGGGGAGGCCTATGTCCAGCAGTGGACGGATAATGGCTGAGATGGTGACGATCATGATAACACCTTTTAAAAATACAACCATACAAGGTGTTTCATAGCTGAAACAGAAATACCCAAGCAGGTTATGTCACCGTTTCCTTTCTTCCAATTTAAAAAGCCCATTACCCATTCTCCTTGAAGTTACCAATTAATATTCCCATTTACCGTCAGTGGTCACGTAACAGTATCCGCGTAGTTGAACGTTCCCGCGGGAAGCGGCGTCGGGACGCATGCGCCGGCGCACGGCGGGGGCACGCGGAATTGCTATGGCCTTGCGCCCACTTCTGCGCACACGATCCGTCTTCTACTTGATTTATTATTCAACTATTTTTAACATGTCTCTAATAAATAAATAGTACTCGTCATATAATACTGTATCTAGTACCAAATGGAGTTTCCTTTTTTTTTATAGGTGATAATGGAATGGTAACCCCACCCGCGCTAGCGGCATACACCGGCGGGGCACCAGTGGAAGATGATAGGTGAGAATGAAGCAGGTCAGTTAGCCCATCGTGACGAAATCCACAAGAATTGTTCACGATGGTTTCCAGTACATAACAGAGTATACTGTTTCGCCCATGATACCCCCCATGCGTTGCCATTCCTGAGGACTCAGGTGTTATTCCTCTGTACCCTGTAAATTCACGCCATATCCCACCCTTCAAACCGAAACACAGCTTTTTTTACAACACAGGGGGCAAACGAGCATGCGGCTCACTTGATGGTAAGTGACTACCGCCGGCCATGATCACTAACAGCTAGAGATGGGCAATCCACCTGGGTGGGTTTAAAGTCTGGTGGGTAAAAACCGGGTGTTTTGGGTTTATTGGGTTTAAACCCCATAAACACCCAAATTTTTGGGTGTTTATGATTTTGTACTTCATCATCGTCATCTCAGCCGCAAGACGTCCACTATACTGGACATAGACAATATTATTATGCAGCCTACAGAATAAAAAACTTTTAATTTGATTTTGAGTTTATTAAGAAAGAGATGAAAGTAAAATGTAAAACTACAGTCAATCACTGTCAGATTCAGAGTTATTACAAGCGATGAATTGTATAGGTTCGATAGGCTCTATTTCGTCTAAACTGTTATGTTCATTTACTTGCTCAATGAAAGCTTCTAAGGTATTTTCTTCATTAAACTGAATGTCCTCGCATTCAGCTTTATGTTTAAGATTCCAGTTATAACAAATGAATGAAATTTTTTCAGTTCTTTCAGTTGTAAGTCGATTTCTTTTGTTATTATGTATGTAGCCTTGGATACTAAAGGAACGCTCAGTGGCTGCCGAAGTACAGGGAGCTGATAGAATACGAATCGCTACTTTGCTTAACTCAGTGGAACCACAAATACCTTTCCACCATATTAGGGGCTCAATGCTATCTAATGAGCTCCATACAAATCCTCTGGCCCAAAAGTTTTCTTTAGCTTTATAACACGCCAAATCTGCCATTACATTTGACAAACTTAAGTGTTGGCTTAAATTGTAGATAAACTCCATACCCTTAAGTTCTTCCTCTTGAGTAAGTTCGACTCCTAGAGTCCTGGGGTCTAGAATATATGCTGCAAAATGTATTGGCCTCATTGCCATATTGCATCTTGAAGATACTGATGTTAGAATCTGCTGTTTGCTTTCTTCGCTCAATGTCGAAATCTCATTTAATGCAAAACGTATCTTAGCTTGTACATCTCTAAATGTAATGTATGTGCGATGCAAACGATTCTGGTCGCTCTCTAAGTAAAATATGCTTTCAGTGACTGGTTCCAAAATACTTATACATTCCCCTGTCTTCGTCCAGAAATCATCACTTAGAATTAAATCTTTAATATCTCTTGAAATTACCACATCTTCTCTAACTGTTAATATTTGCAAAGCTATCTTATTTGCTTTCAAACTTTTTAACGAAGTAACATGACTTCCCCATCTTGTAGCACAAGGCAATTTTAGTGTTTGTGTAGAATCTTCACCCTGCCTTGATTTTATCAACAAGGAACTTAATCGTTGACTCCTTTTAACAGTTTTTATTATATTTATGGCTTGCATAATAAACACAGTTACTTCTTGTATCTTTACAATATCTTGGCACAACAAGTTAAGGATATGTGCACAGCAACCGAGAGGAACAACATGTGGATATTTGAGTTTTGTTAATTCGAATGCCTTTTGTATATTTCTAGCGTTATCGCCAATAAGTACAAGAAACTTATTTGCTCCATACACTTTCATTACTTTTTCAACTTCTTGGCTAAGGTATTCACTAGTGTGAGGATTACTTTCTGTATTCAAACTTTTAACGTATGCAGGTTGAGGTTTTGATATAAGAAAGTTTATTATTCCTTCATTTCTTAAATTAGACCAGCCATCGCACTGAAGGTGTAAGTAACTACAAGCATTTAGTTCCTCATTTAACTCAAAACGCATTTCTCTATATATTTTATCTAAGTATTTTGTCGCTAAAGCTTTACGTGAAGGTATTTTAAATTTTGGTTGCAATTTTTCGAAAAATTGTATCCATAAAGGATGTTGCACCATCGATAATGGCGTCCCTGTTACAAATATAGCTCTCGCTAATTCTGTTTTTATATGATCATCGGTGTCTTGAAACTCAGCATTTATTGTAGTGTTAGCAGACGACGAGGGGCTTATAAAAGAATCATTTGTCTCTATCTCTGACAGTCCAGACATTTTGGTTTTGGACGAGCTATCTTTTATAAGTTTCATAGAGTCTTTTAATGTTTCTGGAGATTTTGGACAAGTGATAAGATGTTGAAGCATTTTGGCAGCATTACTGAATTTGTAGACCTTATTACAAAGCTTGCAAGAAACAGACTTGTTTGGTAAAGTACGGTAGTGCTCCCATATGCGTAAATCTTTAGGTCTCCCCATTGAACCTAAAAAAATGAACGATGATTAGTTGGTCTGACGAAAATTCAACAATAGAGTGCCTATTTTTTTACAATGATTATTTCTTGTTATTTACAATAAATTTATTAAAAAAATAATAAAATAAATACAAAAAACCTTTGTAAAATTACATCTCCTCGGAGGATTAAACGCAGACGCTAGTTTATTATCGTATTGTTCTGTATTTTTCTCAGCAACTTCTTTAATTCGATTAGGTACTTACGCATATTATGTTAAAAATAAATATCTAGTACACATCTTAGGCTATCCACCATTATTATCCAATGACGACTCTCAGCTAACTATGCACTATCATCCAAAATAAACGTGTATGGAAAATTTTATCCCAGTCGGTTGAGGATTGAGGATAATTGCATCAACATACGAACATACCTACATACTTTTATTTACATAACGCAAGCTAAATAAAAGCTTGTAATAATACATCTAATTTTAAGTTAAAATTGTTAAGTGATCATGATATAATTGTATCATTCAAAAATCCACTTACCTTTAATTATTTCTTGTTAAGTATAAATATTATTTCAAATCTGCTCCCTTAATATGCACTTTTTTACTGCTTTTCCTACCTAACACGTTACCAGGAAGTCACGTTACCAGAGTCAGAGTAATAGTGAACACGTTTGACAGTGATTGTCGTCGCCTCATATTCAGCGTCGACGAATAGGGGAATCCCCAGTCATAATGTATTGCATGCGTGGCGGTCTTACTTCAAATCCATAAACAAAGAGATAATTACAGAACTCGATACTAGATGGCGCTGTTTTTGTTTGAAGAAAGTTTGCGGGCTAAAATACATAGAATTTCATCAATGACTTCCACAAAGAACAACATTTCTGTTTTTTCTAAGTCCGTATCTCTTCCGTATATTTCATAAGATATAAGCTTGGGCTACATTGTTATGCAACGTGATTTTGTCGCTGTCTTGCTAGCAGGGTTGACAGATATACGATTTAAATCGTACTCATACTATTATTTGTCTATTTTTTAATGTACGATCGTAAAGATTATGATCGTAATTCGCACAAAAACATACGACTTTTTGGTTACCTGGCAACATTTTTATTATGAAACGAACATGCTCACATCATCAGTCACATGCAACAATTTATTGGGGATTTCCCCTTCACATCTGGCAGTCCTGCTTGCTAGAATATAGGTAAGTCAGCCACAGTTACTGACGATCGATATTTAAAGGGTATTGTTTTTGTGCTAAATATTTCATAAAAACGTTATTTAATACTTTGTGGATTATTAATTTAGTTGATAATCACTGGAAGTAAAATGGATGCTAATTTGAGAGATCAAGATCTTCGTATAAAACAGTTAATAAAAGAAAATCTACGTAAGTACTCTTTTTATACCTAGGTAGGTAAGGTATAATAAACACAAAAGGTACTTAGATCGCGTGTGTTCGAAGCATTTATTCTAATAAATTTAATTTAAAATTGTAGAAAGAAAAAAATGTCTGCCAAGCCGTAGCCGAAGCCGATCTCCAAATATATTTGGCGATAGTGAGACCCAGTGTCCAGATGATTTACCCAGCGTCGTCGCAACAAAGAAAAAAACGAGGATAAAGTAAAAGAAAATTTACTGAAAGAAGAAACAAACTGTTCTAAATGCTTAATTTATGGAGAAGAGGATAAAAGAAATGAGTATTTCGGACTGTTAGTGGCTCAAGAATTTAAATATATACGGCCATGTGTGCGAACGAGATGTTATGAAGAAATTTTAAAGTATCTACGGGAAGCAAAAGGCCAACATGTTGATCAACTGCAACATGAAAACACTGAAAATTAATTACTTTCATTTTATTATATATAGATTTTTAAAATTTCCTGAAATATTATTAGTTAACGTTTTATTTAATATTGTAGAATTGATCAATACAATTTATAAAAATAATTTATTGGTATTACTTACATATTTTCAAAAAAATACGTAAAAACCTATTTTTTTGGGTGATTATGGGAGTTTATGGGTGTTTATTGGGTTTTTACCAAAGCACCGGGTTTAAACCCGGTGCTTTGCCCATCTGTACTAACAGCACCAACGGCATTGCAGGTGTGCTGCAGGCCTTTAAAAAAGGATTATGCTCTTTTAATAATTCTTTTTAGTAAAAATTCAGTCATTGGCTATTTAGTGATCTTTCTAATAATGATGGAATGTGTTACGACACCACTCTACATGAAGCGGTCAATAGGTTCAATTTGATTGAGGAAAATATGTATGTCAATATCGAAACGTCAGTAGCTCGATATAATTATTCGTATATACAGAGACTAAGAGAAAAACGGCTATTCAAAAATGTTTAACATAATTTTTTTTTTATACAACTTAGAATGGCAAACAAGCTGACGGCCCACCTGATGGAAAGTGGTAACGGTCGCCTATACACATGAGCAGTACCATAGACATAACAGAGTATACTGTTTCACCCATGATACCCGCCATGCGTTGCCATTCCTGAGGACTCGGGTGTTATTCCTCTATACCCTGTTAATTCACTGCTATATGCCACCCTTCAAACCGAAACACAGCCATGCAAACACAACTGCTTCACGGTTGAAACACGAGTAGTTCCTCGAGATCCTCATCAGGATTAATCACCATTCCAATTCGCCGGTTTACTAAAACGCCACTATTATCTATAATAACAAACATTCTTACTATGTTTATATATTATTGATATTAAAATAAAATATTATTTTCAGACATCAAAGACAGAAAAGCCATACACTGTTATCAAAAAGATAAGAAGATCGATATAAAAACCGGAATATCAATACAATAACAATAGTTAGGTGGGTATGTAGTTTGTTGTTTCTAGAAAACTGTACGCACCGTTATGATTTCAGAGTGGGATTTGACATTGTCAATTGCTCACTTAGTGACAAAGAAGTAACACAGAATAGTGATTGTACATTCCTTTAATGTAACACATATGTTATTTCACGTCTTACGAACATGTATGCTTATTAAAAAGAAATTAACTAAAACCATATATTGTACATTACTGCAGCGGCCAGCAACTGAAGCATTGATGGATGAACGTGCAAATGTGGGCCGAGGCGTAGCCGAGGCACACATACGTGAGTCCATTAATGCCTAGTTGTGGCCAAGACTTGTATAGTACTTTTCTCAAACAATGCGCGGAAATCAAAAACACAATTTTACTTTTTAAGTTCAATGACGAATAACGAACAATAATAATTTTTCACGCGCCATAATGTTTCTTTGTTTTTTTTTTTTTTCAATAAACAGCTTTCTATTTGCAAGCCAGTTCGAAATTTAAATAAAACCTTTTATTAGTTACCTCCTTGGTTGCCATGTTTCGAAGTAAAAGGTCATTCCATTTTTAAATTACAGGACAGATATGAGTTTACATAGTAATTTATCTGGCCGCAAAACACAACAGATATGGATTTTCATACAACTTTTGCCGGCCGCTGCCCGCATGTATCTGGCCAGTACGGCAATTTTGATTTATCTCGAAGAAGATTGTCAAAATAATGCTCACATTTCCAAGCATGTTTGAGAAAAATTATTATCATCACATCAACCGTCAACTGCCCTCTGTTGTCGGGGGGAAAGGAATTGTCAGTAATGGGATCTAACTGCCCCGTTGCTAGCAATACACCCTATCAAGTCGACCTCCACGTGGTTCCTCTTGGAAACCACTGTGGTTAATTTTAGTGCAATTAGTCACGATGGGCTAACTGACCTGCTTTCATCATCACCTATCATCCCTCACTTGTGCCCGCTAGCGTATACCAATAGCGTAAGCGGAGTTACTATTCCATTATCACCCATTAAAAAAAACAAGAGATATAATACTGTTGATGGTCGATTTCGGATTGCAATACCTTTGCATTTACAAGTTGCAACAAAGCACTGTTTAAAAGATTAATAATAAAACATCCAAGACTTTATCAATGATAGCAATGTACGTATTAAGTAGTTAGGTACCACACCCATTTCTTTGTAACAATTCACTTATAATATCAAAACAGTATTTAATTACTTGGTATATATTATAATCTAAGTACTAACTTTATA
This sequence comes from Galleria mellonella, assembly GCF_026898425.1. NCBI lineage: Eukaryota > Metazoa > Arthropoda > Insecta > Lepidoptera > Pyralidae > Galleria > Galleria mellonella. The sequence continues at coordinate 1,229,693 of NW_026442180.1, forward strand.
TTAACAAGTGTATGAAAACAGCGAATAAACTGGCATACTTGGCTTTTATTGTTATATATAATGCGTGTATATACCACGTATATATGTGTTTTTTTTTATGAGTGAAATTGGTATGGTAACCCCACTTGCGCTAATGGGATACGCTGGCGGGGCACCAGTGAAGGGTGATAGATGAGAATGAAAACAGGCCAGTTAGCCCATCATGATGAATTCATCACGAATTAACCATGATAGTTTCCAGGGAGAACCGCGAGGAGGTCGACCTGGTTGGGTATATTGCTAGCAATAGGATTCTCAGTCTCCATTACTAACAATCCCTTTCCCCCTGGCAACACGTGTTTGACCTCTAAATAAGGCGTCTTCAGGCAAATTATTATATGTTGATTGAACGGGGCAAGAATCCTATGTCCTCTTCCATCCCAAATAGTATATGTATGTTAAATTTCATGTCAAATAATTGACGGATCTGACAAAGATTACATATAAAGATCCGTCAGTATTCTACGACTATGACGATATGTGATATATGAGCTAGAGAATGCGTGTAACGTACATGTATCGATTATGATATTGAATAATTCCACACAGCGTCTGTCGCCCAGCGCTACCAACGTGGGTCTAAGGTCGACACGCCAAGCCTCGGTATCTCGTGACCACAGTAAATTGTCATTTGAACTTTGCCATTTGTTAGTGCTCGTTTAATACTTATTTATCTCGTGGCCTTTACAGCGATATAAAAGGACAATTGCTTCTTTAATACAGAAACCCATTCACATATTACTACGTATATATATTTTTTTTATATCCCAAACGACACGAGTCTTTTTTCACTAGAGGCAGATTTTGTACAAGTCGTCTGCTTGAGCACTTCTGTCCCATTCGTGTTTCTACCTTGAAGCAGTTGTGTTTGCATGGCTTTGTTTCGTTTTGAAGAGTTGGATATAGCAGTACATTTACAGGATACAGAGAAATAACACCTCAGTCCTCAGAAATAGCAACACATGTGGGGTATCATGGGCAAAACAGTATACTCTGTTATGTCCATGGTACTGCTCATGTCTATAGGCGACAGTTACCACTTTCCATCAAGTGGGCCGCCAACTTGTTTGCCATTCTAAGTTGCATAAAAAAGACTAGAAGATGATCTTTTTTAACGCATGATAATAGCATGATTACCCTGTGCTAACGGCATACGCTAACGAGACACCAGTGAGGGATGATAGGTGAGAATGAAAAGGCAGGTCAGTTAGGCCATCGTGATAAATTACCTACTAAATTTAGCACTATAGTTTCTAGGGGAAACCACGTGGAGATCAAATTGAGAGTATATTGCTAGCAATGGGACTGGTAATCCGCATTACTAACAATATCTAACGACACATTTTCAATGAAAAATGCTGAATTTGAAACTAGCAGGGCACAACTGGACCCTCTATCTACTTTTTCTACATCCTCTGTAGTACACAGACAGTTAGACTTCCATCAGTGTATCAGTAAACAGGCTACATTTATCGCATTAGTACCACAGTAGTTGTGAGTCAATTCATGTTTATTTTAACCAGTTCAGGAAGTAGTTTCAACCGAAAAGAATTGATAAAATAAACATTAGTAAAATAAATACACTTTAGGTACTTGTTACTGGCAGCTTGAATAGTTTACCTTTTTTTATCATTTTATTTAAAAATGAACATAAAATTTGTAGTTTGAGTCTATGGTTTTAAAAATAATACTTTTAATATTCTTAATTTAAAAATAAGAATGTTCTTTATATAAGATTTTCATAACAGTTTTTGTCCGATTAAAGCAGATTACGTATACTAACTATGGGATCAAAGCAATAAAACATACTTTTTTTAATCTATGGATTATAGGTACATTGTTCCTTATTTGAATAGATTTGAAGAAGTGATTACTTCCTCTGTGTTCAAAGGAATCTAGCTACCTACACACTACTCTTTACTAGTGTCTCCAAAAGATATACATTAGTAATACTTGGCAGAAACAAAAACTATTTACATGAAATAGATCACAGAGTAAAAACAACGGGTGGCCTTATATCTAAAAGCGATATGTTCCAGCCAACCACTGAATGGAAAGAAGTAATAATACCTGTATTTATATTAAATATATATATCCTTAGATTGTATACATAGAGTGTCCCCATACAAATGCTTCTAGAAAAGGGAGTCAACTTTTTCATACAATTTTGCGTGTTTATATAGTTATGAGTGATTCCTTTATAATTTGCATATTTATTTTGTCCTATTAATTTTGTAATGCTCTTTTTAATGCTCTAACACCCATGTTATTTATTAAATAATTAAATATAAATACGTCAAGGTACATTGTGTACGTAAGTATATAGAATATTAATGAAAAAAAAAAACGAGTCAGCTAATTTGACAATTTGCTGACAAAAGTTGACCCGTTTTTGAGGCTCGATGCTCTATCTATATAATCTAAGTCTATATCTTATATGTAAGACATGTGTAGGTTAGAAATAAGCAGGAGAAATTAATGAATGAATTAAAACAAAAACAAATAATTAATATTGTCACGTAGGTCGTATGCGGTTTACTATGTAATACCTATAATGCGTATTACTATAAATCATATAATACTAGGTATTAGGTACATTTATTCGTTATGTACAATGAGGTTAGGGTAATTCCCGTACGCGTAAAAATAAAAGAAATTTCAATATAATTATTTAATCTTTGGAAACAATTAGGTATACGAGGTCTGTCCGGAAAGTTCGTATAAAAGTGTTCTGGAATGCGAGAAAGAGGAGTGGGGAGGCCAGGTAAGCGCAGGACCCCTTCCTTATGTCCCTAACAATGCTTCAGTTCTGGTCTGACCGCCGTGCGGTGCGAACTGGCTTGTCACGCCATCTGTGAAGTTACCTCTTAACGAAACCCCGTCGGCATGGAGCCCGCTTCCATTGAAGAGCAGCGCGTCGTAATCAAGTTTCTCTCGAAACTCGGCAAGAGTGGCCGTGAAATTTTTGCCGATCTCAGAACAGTTTATGGGGATGATGCTGTGAAGGAACCAACCGTCCACAAGTGGCTAAAAAGATTCAGAGAGAGCCGAGAAAGCGTTCAAGATGACCCACGTTCAGGACGTCCTTCCACTTCACATTCCGACGAAAACGTGGAAAGAATTCGAACTTGTGTTAATGGGGACCGTCGTTTAACGGTCAGACAGGTGGCTGAAGAGCTTAATTTGGGCAAAACCGTGGTCCACGAAATTCTAAGAAACGAACTTCAAATGAAAAAAATTTGCGCCAAGATCGTTCCGTGAGTTTTTGAGTAAAAATTCCATTACGGTGACCGAACACCCCCTATTCGCCGGATTTGGCCCCGTGTGACTTCTTCTTGTTCCCAAAAACCAAATTGGTACTTCGGGGGCGGCATTTGGGGGACATAAATGAGATAAAAAAAGCTACGACGGGGCAGCTGAGAAACCTACAACCAGAGGACTTTCAAGGAGCCTTCTCACAGTGGAAACGGCGTTGGCACAAGTGCATTATGTCACAGGGGGAGTACTTTGAAGGGGATAAAATTGATTTACCTGAATAATTGTAAAATAAATTTTTTAAAAAACTTTTATACGTACTTTCCGGACAAACCTCGTATTTGTAGTGTCTATCGTTGGTCTGGTCGAGTTTTTTTCTTTATTTTTTTTTTGTACTAGTAATAAAATTCCGTAAGCAACTATGATACTATAATACAAGAGGGAGACTTTGTACAAAAGTCGTTTGCTTGGGTACCTCTGTCCCATTCGTGTTTCAACCGTGAAGCAGCTGTGTTTGCATAGCTGTGTTTCGGTTTGAAGGATGGGATATGGCGTGAATTTACTGGGTACAGAGGAATAACACCTGAGTCATCAGGAATGGCAACACATGGGGGGTATCATGGGCGAAACAGTATACTCTGTTATGTCCATAGTACTGCTCATGTCTATAGGCGACGGTTACCACTTTCCATTAGGTGGACCGTCAGCTTGTTTGCCATTCTAAGTTATATAAAAAATATATATAAGAGGCAAAATGCTGGGCCACCTTATACGATATGTAATTTTTTAAAGAGCATAGTAAAAGGAAAAATAGAGGGCAAAAGAGGAAGGGAAAGACCGAGGAATAACTACATGGGACAGATAAAGGACACGCTAAGTGTCATGTCGTATAGGGTGGTCAAAGATATGTCCTGGGATTTTTTTTAAATGGGTGACAATGAAATAGTAACCCTGTTTGCGCTATCGGTATACGCTGGCGGGGGGGTACCAGTGGTGGATGATAGGTGACGATGAAAGCAGATCAGTTAGCCCATCATGATGAATTCCACTAGAGGTCGATCTGATAGAAAGAAAGAAAGAAAAATATTTTATTCAGTGCAATGTAAAAAATACAATATAAACAACAAACGAGAAAAAAAAATGAGCAAATAAAATGTACATAGAATTAAACTTAGGGTGTATTGCTAGCAATGAGTCAGTTAGATCCCATTACTAACAATCCCTTTCCCCCCATATGGCTTGGGATAGAGCTAGCTGAATATATATTAAAACTGTATAGGTATGCAGCAATATCATTAAATACAGAAAGGGCTCACCAAGAACTGGCCAATATAATATGAAATAACGGATTCTCCTTGGACTGGCTCGGTATGGTTCGCCGCAGACTCGTTTGTCGTGACAATGTAGGTCACAACATTACATTACACTTTTGCGGCTGTATCACAGTATATATTTTATTATATACAAGCAGCCCGCCCCAGCTTCGCACGGGTGAAATGCTAAAAAATTTTATCAATGTTTCTCTACAATATTATGCATGTATTATACATATAAACCTTCCTCTTGAATCGCTCTATCTATTAAAAAAACCGCTTCAAAATCCGTTGCGTAGTTTTAAAGATTTAAGCATACATAGGGACGGACAGACAGCGACAGCCACTTTGTTTTATACTATGTAGTGTTGATTAATGATAACAAATTCCAAACAGTTATCTCTTGGGGGAAAAGGGATTGTTAGTAATGGAGACTGAGAATCCCATTGCTAGCAATATACCCAACCAGGTTGGCCTCCTCGCGGTTCCCCTTGGAAACTATCATGATTAATTCCTGATGAATTCATCATAATGGGCTAACTAGCCTGTTTTCATTCTCATCTATCACCCTTCACTGGTGCCCCGCCAGCGTATCCCGTTAGCGCAGGCGGGGTTACCATACCGTTTTCATCCAATAAAAAAAAAACAGTTATCTCTTAGTATGAAATTTGATATACACCTGCCATATAGAATTAAGAACATAGGCTGCTTCTAGTACCGTTCAGTGGATATATCCCGATCACACAGGAAAAGTCGCAAGTCCTATGGAACTAAAAAATAAACTATGGTATAAACAATCTACAAAATACCTCGAACATTTATCTATCTATACTTATAATAAATCTATAGAGAGGTCAATTCTGTACATGAAATATATTTCCAAAATAACTATCAGGGGGGGATTAGTGATCGATACTGATGCCAAAAATGCAATCAGTAAAATTTTTGTCCGCCTGTCTGTATGTTCGTTATAGAAACAAAAACTACTCGACGGATTTTAACGAAACTTGGTACAGTTATTCTTCATACTCGTGGGCAGGTTATAGTATACTTTTCATCACGCTACGATCAATAGGAGCAGAGCAGTGAAGGGAAGTGTGTCTGTTACATCAAAACCACTGAACCGTGAGAAAGGACATAGGCTACTTATTTCACGAAAAACGACGGAAACGCGGACGAAGTCGCGGACAACAGCTAGTGAATAATATAATCTGAAATAAATTCGAGACTAGTTGATAGTGGATGTAGGAAAGTAGGTCTGTACACATTTTAAATTAAATAAAACGAAAATATTAAAACCTTTTATTTGTTAATAGTAAATAATTTCTTGCATTCACGGACAAAGTGGATAGTACATATTTATTGTACCATCCAAATGTTCACACTGATAAAGAAGTAGGCAAGTAGGTCTCAAAATAAAACATACAAAATGGTGTTGATTTATATAAAAGAGATTAGAATTTCTCATGACTCTTTTTTTTTATATAACTTAGAATGGCAAACAAGCTGACGGCCCACCTGATGGAAAGTGGTAACCGTCGCCTATAGACATGAGCAGTACCATGGACATAACAGAGTATACTGTTTCGCCCATGATACTCCCCATGCGTTGCCATTCCTGAAGAGTCAGGTGTTATTCCTCTGTACCCAGTAAATTCACACCATATCCCCTTCAAACCGAAACACAGCCATGCAAACACAACTGCTTTACGGTTGAAACACGAATGGGACAGAGGTACCCAAGCAATCGACGTTTGTACAAAGTCTCCCTCTGGTATATGGTATAAACCGACCTTTCGTCTCTCACGAAAGCAACGTTCCCATAAAATTTGCCATCATAAACCTATAAGTAAGCAACTAACTACAAGAGTAGCTCTGCTTAGCAACCGCTGCCTGCAAGTGCTTATTCAGTTTTATGATAGCAGATAACCCCCCGTGTGTTGCACGGCGGTACAACTTGCTTACAGGGTTGGCACTTCAAACAATATTATTCATAAAATACAATTCATAAACATAAAGAGTGTATAAGAACTTATAATTATTTTGTGATAGGCAGAGAGTCTAACAATATATATATATATATATATATATATATATATATATATATATATATATATATATGTTATGAAGCATTACAACTCAAAAATCAGATTGTGATATAGTAATACAAATAGATTCATTGACACATAAAATTTCATATTAAATTTCATCTTTTTGAATTCATCTACATTTTTTTATAGCAACTTAGAAAGACAAACAAGTTGTCGCCCCACCTGATGGAAAGTGGTAACCGTCGCCTATAGACATGAGCAGTACCATGGACATAACAGAGTATACTGTTTCGCCCATGATACCCTGTTGTTGTGTTGCCATTCCTGAGGACTCAGGTGTTATTTCTCTGTATCCAGTAAATTCACGCCATATCCCACCCTTCAAACGAAATACAGTCATGCAAACACAACTGCTTCATGGTAGAAACAGGAATGGGACAGAGGTGCCCAAACAAACGACTTTTGTACAAAGTCTCCCTCTGATGAACTTCATATATATAGTTTTAACATAGTATTTCAGTTAACGTCCTTTTAAATAAAAAAATAAAAACAAATACATGTGTCGTGCATTGATACATATAATTAGCAAAAAATTATAGACCGTCTTTTAATTTTGTTTTTAGTTTGTGTGTTTACATAATTGTTTCAAAATAAGAATAATAAATAAAAATCATTTTATTCGAAAAAACTTAATTATATTAATTTTTAAATTATCATTTTTTTATAAATTTACCGCCCTGTTCGGAATGCAATTTCAGCTGAGAAGAACGGTAAGAAATTTGAGTGCGGGATATGGCAGTGAAACTTCAAGGTATGAAGGCATACCACTTTAGTCCTTCAGAATGACATTTCAACATAATACAGTCTGTTATGTCTGTAATGCATCGTATGTCAATAATAATAATTTATTTATTTGCTAGAAATGTGGTAATAATAATGGTCTTAAATATAATAGATCTACACATTTCGCCTTATCTAAAGGCATGCAAATTTAGTATTATAATTTAGTGGCTTACGTATATTAATAGCCTAATAGGATCAATCCATAAATATTGGCAGCCGCACACATACTAGTGGTAGCAGACTAAACAAATACAAATACAAACTAAACAAAAACAAATACATAACAAGTCAATAATATAACAAATGTCATACAATACAAATGAATTACACATTTACATACATTCATTTAATTTTTAAAAAATCATTTATTAAATAAAAATTGCATTCCAGTAACCATTTTTTTAACCGTAATTTAAAGTGACTTACTGGTAGTTCTCTTATTGATTTTGGTATTTTATTATATATTTTAATAGTCATTATATGACGTATATTATCAATGACGTCAATTATCGCCCCCTATCAAATACAAATAAGTGGAACGATTTAATGTATAAATATAACTTATTTACATACTAAAATTAACTCCATCCTTATCATTTCAACCCATTATCCGTCCACTGTTGGACATAGGCCTCCCCCCATAGACTGCCGTAAGGAACGGTCCTGAGCCACCTGCATCCACTGACTCCCTGCAGTGCATTTAGTATATACTAGTCACTATATAGATTTTGAAATCAGGGTCGCCACTCAAGAACCTTTCTTCCCCATCGGTTGTCGGTTCTTCGAGCTATGTGACCAGCCCATTGCCACTACACGAAATTAACTTGAAATTAAATAATCAAGAGGTCAAATTTCTATATTTTGAATTTATATAAAAATTATTGTGGTTATGTAAAACTTGTTATTCATTTATAATTATTTAAGACAATGTTATAATCTTTCGTGAAATATAATCTATCTAGTCGGGCCTTGGAATTTAATATCATCATTAACATTTAAAGAGAAAAAATGGTCGACAGTGACCTCGAACAAATTTTTTATTTCATATAACAAATATAAAAATTTTAAATTTGTATTCATAATTTTAAGAAATGACAAAAATTAATCTTGTTTGTAAGGTAAAACTCAAACAATCGTCTTGAAATTTGATATACAAATACTATTTTGGTTAGAGAAAAACATAAGCTACTATTTAGCCCTGCGAGTAAGTCATACGCCAATCACAGGAACGAAGTCACTGGTAAAGATTAGTATATTTTTTTTATACAACTTAGAATGGCAAACTGACGGCCCACCTCATGGAAAATGGTAACCGTCGCCTATAGACATGAGCAGTACCATGGACGTAACAGAGTATACTGTTTCGCCCATGATACCCCCCATGCGTTGCCATTCCTGAGGACTCAGATGTTATTCCTCTGTACCCTGTAAATTCACGCCATATCCCACCCTTCAAACCAAAACACAGCCATGCAAACACAACTGCTTCACGGTTGATACACGAATGGGACAGAGGTACTCAAGCAAACGACTTTTGTACAAAGTCTCCCTCTGGTAAAATTGGTATCTGGTAGTATTTTAAAAACGTCTCACGTACAAACTTACTTAATACAACACATTTGAATCCACCATACATTACAAAAGTCACATATTGCATATTTAAATAATAAATTACATTAACTATAACACTATATATTAACTATTACATTAACCACAGAGTGAGTAAAGGTAAATATCCACCTCAATTCAGCAAGATCCGATTCTTTTTGAATCACGGCTGACTCAAAGAAGACCACTTAATCAAAATATGCAATGTGGTATTTCTAGGAAAAGGAGCAACACTTTTTCCTTGCTGGGATTTTTCAATACACTCCTTATATTTTTATGTATATTTTTATTACATTTATTACGTACATTAATATACAGTATGTAAGGAGCTATAATTTTATATTTTGTCTTCGGTGAATGGCAAACAAAACATTGGAGACATAAAGAGAGAAATCATTGATACTATTTGGAAGATATTTCAATATTTTGACTTAGTCACACATATTTACACAAGTATTTACAAAAATCACGTTTTTTATTTATATCAGAGGGCCCATATTATCCAAAATTTCGGGGCCAAACGAAACCCAAATTTGATGTTAAAATTGCATAATACATACCGTTTGAAAATATTAAAAATGTTTATGATGAACATAATGTAAAACACCATTTACTGGGTCGATTTCGGTTCAAAGTAAAACAAAAAATTGAGGCCGAAAATTCGAAATTTCATTTCGTGGTCGATCTCCAAATTGTTAAGCGACTTCAAATAGAGTTAGGTTTTCAATTCGACTGTATTTTATAAAATTGTAAAAGAGGGGAAACTTTGCAAATGTTTGCTTGTTTGATCAGTTTCATGAAAGGGCCAATTTGATAAATTCAAATAACATAATCTCGCAGTAGTAAACTTTATTAAGTTAATTAAGTTAACATTTCTGCTTTTTGAACATTTAATTATGCACATCATTAGATCATCACTAATTATAGTGTAGAACGGTTAAAACGTTAACTAACTTTAACTATAATTTAACTCGACGATTTCACCTCCAGCCACAATCGATCTCTTCGCACATGCATGCGACTGATCAATTTGATTAAATTATTCAATAGCGACTTTACCAATCGACTCCATAGTCGGATCACAAATCTTACCGTCTATGGAGAGCTTTAAATAACCGGTTTCATTGCATAACATTCGAAAATTGAAATCCGCGACTTGTCTCGACTTGTTAGTAATATTATGTATAACCATATACAACCATATATAAATTCCTTGAGAACTAGCCATGTTGAATTTATCTATTTTAGACGTTTTGAAAATAAAATGGTGTCACCATTTTTTTTTTTATTATACTCATTATTTGCAGTAGCCTATTAATATTTTTTTTAGCTTTATATAATTATTTTTAAAATTATTGTCACACGAATACGACCATTGCAGTTTTTAACTGTGCAACTACTTAATGTTTTTTTTTTATTTTACAGAACAATATCCACTTATTTGGAAATTACTATAAAATTTAAAAAAAACGCATATATAATTAAATTTTAAAAAATATATTTAAGTGACAATTGAATAAAATATGCTTTTACCAGTGACAATGTCACAGGCTAACAGATTTGCATTGTAATTTATAGTTACCATACATTTAGTAGTTCGCAGTTTTAATATAACCTAAATGGACGAGTTTTAAACTTAAATGCGATAAACTCTTTTGATAGTTTTTAAAAATTTTATAAAGATTAAAACAATTTAAAAGCGTTCAAAAAAAACCTATTCTTCAATTTTTATTTGATGTAAATCACAAGAGCTAAGTAAGAGCATTCTAACTTAGTAAGAGCATTCTAACTTAGTAAGAGCATTCTAACTTAGTAAGAGCATTCTAACTTAGTAAGAGCATTCTAACTTAGTAAGAGCATTCTTTAATTACTCAACTGCATTCTTAAACAATTTGATACCTACGTAGTTTTTAAGTTATTCTATGTTCGTAGAATTTAGAATAATAATTCGTATAAATTCACGTCTTATATTTCTACATGTACATAACATGTGATATTTTATTTAAACATATTATTATCTGAATGATTAAACGTATTTACATAGATATGAAGCGATAAGAGAATCCATTTTTCATCCTATCCATCTCATCCATCCGTTGTTATTACTTTAATATTTTATTTAAAATAAACTAGGTTATATTTTTAATGAACTTATTATGAAACCATCCCAAAACTGTCACAAATTGGTACAAAAATGGATTATTAATATCAGTTTATAAGTAGTCCAGATATCTCATAACATATACCATCCATTCGTGTTTCTACCGTCAAGCAGTTGTGTTTGCATGGCTGTGTTTCGGTTTGAAGGGTGGGATATAACGTGAATTTACATGGTACAGAGGAATAACACCTAAGTGTTCAGAAATGGCAATGCATGGGGGTATCATGGGCGAAACAGTATACTCTGTTATGTCCATGGTACTGCTCATGTGTATAGGCGACGGTTACCACTCTTCATCAGGTGGGCCGTCAGCTCGTTTGCCATTTTAAGTCGTATAAAAAAGAAATATAAAAAAAGAAAGTCAACTATCAAATCGTAAAAACAATTAATCGACTAATTAATAAAAAAAATATATTGTCATAATTTAAAAATATATTTGATATACTAACCTACAACTGTGTTAAGTTTTTTTTTTTTAATATTTTTAAAATTCGCGTTAGTGGCAACCCTGTGAACGCCCTCGTTCCCGGTGGTCTGACTGACCGTAACCATAGACATCAATACCGGCGTCTTGCGAGTATTAATCATAAACTAAGGTAAGGCACTTTATGTACTTTATATTTTACCAAATACCTTGTACAATTCACATCACTGCGAGATAACGTAATTGAATTGTGTTGTGACTAACATATTTCTATATTTTATGTTTAAATGATGCTTTCTCATAAGATCTAATATTTGGGCGGCGATAGTCAGTTGCCATCAGGTGAGCCGCATGCTCGTTTGTCCCTTGTGTTATAAAAAAATTTTTCAATACCATATAATAAATAATTAAGCAACATTAGTTAACTTTACACCACCTTTATTTTACAAAATGTCATTATATCTCGCTCGCATGGGACCTTCGAAGAACGCTTTGTTATAGTGAATACTAAGAATCTTCATCAAGTAAGGCACATATGAGAAAAATTTCATTTATTTTTTAATCATGATCATCGTCATATTAGCCTTCTGTCTACTTCTCCACATAGGTCTCCTCCTATTGCAGGAGTTTTGCCACACTTGGCAAGCGGGTTGGCAACTGCAGTTAGTCTTTCGTGATATTCAAACGCTGCTGTTCATCCCTCGACCATTAATTTCTCTTAGTCGCATCTTCCGACACGCATAGGAAAGAATAGAGTAGCCCATTCTATGCCGAGTCCAGACTAAGTCGAGGGATGGGGCAGCAGCGTCCCTCTTAAAGTGATGTTTTAAAGCCTAACTGCGGTTGTCAATCCGCCTGCCAAGCGTGGCAACTACTGGCAACCCCCAAGGAGGAGGCCTGTGTTCAGTAGTAGACAGTTAACGTCTGATATGATGATAACGAATTTAATAATAATATAATGTATTAGCAAAAAACTGAATACCTCCAATCAATGTTGTATTATTCAAGTAACATGTAAAAACTATTACACACACATATATATATATATATATATACATTGAAAAATGCATACAAATACATTATAATTTTTTTTGTTTACATAAAAATAAGAGAAACTAAATTTGTTGCATCAATCCCTCTAAATTAAAAACTACCTGAAAAAAGTGATACATATATGTACTTATAATATATAAATAGAATGTCTCCATACAAATGCTTCGAGAAAAGCGGGTCAACATTTTCTCTACAATTTTGCGTTTTAGTTATGAGTGATACCCTTATAACTTCTATATTTATTTTATTTTATACTATTAGCATCTTTCTAATTTGTAAACACAAATTTTATTTGTTAAATAGTTAATTATAGATACGTCAAGATAAATTATGTGTACATATATTTTCTGATTATAATTGCGCAATAACAATTTTGCATAGAAAAATTAAATGCGCTAACTTCATTGTCAAAACCAGAGGCAATCTTCTTGTTTTTACTTTATTCAATTTACTAAACTTCAATGCTGAATTTAACCTCAAACAAATGCTCCCAAATAAAACATACCAGAACAGTTTGTAATCATAGAATAATAAGCTTAGAAACTCAAACAAAGAACTGTAGCTAGAAACAGATATACTCCTAAGATAACTTGAGCTTACTTTAATGCGGTTGCAGGACAAGTGACTCAAACAGACCGACTCTCGTCATATCACTATGTAAAGACAGAGCGATATGACACGAGCGATAGCAACTTTTATGAGACCTCAACTCCTGAGGATAATAATCTTACTAATATAATAACGTGAAATATTTAAGACAAACCGATATGAGGTATTTTAGCTGTTTTTAAATATTTATTTATTCATCATTACAAATATGTGTACATGGCGGACTTAATGCTAAAAGCATTCTCCCCCATTCAACCATAGGGAAGTGTCAGAATACTCGAATGCGGTACTACTAATTATTGATATACATACATACTAAAATTACATATATAAACGAATAAATATATATGAATAACAAATATACTTACACATATAATATATGACATATACTATATTATACACGAAATTGAAAACAATATAAAGTACTTACTGGACTTTATATATGAACTATATATAACTATATATGGACTTTTCCTTAATTTTATTTTGTATGAATATTTCGCCGTGTCGGTCCCAGCATAGAATAGGCCACTCCTTTCACGTGGGTGTCGTAAGAGGCGAATAAGGGAGCTTATGGTAGACGGATAGGCAGCAGCGTCCCGCTTAAAAGATCTGTAAAAGCCTAACTGCGGTTAACAACACGCCTGCCAAACGTAGCAACTACTGGCAAAACTTCCCTTATGGGAAAGGCTAATGTTCAGCAGTGGACAGTTAAGAGCTGAAATAATAATAATAATAAATATTTTTTGTGGCATCATGCAAAAACTACTGCTCCAAAATGAATGCAATTATCACAATTGTATTCTTAAAGGTCTAACTTAAATATTGGTGTATGATTTATTTATTATTTGATACGTTATCTAAAAATGGTTACCTACTTTCAAAATTCACGGGTACAAAATTACGGGCAAGTAACTAGTACTAAATAAAATAATTACAATCATTTCATCAAGTATACTGTACACAACATATTAATTAAATACTTTTATAGTTTCTTTTTTTTATATAACACAGGGGTAAAAGAGCACGCGGCTCGCCTGATGATAAGTGACTACTGCCGCCCATGATCACCCACAATAGCAGAGGCATTGCAGGTATGCTGCCGACCTTTTAAAAAAGAATATGCTCTTTTCTTGAAGATTACGATGTCGTATCTGTTTGGAAATACTGCCGCTGGAAGTTGATTCCAAAGAGTGATTGTGCATTGAAGAAAGTGCCTTGAAAAACGCACGGTGGAAGATCACCACTCGTCCAAATTTTATATACCTATTTGTAAAATTTTTTTAGATAAGTCAATTTAATACCCATTATCCGTAAATAAATTATTAAATAAAACTACATTTTTTTAGATAAGCCAATTCAATATTCATTGTTCGTAAATAAATTATTAAATAAAACTACATTTATCTAAAAGTCAATTCAATATCCACATTCCGTAAATGAATGATAACATTTAGACTTCTTTATTGTTCAATTCAAAGATATGATTGCTTTAACAATTCAAAGATATAGAGACAGTAGGTACTCATAGTTTTAATTAATATACTATACCTTTATGACTTTAGATACCGGTTAAACAATATCTATAAAAAAAAAAAAAACTAAGAAACAAATAATCACAGTTATTTAATAGTCGACACTATCCTTTTATTGATGAATTGAAAAGATTAATTTAATTGAAAAGGTTACTACCTAAAAAATATCAACACAATAATGAACTATTTACATGTAACCACGTGTATTTATAATATGCACGATATAAATATCATATGAATAAATTGGTTGCATAGATTGCATAGAAACGTATTTCTGTTTGAAGTGACACTTGTTTATTATAATTAAAAAAATATTACAGAACAAGGCAAAGAAACACAAATGAAAGGTTTTATTGTTCGCGATAAACTCCAAACGAACTCATTATTTTATTTTGTATCTATAGAATGACCAATGATTTCTTCAGTATTATATTATTATCAAGAAATGTTTTAAGCAAGAAAGAATTTAGCCTATGAAAAAAATATCTTATCAACTGAATTCAAAAAGAAGATTCTCAATTTAATTGTATTTTCTTTATCTTTGTTACCTCGTAACTCAGGCAGTTCTAAACCGATTTGGAATTTTTTTTATTTGAAAAGATACACTTATAGGTTAGTCCCATAGATATTATATCGAAATCGTTTCAGTAACTTAGATTTTAAATCAAAATAACAGATTTTGTCACAAATGAAGTCAAATTTTTTGTGGGACATAATCTGTTGTCATCAAACTTGCCAATATAAAACCGTGATTCATATTATTCGCCAAACATTACAAATTCACTTAATCTTATGTCGTGACTTCAAATTCGTCATTCGTATTTTAGTAGATATTTCAATTACCATAAATAGTTATGGATATGAGTATTAAGTCTACTTCTAGTTATAACGCTAACTGTTGGAATTTGTACTAGTAGGCCGTTTGCCAAATTTGGTGATTAACCTTCATTATATTATAAATTGACCGTGTGGTCCCGGCATAGAATGGACCGCCTCTTCCTTTCCCGTGGGTGTCGTAAAAGCCAACTAAGGGAGGGCGAGAAATGGGCAACAGCGTCCCTCTTAAAACATCTCTAAAGCCTGGCTGCGGTTGCCAATCCGCCTGCCAAGCGTGGCAACTACTGGCAAACCTCCCAGTTGATATTATAAATTTGCTAAGTGAGAATGTAGAACATCTTAGCTCTTAGAAATATGGAAGCATACCCCTCATCACAATGGTCGTTAGTTTATTATGTCCGTAATACTGTTCATAGAAGTTGTTTATTTGCCATTACAAAAAATGCACATAAAACAATATTTACTCACGAATTGATTTTCGAACATAGACAATTAGACGTAAGATTAAAAATCTTTTTCCTTTGACTTTTCAATTTGAAGCGAATAGACGTTAAAAAAAAAACAAAGTGTCAAAAATGCAATAGTGTCATAGAAAACAAACACCTCTCGAAATCGAAGGTAAACAACCTGATAATAGACGGTGAGTTACTAATCCGATGTGGATGGATGGCCATACTGGTTTTTACTTCGACCATTTTTTGTGGTCATTTTTAAAACGGGTCGTGAGACCGGAGTTCGGACATAAAAATGCAATGCGCGTACGCCGACATTCGTGAACGCTGAATGGTTTTGATTCCACGACTTCAAAACCTTACGTAGAAACGTTCTTTATTACAAAACTCTTTATCATGCTAATTGGTTAGTAGGAACTAAAGCTTTTATCTCAACTTGTGACACTCCATATTGAAAAATATTTTATAATAATAATAATAATACTTTATTTGAAACCAAAATCTATATTATGTAGTGTATTATATGTTAAATTTTTAACTGGGCATTATTTAGTTTATCTTTAATTGTACGGTTATTACCCTTGTACAGTCTACAGTTTTCTTTCAGCTTCTCAAAGGTTGACTGTAAGAGATCCCTTTATGGGATAAGTCGGCCATTGTATATTAAATCATTTATCAGTGTTCAATGTGAATTATGTACAATAAAGATTTTACAATACAATACAATATGTTAGTAACAGGTCTTAAAAAACTGTCACTAAAACACAATACTTATCCAATTCATGTATCTGTGTCGAACTCCAGTTGCACTGGGCCCATAACCGTACACACCGTTTCAGTACCTCTAGAGTGGACAGTCCGGCTTCTCTGCTATTACCTTTATGATGCTGTTAATATAAAAAGCATGATTTTAGTCGAAATATTAAATGATCCTTACTAATATTAAAATTGTGAAACGTTTTAACTGCTTAAACGCTATGAAATTTGGTGTACAGGTGCTATATGTCATGGACAATGATATAGACTATATTTTATGCTAATCAGTAAACCGCAATATCCTGGTCACACGGACACAGTCGCGGATAAAAGCTAGTTCATAATCATTTAATTAAGCGCCGCAAGTCGTAATATACTATTTTACACTTTCTACATCACTACATAGAACTTAACTATTATATAAATTTTAATGAGATTTTCGTTATCTAAAAACACAGACGCATTGCCCCACTATTTCTATTTATTTAAATACATATTCGCCATGTGGTCCCGGCGTAGAATAGGCCACCCCTTCCTTTCCCGTGGGTGTCGTAAAGGTCGACTAAAAGAGGGCGAAGGATGGGCAGAAGCGTCCCTCTTAAAACATCTAAAGCTTACCAGAGGGAGACTTTGTACAAAAGTCGATTGCTTGGGTATCTCTGTCCCATTGTACCGTGAAGCAGTTGTGTTTGCATGACTGTGTTTCGGTTTGAAGGGTGGGATATGGCGTGAATTTACAGGGTACAGAGGAATAACACCTGAGTCCTCAGGAGTGGCAACGCATGGGGGGTATCATGGGCGAAACAGTATACTCTGTTATGTCCATGGTACTGGTCATGTCTACAGGCGACGGTTACCACTTTCCATTAGGTGGGCCGTCAGCTTGTTTGCCATTTTAAGTTGTATAAAAAAAAAAACTTATTCTTGCAAAAATTAAAACGACGATTATTAAGATGTCTCAATTGAAATACAACTCATACATTTCAATCAATTTGTTAATTAAAAACAGTTATTGTTGGACCATTTTTATTATATATCCCCACGTTATTGATCAATGGTCATAAACGCCGACTAGTTTTTATGTGTTCCCACAACGACAACTTAATTTTGTTAAAAAAAAAACCCATCCGATCTAACAACGACTTTTCAATTCCAAGAAACTTCAAACTTGAACATGTCTTGTGCATTACTCTTTAATCCGGAAAAATGACACAATTAAAATGACATAAACGAAATGAAATGAACTTAAACAGCCTGGTAATAAAGTCGGTTTTAGAGTAAAATTGTCATCGATGAAGTGCATACGAATTTAACCCTTAAATCCAAAACATCAATATCCAAGTTCCAATAATAAATGCAATGTTTAAGGCTTTTAGTTGAATTGTGACTATAAAAGGAATAGAAAGGTGTACTCGGGTAATGTGTTCTGGTGCAAATAGAAATGATCTTAAACACCGTACACTAGGTCAGTGTCTTGCGTGTCTATAGGAGGCGGTAAGGCATTTCGCGAGAGAAGCAGAGGGGGTCGCGGTGGCAGGTTTGGCGGGTTCCGTGTTACTCGTTCAGGCTGTGTCTCCCTCCCCCTCCTGCCGCCGCCTCGCCGCGCCGTCCGTCTGCGCAAGCGCAGGCTACCCGTCTCGCATAAGAGCAATTATATGTATTAACGACGGCAATTTAGAATGCTTGTTTTTCTGTTATTTCTTAATTGATTGAAATCTACTAAATTTCACAATATAACTTCATATTTAGAATTCGAACGTTTAAATTAGGAATCTCGAAAAAGACAAAAAGAGAAGAAAGTCGAATTGGGTGTAGTTATGCAAAAAACAGCCTTATTGCATGGCGTTCCTATATGAGATGACTATTTTTTGAGTAACTAGCTCCAATTGTTCACCAACAGAACAATACATCATTCAATGTTCCTTCAACTAAATCTTTTTGAATCCGCTTACTTACCCAATTATTATTGACTAATAAATATATAATCATGTTATGTATTAAATTATGTTTCACGAAAAAAAACAAATTCAGTTGTGGCAAAACCGCATTAGTAAAATAAAGTTTTTTTTTCTAATACAACTTATAATAGCATACAAGCTGACGGCCCACCTGATGGAAAGTGGTAACCGTCGCCTATAGACATGAGCAGTACCATGGACACAACAGAGTATACTGTTTCGCCCACGAAACCCCCCATGCATTACCATTCCAGAGAACTCAAATGTTATTCTTCTGTACCATGTAAATTCACGCCATATCCCACCCTTCAAACCAAAACACAGCCATGCAAACACAGCTGCTTCATGGTTACAACACGAAGGTCATCAGAGATCTCTGCGCTGTACTATTACCAGAAGTATAAAATTTATTCTTATATAATATATATTTTTTTTATATTATAATGTCTAGTTATTTATGCTTTTAATACATTATATAAATATAAATAGTGTAATTATGTGCATGTTATCTGTCCCTCTGTTTACAAGAAACAACTGTGACGTCAAAATACACGAATCAATTAATTGGAAACACACTTTTTGTCTACAATCGCTTGACACAATGAACTTTGATGTGATAATAATTATATATAGTAAATATGTATTCAATATTAAAGTATCTATTACATAGATTACATAGACATTGGAAAATTTTAGAATAAAATATAATATTTGTTAGTCTTGTCGTCGATAGTTTTTTGTACCTATCACTTTTGTAATTCATTTCAAATAAATATGTCTAGGCGAGGCGATATAGGGTGAGGTATAGACAGCAGCGTCCCTCTTAAAACATCTCCAAAGCCTAACTGCGGTTGCCAATCCGTTTGCCAAGCGTGGCAACTGGAGGCTTATGTTCAGCAGTGAACAGCTAATATGGTAATGATGAAATATTTATGTCTAACTAATTTATGTTTCGAAATTACAGGATACAGTGTCATAACACCTTAGTTCTTTGGAATGGCAAGGCATAAGGAGTACCATAGGCGACAAAGTATACTGTTACATCCATAATACTGTTCATGTTTATAGGCGACGGTCACCACTTTTCACCTGATGAAAAGTGGTGACCGTCGCCTTCATTGCTAAGTTGCATACAAAAATACATTTTATTCTTCACCAGCGACCTGTCGCGGCTTCGCAAGGTTAATAGAACACATATGCATACATTTTTTTCCGTCAGCTTGTTGCGTCAAGTATAAATCAGATGCGTGTAGTAAGCTATCCTTAAAAGGTAGACATATGTAATCGCGGACTTTTTTGTAGACCTATAAAAAATAAACAATCCCTTCGTACATTGTATTATATGTATTTATAGTGTATGTATTTATGTAATATTTTATTATATATTTTAATATTTTATTTAACTGTATATTTGTTTATGTATTAATAGTTGTAGCACTTCAGCTGCCCGCTAACGAAATGCTTTCTTACTGTACTGGGTTGACTGGAAGAGATCTCTATCAGAGATAAGTCCACCCTTGCTCACAACATTTATAAATACATTATTTTATATGTAACTTACAAGTGCAATAAACAATATATATTGTTTTTGTTATATCTTGAACGGATTAGGCTGCGTTTTCGATGAAAACTCTCAGTCGACTTAATTTTTTCCGACATCTTGAACAATTATCGTCATATTTCAATAAATTAATACAAAACAATAATAAACTACACATATAAACTTCCTTCTTGAATCACTCTATCTATTGGTGAAGACTACATTAAAATCCGGTGCGTAGTTTAAGAGATCTAAGCGTACAGACGGCGGGAAGGGACTTTGTTTTATACTATGTAAAAATTTTATCATTAAATTATTAGAATGTAGACAAATAATAAATATATAATATTCAATAATATATATTTTCTCAAACATGTTTGGAAAGGTGAGCATTATTTTGACAGTTTTCTTAGAGATAAATCAAAATTGCCGTACTGGCCAGATACATGCGGGCAACGGCCGGCAAAAGTTGTACGAAAATCCGTATCTGTCGTGTTTTGCGACCAGATAAATTACTATGTAAACTCATATCTGTCTTGTAATTTAAAAATGAAATGACCTTTTAGTTCGAAACATGGCTACCAAGGAGGTAACTAATAAAAGGTTTTATTTAAATTTCAAACTGGCTTGCAAATAGAAAGCTGTTTATAAAAAAAAACAAAGGGACATAATAGCACGTGAAAAATTATTATTGTTCGTTATTCGTCATTGAACTTAAAAAGTAAAATTGTGTTTTTGATTTCCGCGCATTATTTGAAAAAAAGTACTATACAAGCCTTGGCCACAACTAGGCATCGATGGGCTCACGTATGTGTGCCTCGGCTACGTCTCGGCCCACATTTGCACGTTCGTCCATCAATGCCTTAGTTGCTGGCCGCTGCAGTAATGTACTATAATTTGCATTTTATTTGTTCTTTCTTGTAAATCTTAAATTATATATCTATTATTGAAATCTTAGTACGACCTTCAATAGGTACATATAATATTATTGCATTATTTATCAATGTGCTGCCCTTGCTCCCAATAGGTATAGCATACGTTTTTATTCAATTTCAAGATAAAATATGTTAGTTATCATGAGTAACAGACAACTTGACAACGACTGTATGTTTTATCTCTATATTAATTCATTATATATAAATATTATATTAATGGATGATAATGGAATGGTAACTCTACCTGCGCTATCGGTACACGCTAGCGGAACACCTATGAGAGATGATATTTTTTTTTAATGGACGATAATGGAATGGTAACCTCGCCTGCACTATCGGTATACATTAGTAGGGCACCAGTGAGGGATGATTGGCGGAGATGAAAAGGTAAGTCAATTAGCCCATCGTAATGAATTCAATGATAAATTACTCACGATGATTTCCAGGGGTGATATAGGTTAGGATGAAAACAGGTATATTTTTTTAATGGATGACAATGGAGTGACAACCCTGCCTGCGCTAACGGTATACGCTGGAGGGGCACCAGTGAGGAACGACAGGTGAGATTAAAATGCAGGTCAGTTAGCCCATCGTGATAAATACACCTGGAATTCAGCATGATAATTTCCAGAGGGCACCACGTGGAGGTCGACCTGACAGGTATATTTATGTCTAAAACTAATGTAATTGTAATAAACTAATGTATATTTTATGTTAAAAACCAAATTCTTTCACTCAAGTTTGCGTCATCATTTTAAACAACATGGCATATAGCTAAATGACACCATTTTTATGCTTTTCTTTTTATTATTGTAATTAAACGTAAAAATTTGTGTATCCGCAAAACAACGAAAGTAACCGACATAGCCCGAAGGATAAGCAAGCTGAAGTGGCAAAGGCCTGAACACATAACTCGAAGAACCGACAATCGATGTGGAAAAACGGTACTTGAGTAGCAACTCCGTACGGGAAGTGCAGGACGACTCCCCACAAAATTTTTTTTATACAACTCAGAATGGAAACAAGCTGACGGCCCACCTGATGGATAGTGGTAACCGTCGCCTATAAACATGAACAGTACCATGGACATAACAAAGTAAGTTTCGCCCACGATACCCTCCATGCGTTGCCATTCCTGAGCACTCAGGTGTTATTCTTCTGTGCCCTGTAAACCCAGTAAATTCACGCCATATCCCACCCATCAAACCGAAACACAGCCATGCAAACACAACTTCCTGACGGTTGAAACACGAATGGAACAGAGTACCCAAGCAATCGACTTTTGTACAAAGTCTCCCTCTGGTGAGTGACGAGTGACGACCTCAAATGCATTGCAAGGAGTCAGTGAATGCAAGTGGCGCAGGACCGTTCTTCACAGCAGTCTACGAGGGAAACCTATGTCCAGCAGTGGACGAAAAATGGCTGAAATGATAATGACAATTATTATTTCTATTTGTTTTACAATTCCTCTAGTTAAATTTTAAATTTAACTTATAAAACTAGTTGATAAATTGTATCGTTTACATCGATAACTATTGCTCACTAACGTCACATATAAAGATCAAACGAAGCGATTTAAATAACACTCACGCCGACTTCACGTGAAGGTGACATACTGTTTTAACATATCAAAGATACAATGCAATTATTTTATATTGATCTCTACTCTTATTATAAAAAAGTACAAATTGTATCGTCATCAATCATATCGTCGCAAAGCAATGCGTATTAGTATTATCTAGCCAGTATCGATCTCGACGCGACTACGTGATGTTAAATGATCAATCAATGATAAGTAGATTATTACTAACTGAGACAGCGAACGTTGTTCTGCGATATATGTAAATAAGGAATAGGAATCTTAATCACCTAGCGGTGTGAAATATAATATACTTTACGACTTATTCCCATGGGGGGAAAGAGATTGATAGTGTTGGGGTCTAACGGCTCCATTTCTAGCATGGAAGTTTCCACTGGATATATATATATATATATATATATATATATATATATATATATATATATATATATATATATATATATATTGTCCTCCCATTGCCTTTTAGGAGATTCTTGATCTATCTGAAAGATGGACTCAGAATTTAACTGTTTAAAATCCCCCTCCCCCCCCCCCACTCTTATCTCAATGAAATAGAAATGACATATTAGATACGCACACCAATGTTTTGTCTAAATGGTTGTAATACGAGATACCGTTGTGAAATAACGCTGGCGCATGGATCAGCAGGTCTCGTCGCCTTGTTTGCTATAAATTATATCTTACATGGACAGTATATTCTTCTTATCAAGCGGTATAAGGTTTCCTTGTGCAATTTAAAATCGCACACAAGCATACAGCCCACCTGGAAAATGCTAAAACGTCGCTTTTAACATCATGGGTTTTTTTTATGGATGATAATGGAATAGTAACCCCGCTTGCGCTTACGGTATACACTGGCGGGGCACCAGTGAGGGATGATAGGTGACAATGAAGCAGGTCAGTTGGCCCATCGTGACGAATTCCACTAGAATTAAACACGATGGTTTCCAGAGGGCACCACGGGGAGGTCGACCTGTTAGGGTATATTGTTAGCAATAGGATTGGTAATCCGCATTACTAACAATCCCTTCCCCTCCAATAACATGGGTAGGATATATAACACTAAACTAGCAGACGACCCACCTGATGGGAAGTGGGAACCGTTGCCTGTAGACATGAGCAGTACCGTGAACATAACAGAGTATATTGTTTCGCCCGTGATACCCCCTTGCGTTGGCATTCCTGAGGACTCAGGTGTTATTCCTCTGTATCCTGTAAATTCACGCCATATCTCACCTTTCAAACCGAAACACAGTCATGCAAACACAACTGTTTCACTGTTAAAACACGAATGGGACAGAGGTAGACAAGCAAACGACTTTTGACAAAGTCTCCCTCTGGTATGGACTTGAATGTTTTTACGTTTAATTATCAAGTTTAAACTAAATCGTTATCACCATCATCAACCTCTAACTGTCCACTGCTGAAGATAAGCCTTCCCCTTGGGGGGTTTCGCCAGTAGTTGCCACACTTGGCAGTCAGAGTGGTAACCGCAGTTAGGCTTTAGAGATGTTTTAAGAGGATACTGCTACCCATCTCTCGCCCTCTCTTACACGCCTCTTACGACACCCACGGGAAAGGAATTCGTGTTTCAACCGTGAAGCAGCTGTGTTTGCATGGCTGTGTTTCGGTTTGAAGGGTGGGATATGGTGTGAATTTACTGGGTACAGAGGAATAACACCTGAGTCCTCAGGAATGGCAACGCATGGGGGGTATCATGGGCGAAATAGTATACTCTGTTATGTCCATGGTACTGCTCATGTCTGTAGGCGACGGTTACCACTTTCCAACAGGTGGGCCGTCAGCTTGTTTGCCATTCTAAGTTGTATAAAAAAAAGGAAGGGGTGGCCTATTCTGTACCGGGACCACACGGCCAAACTAAATATGCTCAATCAATTTAATTGAAATTTCAATACTAACCGACTAACAACTGAGTATTTACACGTAATAAAACAATAGCCTATGTACCTACACTACTACAGAATTCCAATTAAATTACTACACATTGTTAAAAGGAAAATAATATTTTAAATCAAAGACTTAAAACCGCACGTATGTTTTCATGACTAATTTATTACACACTTAAATATTTAAAAAATATATATTCAAGATTTATTTCCTACACAAATGAATAATTAATATGTTTCAAATTAAAACAGACTTTAGCTTCGGGAAGAACCTTTTTTTTACTTGGGGATATCCGTCATAGGGACATTCACATCCAGGGAAAGATGAATGGACACTGTCAGAGTCCTACCAACTAAAACCCTAGTGCCGGAGTCACGGATTCGTTTCTCCAACTGTAGCAGCGATGGATCACGCATACTTAAACAAGCCCCCGTTTCATACGTGAAGGGAAGACCCTTCCTCCAAGGGGGAAAGGATTATTAGTAATGCGGTATACCAGTCCCATTGTATATAAACCCTACCAGGTCGACCTCCACGTGATTCCCCCTGAAAACCATCGTGCTGAATTTCAGACGTATTCATCATGATGGGCTAAGTGACCTACCTTTTCATCCTTACCTATCATCCGTCACTGATGTCCCGCCAGCGTATACCGTTAGAGCAGGGGTTACCATTCCATTATCATCCATAAAAAAAGACCCTCGATTCTCCACCTTGAAGACGGAAGATGAGAGACTTGTGATTAAAAATTCTGGATTTTATTTAAAGACCATACAAATTTACTCAAATTATTTTAAATCACGTCATTCACGCAACAATTCTAAAAGAGTGCCATTATCATAGGCCATTATCATTACGTAGAGAACTAGATTAGCGGGTCATTGCCAACCAAGTTATACGCCTTGGCTCAGTGGTTAAAACGGTCTAGGTTGGAGATGAAGTCGCTGTGTCTTATCTTCTAATAAGTTTCATGAACTGCTACAAGTCACTAGTGACTCGCCCCGGCAGTCCGAGGCACTAGCCCAAGAAGGGAAGTTTGAAGAAGAAAATATCTTTTTTTTTTTTAAATAAAGCCCATTTTACGCTCTAGTAATTAGTTTACTATAGGTGAAAGAATTTTTAAACCGATAAAAGAATTTTTCGAGTTTATCCATAATAATAAATAATAAATAAATTCTTTATTACAAGTAACTAGGACCCACACAATTTTTGCACAATATTAATTTGTACTAAATCCAAATCATTAAATTAAATTATTATATTAATAAATTTATATAAATGTAAATATTAATGTTTGTTAGCCAGCATGTGAATTATACTACAATGATTCACATACTGGCAGTCTTGACGGTCTGCAAACACCCTTAGGACAGTGTTCAAGCTGGCCCGGACCCTACGCATCAGAGATGTGCACTGCTTTCGAAGAAACAAAAAAAATCAAATCTGTCATTTATATTTTTTATACCACAAAGGATGGCATACAGCCCATCTGATAACAAATGGTCACTACAACACATGGACGCCTGCAACACTAGGGATGACCCTGATGAAAATACCTAAAAACACCTTTTTTGAAGATTTTTTTATAATCTTAGATTACATAGATAGAGTTTCTCTATAGAATTGACTCAAGAAAAACGAGTCAGCTGTTTGACAACAAATGAGGAATAGTTATGAGTGATTCCTTTATAACTTCTATATTTATTTTGTCTTATAAATTCTGCATATTTTTAATATGTAAACACTCATTTTATATTTTAAATAATACGATAAGGTACATTTTATGCGTAAATAAACTATAATACATATATAGAATACTGATAAAAAATCGGGTAACAAAAAGTTGACCCGTTTTTTAAACTTGACGCTCTATCTAAATAATCTAAGTATAATATTAGTTTAGTCTAATAAGCCTACTTACATTAGGGGGGAAAGGGATTGTTAGCAATGGAGATTGACAGCCCTATTGTTAGCAGTATACCCTATTAGGTCGACCTCCACGTGGTTCCCCCTGGAAACCATAATGAACAATTCTTATTGAATTCGTCACGATGGGCTAACTGACCTGCTTCATCTTCACCTATCATCTGTCACTGGTACCCCGCCGGTGTATACCGATAGCGCGGGTGGGGTTACCAATCCATTATCACCCATTAAAAAAAAATACTTCCATTTGATAACCTATTTTATTGAAAAGTTAATATAAAACTATTAACTATCTATCTATCTATCTATCATCTTACTATCATCATAAAAACCACGACCACTCTATCAAGAATGTACGACTGAAGAGAGAGAAAGAGAGAGAGAGTATTTGGAATAAAAAACGACATAAATTACTTATTATCTTGGTCAGTTAATATTTCGTATACCGGTGATGCTAACCAGTATATGATCTACATACATAAATAAAAATCCAATGTCGAATGTATTTAAGCTCATCACTTCAAAATAACTTACCTAGCATCTGGCGAATTCATTTGTTATATTTGCAATTGTCATAACAAGGTTTACACAAAAGAAAATTATTGAAAAATAGTCTTAAACATTTGTATTATATAGTTTAAAATAAATAGAATTTTAAATTAATTTGTGATTATTACACTGTAAGGTTTCTTAGAAATTTTAACAATATCTACAGACACCACAATTACTGGTAAACTTTTTGTTTCTTAGAACAGAATCATGTTTCGAATCGATACCGGTTAGACAATAAATGCTTACCTTGTACCTTTGTGCTACAGTGCAATTATCAAAGATATTTACTTAATACGCCGACGCTTTTTTTTAATGGGTGATAATGGAATGGTAACCCCGCCTGCGCTATCGGTATACACTGGCGGGACAACAGTGACAGATGATAGATGAGGATAAAAAGGCAGGCCAGTTAGTCCAACGTGATGAATACACTTGGAATTCAGTACGATGGTTTCCAGAGGGAATCACTTGGAGATCGACCTGTTTAGTTATATTGCTAACAAGGAAGCTCTTAGTCTCCATTATCAAAAACCTTTTTACCCTGGAGAAATCTTTTTACACCCCTTTTGAAGTACCCCATACTGTAGTCTCTTGGGAAAACCTCGACAGGAAGCTCATTCCATAACCTGAGTGTTCGTGGGAGAAAACATCTTTAAAATATTTTAACACGATTTTGGAGAACAATGGGGAAACTATGTATTACATCGTATGTCGTGCGTGATGATTGGCCAATTTATTGATAATTAAATTGTATAATCCCATTTTTAATTTATCATAGTTAAAGTCGTTCTTTTTTTAAAACAAAATCTCATTATATCGGATCTCCTCTCATGCATGCATCGATTCCGAAGACTCTTGACTCGACCATTATTTATTTAATTATTATTATTTAAATTTTACAAAAATTCTCATCTCCCCTCTTAAGGAGAGGCATGGCAACTAACCCTCGGCAGAAGCACAGTCGGCCGGGGTTCAGAGCCCCAGGGGGAGAAACCGACGTACAATGCGGGCAGAATCTAAGAGCACCGCTTTCTGCATCTTTCCCGGGAATGAGCCGCCTCGGAATCCCAACCGTCTGAGATGTTGTTCCAGACTGGTTGGGATAAGACCGTTCACCGACAAAACGATTGGAATGATTTCGGTGGACGCCACCCCCCACATTTCGGTCACCTCGTGAGCCAGGTCGAGATATTTTCTCTTTTTCTCAGTTTCGGCTTTTACGAGGTTTTCGTCATGCGGTATGGTGGATGTCACCATACCGCATTAATAATTATTATTATTATTATTAACATAATTAAAATCTTTATATTCTGTTTGGTCATTTCATGCACTGTTGGTTTGAAAATATTGTTTACTAAATATGCCAAGTAAAGACAGAGACCTATGTTTAATTTCCGTTAACCAGTAACAACTTAATTCGTCTTATCAGCCGTTAACTCTCCACTTGGGAAGGTTTTCTTTTTTTTTTAATGCGTGAAGATGGAATGGTGACCCCGCCTGCGCTATCGGTATACGCTAACGGGGCACCAGTGAAGGGTGACAGGTGAGGATGAAGGCAGATCAATTGGCCCATAGTGACCAATTTAACAAGAATCAACCGCTATGGTTTTCAAAGGGAACCGCGTGGAGGTTGACCTGATAGGCCATATTGCTCCCAGTGAGGCTGTTAAATCTCATTACTAACAATCCCTTTCCCCCCACTTTGAAAAGTTTTGCCAGTAGTTGCCACGTTTGGAAAGCGAATTGGCACAACCTACCTACTTCCTACTAATAAAAAAAAAGTGGGAGGCTATGTTCAACAGTGGACAGGTAACGGGTGATACAATGACTTATGAAAGTATAACAGTGACAGTCACCGTCAATTCTACAAAATATATCTGAGTAGAATAAATAATTTTTGACTCACCTAATGACTACCGTTTTATTGCGTAACATTTTTTTAATATTTACACGACTGCCTTAAAAAAAAGTATAATGATATCAGGGTTTATGCATGTGTATGAGTTTGTTTATGCTACAATAACTTCTAAATGTGAACTAATTTAAATATACAACATATTGATAGGACCATCATCGTCCTTACATCATCCTGAATGACACTAACTAAATAACTACTGATTTTCACCACCGTACCACCCGCTACAAACTAAAGTTTCATCCCAATCATCTGGACGAATGGCGGTCTTCCACCGTGCGTTTTTCAAGGCACTTTCTTCCACGCACAACCATTCTTTGGAATCAATTTCCAGCAGCAGTATTTTCGAACCGATACGACAACACAACCTTTAAGAAAAAAGTACATATATTCCTTTTTAAAAGGCCGGCAGCACACCTGCAATGCCGCTGGTGTTGTGGGTGATCATGGGCGGCGGTAGTCACTTACTATCAGGTGAGCCGCATGCCCGTTTGCCCCGTGTTGTAAAAAAAAATGTTTCAACCGACTTCAAAATGAAGGTTGATCTGAATCTGAAATCTCAATTCAGTTGTATTTTTTTATGTTTTTTACATCATAACCCCATCAGTTCTAAATAGAATAGAATAGAATAGAAATCATTTATTCAAATAAACTTACATTGAAGCACTTTTGAATAGTCATTACATTTTTTTTAATCTACCGCTCGTTCGGAAAGCTGTCTCATCACAAGAAGAACGAGCAAGAAACTTGCGTGTTGCTCTTTTAAATAATTTTATTATTACTTTACATTTCGATCGATCGATTTGGAAAATTCTTTTTTTATCTAAAAGAATATATTTAGTAATTGTTTCCATAGAAATTTTATCAAAATCTGTCTAGTAGTTTAGTTTTTATATCAAAATAACTGGTTTTGTCACATTTTTTTTTGTAGGACATGATCTTTAATGTATTAATTTAATAATTTTTTGGAAGTCTTATTTTTAATTTCCTTTGCTTTACAAATCACAAAGTACTTATTTAATTGCCTACTTTTTAAATTCATGAATTTGGAAATTTTAACGTTAATATAATAATAACATTGTCTTCCCATGAGAGGATATTTCCAAAATATTCTTGTTTGAGTGAGTGCAAAATACTTTCATCATCATCTCAGCCAGCAAAATACTTTAGTCGAAGAAAATTCGCGAATTCTTTTCTTTGTGTAAACCCATGTTGCGATAACCATGCAAAAAAAGTCATGGGCAAAACTATACTTAATAATATT
This sequence comes from Galleria mellonella, assembly GCF_026898425.1. Lineage (NCBI taxonomy): Eukaryota > Metazoa > Arthropoda > Insecta > Lepidoptera > Pyralidae > Galleria > Galleria mellonella. Next base: position 1,260,227 of record NW_026442180.1, read on the forward strand.
ATAAATGTGAAAGTTTGTTTGTTACTCGGCCATACTTAAACGGTTGAATGAAAGGAATTTAAATAATGGATAGGTACTTTTTAAACTGATTCATGCGGGCAAAACCACTGGAAACGGTTACTCCCTTATTCATAAAAACGTCAAACCCCTCATAAATCTATTTCAGCTATTGAATTGTTTTGTCCCTTTCTTTTGTGTTAAATTCTCAATTTGCAAGAAAGCGACAAAACAGGGTTATAGATAAAATAGATTTGTAGAAAGTTTTGATCATAATAAATAAGTATGATAGTTTCAAACTAAAAACAAGGAATTACATAGAAGGAATGATAAAATAAAAACTGTAAAGCATATGGTTGCCTCTTTTCTTCTTATGGAAATGTAATTAGTAGAAAAATTACGAAAGATACACCATCAGTTGCTATTTTTCTCATTTCATAGCAAGCTAGTGTATAGAAAATATTTGATATGTCAATTATTTGTCAATGTCAAATTTTACATTACCAGATTATATATTCGACACAGTTTATGTAGAAAGTATGCAAGCAGGTTGTATCTGAAATTGGTAGGGTTATACGGCCGTATAACTTTTTCTATACACTAACCTGCTATAAAATTACTATTTTATCACTCCTATGTAATTTCTTGTTCTTAGGTTTAAAATGAATGAAACACCATAGAGACAGAGTAGAGGTTTGACTACCTTCCATAATTAACATATTGGACCAAAAACAAACCACGGGGACTCGAAAGTTCATTGTGCCAAATCGATCTAACGGCATTACTCGTGACAGACCCTACACTCGCGAGAACCTTCGGTTAACGTGACAGAAATAACTATATACAACGACTGTAGGGCCTCCACATATAGATGGACAAACAGACGATCCTCGGAGTATTTTTTTATAAGTTAAAATTGAATATTTCCATAATTTTCTTAGAATTAAGATTAGCTTAATTAATTTAATTAATTTAATTAATTAATTAACTTAATTAATTTTGATAATTCTACAATAATCAATAGGTTTATTTCCGTGTTATGCCACGATCTAAATTTTAATTTTAATCTAATATGTTATAAAAATATCATAGTATGTATAAATGTGTTATTCCTTCTAAACAATATTATTACAATATAGTATTATTACAATAATACGATAATAATATTGGTTATGTACTAATAGTTGTAGCACTTAAGTTGCCCGCTAACGAAATGCTTTCTTACTGTACTGGGTTGACCCACCATACCACTTACCACTTCTATCTGTTCTCCTTTAACCAAAGGTTGTCTGTAAGAGATCGCCCTAGCGATAAGACCGTCTTTTGTACCTTTATATGTATATTTTAATGTGTACTTCATGATACTATATTACAGTTGAATTGTTTAAATGTCATTGTTTTTTTTTTGTTTTTTGGTGCAATAAACAGTTAAATAATTAAATAAATATAAAATTTAAATAATTCCTTCACGTTAAATCAAATCGTTTTAGGTATATACTAACGGTTCACTTGCTTTACCTGCTTACGTTGCGCTATGACTCTCTCTATTAGGTAAACGTGACATTCAAACCGTTTCACCAGTGAATCATTTTTCACTAGAACAATCATACATACATTCGAAAACAACTCAATAACTAGGTAATTATTACATTAACTTTGATTCAAAACATGGCTTCGTATTTGTTTGTTTTAAACTTTATTGCAAAACATTATATATTTTGTAAACACGTTATATTCTAAATATTTGAATTTAGAACATAAAGTCGTGTGTTTAAAATTAGAATAATTATAATGAATGCTACACTGGGGCCTGTTCTGAGGCACCATTTCTCTAATTTTGTCTTTCAACCGAATGTTTTAATTTCATCATTTCAAGAATTTACTGTTTTATGGATCAACATAAATTAAACTTATAATAATTTTTATTTAAATCTATTAGAAAATTAATTCGTTATTGATACTTTACAATAACAGTTTTGCTGTGATATAAAAAATATAAATTTTAATTCTAGATGGAATTAGAGGAATGACGCCTCAGAATCGATCCTACTTTGGATAGATAAAGAATGAAAGCAGGTCAGTTAGCCCACCGTGATAAATTCCACAAGATTTAACCACGATGGTTCCCAGGGGAAACCGCGTGGAGGTCGACCCAGAAAGTGGCCGTGGGCATCATATTGAACAATTCCTCTGAACGCAGTCCGTTGTACAAACTATAGAGCACTTATATCCTGTATTATACATTACAGGATATGATGTTTCCTTTAATTTATGATTTTGTTGTCATAATACAGTTATCATAACGACATAATGATTATTTACACAATACTCATACAAATAGTAAAATGTTACAAAGAAACATGCTTTGTAGAATGATAAATCTCTAATTACATTCCACACACGCATAATGCTTAGTACATTGACATCCAATACTTACATGAAACTTTTGTCCTGGATCGTGAGAATGTACATTTCATTGTTTTTACCAGTTGTTTCGCCCGCGTGACCGGGATAAAAAATAGTCTTTATCCTTCTCTGTCCCATATACGATACGACATCGTAACCTTCAAGAAAAGAGCATATTCCTTTTTAAAAGGCCGGCAGCACACTTGCAATGCCGTTGGTGTTGTGGGTGATCATAGGCGGCGGATGATAAGGAATTCGTTAAACTTAGTTAATTATAACTTAGTTAATGGACATAATAATTTTTTTTAATCAATTTTTTTATACTACTTAGAATGGCAAACAAGCTGACGGCCCACCTGATGGAAAGTGGTAACCGTTGCCTATAAACATGACCACTACCATGGACATAACAGAGTATACTGTTTCGCCCATGATACCCTCCATGCGTTGACATTCCTGAGGACTCCGGTATTGTTCCTCTGTACCCTGTAAATTCACGCCATATCCCACCCTTCAAACCGAAACACAGCCATGCAAACACAACTGCCTCACGGTAGAAACACGAATGGGACAGAGGTACCAAAGCAATCGACTTTTGTACAAAGTCTCCCTCTGGTATACCTACGAGTACATCATCATGATGACTGTGGTTTCCTTTGATAAAATATCTTAAAACATTTTATGTACATGTCATACATAATCTTATCTGTGATAAATATTTTTCGCATTGACTAATAATAAAAAATATATTTTAATGCCAATTCATGGAATGGCAGTGATGATAAATTTCTGTATATAATCAACAGGAAATAAAAAACAACGCTACAAACAATAGAAGATCTGATGATTTGATGATAAAACCTCTCTTATCGATTTAAATGTATTACATGATAGTTTCCATGCAAATTTTGATAAAAATTTTATGGGTTATTTTGTCTGTAACTTTAAAATTAATAAATAACATATATATTATACTCGTATTATCTACGGCCTTGTGGTCCCGGCGTAGGATAGGCCTCCCCTTCCTTTCCTGTGGGTGTCGTAAGACGACTATAGAGGGCAAGGGATGGGCAGCAGCGTCCCTCTTTAAAACATCTCCAAAATCTAACTGCGGTTGCCAATCCGCCTGTCAACCGTAGCAACTATTGGCAAAACCCCCTAAGGGGGAGGCTTAAGTTCAACAGTGGACAGCTAAAGGCTAATATGATATGATATATATATATATATATATATATATATATATATATATATATATATATATATATATATATATATATATATATATATATATATAGTTATAAGTTACATTATTATTAGTTATAAGTTATATTACTATTAGTTATAAGTTTTTTTATCTGTGCGGTATTTTGCTATTTATGTATGATATATTATGGTAATAAATGTCTATCTATTTATCTATAAATAATCCTGTGATATATAATAAATTTCCGTTTGACCTTGGCATAGAATGAGGCACCCCTTGCTGTCCTGTGGGTGTCGTGAGAGCCAACTAAGGGAACTTATTGGTCGAGGACAGCTACTGGCAAAACCCCACAATAGGAGGAGGTCTATGTTCAACAGTGGGCAGGTTTAAATATAACCTTTTTTTACAACACAGGGGGCAAACGAGCATGCGATTCACCTGATGGTAAGTGACTACCGCCGCCCATGATCACCCACAGCACCAACTTCATTGCAAGTGTGTTGCCGGCCTTTTAAAAAGGAATATGCTCTTTACTTGAAAGTAATGATGTCGTATCGATTCAGAAATACTGCTGCTGAAAGTTAATTCCAAAGAGTTATAACTTGTCTATTTATTACGATCTTGTTGAGTTAATTTGGTAATTTTCTTATAACAATTAAATATGTTTAATTGATTAGTTACTTTACGAGTTAACTAATGATATCGTGGGACCAAAACTACTAATTGTTCCATTATTTGTTCTAAAATTAAGTAGCTGTAATAATGAGCATTGAATTCACTCACTGAACGTTAGATATATCGTGATACGCGATAATGGTTGTTTTTCAGTTGTTGGATTACGCAAACATATTCACGTCGACATGCGTTTCGAATATACCTAAACACCGATGGGTATTTTTCCTGAATTTTAGGTAAATTTTTTTATATTTGATATTTTTAGAGAAATAAATATGTCAAAGTTTTCATAGTAAAGTTAAATAAGCTTGGAGAAATTTAAGTTATTCTTTTTAGTAGTAAACCGAGAGAAAAAGTTTGCTCTTGTCGGTGTAACTAATTCATGTATTTTATTTCAGCCAGCTCTATTCCAGGCCATATCTTTGACCTCCCTATATGACATGATGTATATAAGTATATAAAAAAATCAATAAAAGATATCAATGAGACAGTCAAATCATTTCTTTTTCTTGATCTGAGCAGTGATTACTTAACAAAACGTAGTGAAATCTGACACAAGTTGTGATTACATATAAGTAAAGGAAATTATATCAGTTTGAAGAAAAAATATTTCATATTTGGATCACAAAAACAAATATCGTACTTGGCAACCCTGAACATAAATATTTAATATTAACATTCCAAATTCAAATTTGTTTCAAGGTATAGCACAGCTGTTAAATAACCATTGATAAGTTGATAATACATACACCAATAGGGAAATATCGTAATTTTCTAAAGAAAGAAAGAGACAGAGAATCATTCTGTAATATTTTTTTTTTTATATGAATCGTAAATAACCAGTATTTCTTATTGTTATGGTAATGTTCAAAAATTTACCCGTATTTTTATTGTGAGTATATTTTTATAGTTATCATTCAACACCATGTTATTTTCGTGTTTTTTTTTTTCAAAAAACCCAACACTGGCAGTCGTGTCTATTCTGGGCAAAATAGATACGCAGAATTATAAATTTATCACTTATTGCAACAAAACAAACGGCTAGCATCCATTCGTCCCTCATAATTTCAAGGTCTGATAATAACTTATCAATGCATTTCCTGATCTCTGTGTAAACTATGTTTTGTTGCATAGTAAATTTCCCCCTTTATTTTTTTTTATAAATTATTTATCATATTCGCTTTTTTATATAACTCAGAATGGCAAACAAGCTGACGGCCCACCTGATGGAGAGTGGTAACCGTCGCCTATAGACATGAGCGGTACCATGGACATAACAGAGTATACTGTTTCGCCCATGATACCCCCATGCGTTGCCATTCCTGAGGACTCAGGTGTTATTCCTCCGTACCCAGTAAATTCACGCCATATCCCACCCTTCAAACCGAAACACAGCTATGCAAACACAACTGCTTTCCGGTTGAAACACGAATGAGACAAAGGTACCCAAACAATCGACTTTTGTACAAATTATTCCAATTATGAAGGTTTCTCACTTATCCAGGCCCCATTAAACCAAGTTTCACTGTTTTTATTATTCTTTCAGGGCCATTTGGATTGTTTGTTTGTACACTACAGTTTTAAATTTAACCCTTTTATTGTTATTGTAATACATTGTTTGGTATCGTTTGTTCTTTGCAAATTCCTTTGATCTTTTCTGGTATGCCCGTCCCATGTTATAAATACCCATAATATACCCCTTAAGAATCTAAATTTTAACAAGTAAGTTTTTATCAGCACAACCCTTTCGAGATTTTTCCGTGAGTCTTTCAACATTAGGTTTTTCAAAAAAAAAGGAAAGAGTTTTTATCAGGGTTAACAACGCGCACGTAATGTCCCTAGTATTGCAGACGTTTATAGGCTACGCTAACCATTTACCATCAGGGAGACTTTGTATAAAAGTCGATTGCTTGGGTACCTCAGTCCCATTCATGTTTCAACCGTGAAGCAGTTTCTTTTTTTTTTTAAATGGATGATAATGAAATGGTAGCCCCGTCTGCTCTATTGGTATACGCTGGCGGGACACCAGTGAGGGATGATAGATGAGGGTGAAGCAGGTCAGTTAGCCCATCGTAACAAATTCAACAATAAACCAATCACGATGGTTTCCAGGGGGAACCGCAAAGAGGTCGACCTGATAGGATTTATTGCTAGCAACGGGTTTGCTAATCCCCATTACTAACAATCCCTTCCCCCCAGCCGTGAAGCAGTTGTGCACTCAATGTAACTCCGACTGCGCTATCAGTATACACTGGCGGGGTAGTGAAGGATGTCAGGTGAGGATGAAGGCAGGTCAATTAGCCTATAGTGACCATTATGGTTTCCAGGGAATTAGGTTAGGAAAATTTTAATATCAGTGATTTTACTCATGCTAAATGCAATTTGCCCTCAAAAATTTTAATTTCATTTGGTCTATCAAATCATGACATATCTCGCTGCAATCCACATAAGTCATTTATTAATGATCTATCATTAGAATTAACAGCTGCATTACGGTACTATAATTGACACATCGTTTGCAAATGGAACATTGTTATTAGATTGCATCAAATGAGTCATTAGCTCATTACAAGTAACTGCTATTCTTTTCTTAATCCTTGTTTAATAAGTATCATAACAATTACTAAGAAACACATTACTCTATTCAAATTTCGAATACTTCACTCTCTCAATGAGAGAAGTGGCATCTTGGTTTGTACGGAAGCCCAAAATTATTCTAACCTATAATTTTAGAAACTCCGTAAGATGAAACTAAACAAGATTAACAAATGTAACTCTATTCTCATGATGACGCCGTGTTTTTTTTTTTTTTTAACAACGTTAACATAACATTTTTGTTAATATTTATGTCTTTAAAGTTTAAAAGAATCTTCTATTTTATAAGAAACCTAAGAATGAAAATCTAGGAGAACTAACTAAAATATTAGACTTAAGCTAATTTATAAGTTTTTATTTTATTTAGCTTCTATGCATTGAATTGACAGAGTACAGAGGAATAACACCTGAGTACTCAGGAATGGCAACGCATGGGAGGTATCATGCGCGAAACAATATATGTATATATACTGTTATGTCCATGGTACTGCTTATGTCTATAGGCGACGGTTACCACTTTCCATCAGATGGGCCGATAGCTTGTTTGCCATTCTAAGTTGCATAAAAAAATTTATGTAGGTATGCATTAGTAGATGTAATTAAATATTTCCACGCCGATAGTTTACAAATTGTATGACAAATTTATATTTATTTATTAAAAGCAAGACAAAATTTTGGAATATTTGTTAATGCCTCTGTATTTAGTTCATCAGCGTTTAGTTGATGCTCTGATATACTAAATTTTATTTTAATATAAAATATCTATAAAAATACGCTTGAATAAACGCTAAAATAAATAAAAGAAGGTACTCTTGTGGTTAACCAATTGCCTATTATGTGCAGTGACGTCTAACGTGCTCTCCGGTCCTATCTGTAACAATAGATTAACGTCGTCGACAAACGGTGACGTATCCCGCCAATATTGTATTTCATATAACTACACGGACATTCTTAATTTTATCTGTTTCATAATCGCTGACACGATTATCTGCTCGCTAATGACATAATTTTACAACAGGAAATAGTAAAATATTGTGACTGATTCATCAACTCCATAATACGAACGATAGTAAACAAAGAACGTTCTTTTTTTTTCTAATACGTAGTACCTAGTGCATCACACAATCGGCCATATCCGATTCATATTAACAGATGCATACTCGTCCACACGATATGACGTGTAGAATTAAGTTCTTTAGAACTCCGAGGAAGTCAAACGTACCGTTCTCACAGATGTGGTAACCGATTGATAGTTATTAAGTAAATTAGAACACATGCGACGCAACGTAACGCCACTCGGTAAATCAGTGGTGGCACCAACATCTCGAGATGCATAGCCGCTGGCAGCAGCGCACTCGTGGCTACCAGATGACGCCACGAATAAGTGGAAATAGGGTCAGTGCTGTGTCGTTGATCCGAGGTACAGACTCTGCGACTGCGCGACGCGTGGCGGGGGACCGAGCCCCCGGCACCCCACCACACCGCCGCCCGCCCCGCTTGGGCCTGCGCCCCTCTTGTCAGGCGCCGCGTTCGTCTCTCCAACATTCCGTACTCGACGCTAGGGCGAGACGCACGCCCGCCTTTCTAACGAACGCGACCGACGCGCCGCGCGCCCGCGGCTAGCATTAGCGCCATGTTTGACGTTTTCGGCTCCGTTAAGGGGCTTCTCAAACTCGACTCTGTTTGCATCGACAATAATGTGTTTCGTTTACACTACAAAGCCACCGTGATCATCTTGATCGCTTTCTCGCTACTGGTTACCTCGAGACAATACATCGGCGACCCGATCGACTGCATCGTTGATGAAATACCACTGCAAGTTATGGACACATATTGCTGGATCTACTCGACTTTCACCATCCCAAATCGTCTGGTGGGCCGCGTCGGGAAAGACGTAGTGCAAGCTGGCGTCGCATCTCATGTCGACGGACAGGATGAAGTCAAATATCATAAATACTACCAGTGGGTGTGTTTCGTGCTGTTTTTCCAAGCGATCCTGTTTTATGTGCCTCGCTATCTATGGAAATCGTGGGAAGGAGGCCGCATCAAGATGTTAGTGCTCGATCTCAACTGCCCCGTGGTCGGAGAGGACAGTAAAGCAGACCGTAAAAAACTACTAGTGGATTACTTCCACACAAACTTACACACGCAAAACTTTTACGCATTTCGCTTCTTTATATGCGAAGTGCTAAACTTTATTAACGTGGTCGGCCAAATATTCTTTATGGACTTTTTCCTCGACGGAGAATTCTCTACATACGGTGCTGACGTTGTACGTTTTACCGAAATGGAACCAGAAGAACGTGAGGACCCGATGGCTCGAGTGTTTCCTAAAGTGACCAAATGTACCTTCCACAAATACGGTCCGTCTGGCACCGTGCAGAACTTCGACGGCCTGTGCGTGTTACCGCTTAACATCGTGAATGAGAAGATATACGTGTTCCTGTGGTTCTGGTTCGTGATACTATCCATCCTGAGCGGCATCTCGTTGATCTACCGCATGGCCGTTGTGGCTGGACCTCGCGTGCGCCTGTACCTGCTGCGCGCCCGCAGCCGTCTTGCTCCTCAGAGCGAAGTGGAGGCCGTGGCTCGCAAACTGCAAATCGGCGACTGGTTCGTGCTGTATCAACTTGGCAAAAACATTGACCCTTTGATCTATAAAGAGTTTATTGGTGATTTAGCTCAAAAGTTCGAAGGAAAGGACTCTGTGTAGTCGCCTTAGTGATAATGGAGGTACGGACGGTTAGTGGGAAGCGTGTATGCTTCTATTTGATAAAAACCGATAAAAAGTGGGTAGCTAAGAGACTTCGTGCCGTCCTAGCATCATGGTGTTTATTACAATCGAAGGCCCGGTGCGCGTCGCGGGCGGTGCAGTGCGGCAACGTGGTGCTCGGGCTACCTGCGCTGCGCCCGCGCCGCTGCCCGGGCGGGGCGGCCGCACAAAGAGCGCCGGCGGGGAGCGGCTGCAAGCCGACATTCCATTACCTAAGCCCGTAGCGGGGAACGACCTCGCCGGGCCGCAGTCATTGTATTCCAGAACCGCTTTAACATTTATAGCTACTGTAACTATGATAGTCTTCTAATTACTCTTCCAAATGCAACACATCGACTGATACTTGCCACTTTTTGGCGCGCATGCATTTAGCATAACATGTTTTGGCGCAATTTTATTAAATATTGCATAGTCGTAAAATGTAGTAAGATCTCGTGCCTTCGTTTTATATTTTGTATTATTTTGTGTATGAGTGTGAGTTGTGTCGATTGACGTCTCTCGATTGTGATATGTAATTATTAATAAAATAATCTAAATTAAGTGTTTATCGTGTATGAGATTGATCGAGTGGACGACTGGTTTAGTTTTAAGTTAGTTAGTTTTGTTATCGAATGTTATACTCGATACGATATTGTATAAAGCAATAAACTATTATTGTAAGAGAGCAATCTAAATCATTAAAGACAATACATTGTATTTGTATGAATAACGATTTATCATGAATTTTTATACCGACTTTATTCGACTGGTTAAATATTTTCTGATTATATTTACTGCCATCTGTATATTGCATTATTTTATTGCGCACTCCCTATTCATTATCATAATTTCAGTCACAAGACTCCAAAGTACAATTGATAACAATATTACGGATTGTTATTATCATTTTATACTATCTTCCAGTTTAGATGATCGGATCTGTAAAGTATCACCACACACTGCTAGCGCCATCTATGTAATACATTCATAAACACATTCAAAATGGCGGTCGTTAACTACAGTACAGACGGATGCGAAATCTCACACCTCGATCTGCGTTTAAAAAATTAACTCTTTAATCTAACTCCATTTATTCAAACAAAAGTAATAAAATGAGCTGAACTGCTATATTTTTACACTTTGCAGGTATTTCTTATAATGAAATTGCCACCACATGTTAAAGTTTCTTATCAAGAAGATATGATAACGAATATAGACTGCTTAAACAAAATATATTAACTAACCCACTTAACCTAATTCTAATAATAACAATAAGTATAAATATTTATTCTGAGAAATCAAAATCAAATTCTTTATTAACTAATTAGGTATTAAGTCTGGCCAAATTGTGAAATAAGACAATGACAATGTTAACATGCATTTTTGATGATAAGCAGGTGCTGTACTGATAGATAACACACGTGTTTATTTTTTTTATTCAATACTATCGATTAGGCACTTATATCTACAACCTACTACATCATTTTTAGTGTTCCGTATCAAAGACAATAATCTTTCGACCGACAGATCATGACAACTACTTTACAAAAAATTTTACTTTATTTATATATAATATAATGTATACTATTAGCGAGCCTATTTGAAATAAATAAGTAAATCTATCACAGCGACACTATTATTACCACTAGCTATATACTGCGGCGTTCCCAACTTTATTTATTTAGGATTACAAACAATAGGTACAATGATATTTTGGTAAGGTTGTTACTTTACAATACAGGTATATTACAAATATTGGACAAATAATTATTGGTAAACTATACATGCATAAAAGAAAAAAAAAATAGATATAAAAAAATGAAACATAAATAAAATTTAACAACAAAGATAAAATAAGAGAAAAGAAACACTAGTAAAGATAACAAACTTATAATATCTAGGTTTTGCATGTAGTTTGGTAATTTGGGTAACAAGTACCTACAAAATCTGGTCAGACTAACATTTTTGCAGCAACATTTTTCCAAAGTTTTTTTTTAATGCAACTTAGAATGGCAAACAAGCTGACGGCCCACCTAATGTAAAGTGATAACCCTTGCCTATAGACATGAGCAGTGGATATAACAGAGTATACTGTTTCGCCCATGATACCCCTCATGCATTACCATTCCTTAGGACTAAGGTGTTATTCCTCTGTGCCCTGTAAATTCACTGCCATATTCCACCTTTCAAATCGAAACACAGCAAACATGCAAACACAACTGCTTCACGGGTAGAAACACGAATGAGACAGAGGTGTCCAAGCAAACGACTTCTGTACAAAGTCTCCCTCTGGTTTCACATTTATAATATTACTAGAATTCTTACTACAAGAATATTTATGATTACATTAATTATAATTAGTTTTCGCCGTTTAACAATCGTTCAATGAAGCCTATATACTTGCTTTCTATGTGAAAAGTTGTTAAATTTTACAAACACTATCGCTCATTTTCGGATTGCTAAATCATTTCCCTGTACATTCCACAATACATCTATCTTTAAAAAAAAAAGCAAACACACACTTTGAAACTATCCTCTGTCTAAATACAATTCAAAATAAATCAATTACAACAAGAGAGTATACAAAAAAGGTATTACCACGCACCATTCTTATCTACACAGTATTTAAACTAATGTTTCACAAACAGCCTTTGGAATGGCTGCTCCATTAATATTTAAAAACGAGCTTTTGTTTAAGGAGGATGTGCTCTGACCAAAGGCGCAAACAACGCCATTTCTGGGAAGCAACACTACCTGAGTGGAACAAAGAATTGTCATATTGTCGATGGTCAGTCGATACGTGCGTACAAATGCATGAAAACTGGAACAGCGCCCTAAAACTGAGAGTTATACTAGCAATTTCTGCTTTTATAACTTTAATCCTACTGTATATTTATTCATTTGTACTTTTATACACATTAAAATATGTCCACAAACTTAATGCCTAATGACAATCTCTACCAGTCAACCTTTACGCTAAAGAGAAAAAATGGCGGTGCATAGATCTAACAAAAACAATTTGTAAATAAAATAAATATGTTGATAAATGACATCATTAATATATTTTAAGAGGGGGGAAAGGGATTGTTAGTAATGGAGACTGAGAATCCCATATATATTGGTTGGGTATATCACCCAACCAGGTCCACCTCCTCGCGGTTCCCCTGGAAACTATCATGGTTAATTCCTGATGAATTCATCATGATGGGCTAACTGGCCTTTTTTCATTCTCATCTATCACACTTCACTCGTGCTCCGCCAGCGTATCCCGTTAGCGCAGGCGGAGTCACCATTACCATACCATTTTCACCAATAAAAAAAAATTAAAATGAATTAACATACAGACATATATAATAATATATTTACAAAAATTATACATTTATAAATCACATACAATACAATGCACATAACTATATGTATCGCCAATACCTATTTCTCGGATGGGAGACTCAACACGCTTAACAACAAATACATAAAACATTACAACAAATACATAATATTAGCCGAATTCACATGGGCGAAACCACGAGAAACAGCTAGTATTTACTAATTGTTTTTCGTTTTCTGTTATTTAGATATCCACCTAAATAATCGTCGTGACCAAAGGTGTCCTAACATAGGAAAAGATTATTTTATCAATGATACTACATCGACTTATGCTTATACTCAAAAATGGTGAACTTGAATGCAGTCGACACCAAAAATTTTCATCAATTTGTATATCCGATTAACTCTCCGGTGACGGGAGGGGAAGGAATTGTTAGTAATGGGGTTAAACAGCCCCATTGCCTACAATATATCTTATCAGGTCGACCTCCACACGGTTCCTCTGAGAGGGAGACTTTGTACAAAAGTCGTTTGCTTGGGTACCTCTGTCCCATTCGTGTTTCTACCGTGAAACAGTTGTGTTTGCATGGCTGTGTTTCGGTTTGAAGGGTGGGATATGGCGTGAATTTACAGGGTACAGAGGAATAACATCTTGATTTCACAGGAATAGCAACGCATGGGAGGTATCATGGGCGAAACAGTATACTCTGTTATGTCCATGGTACTGCTCATGTCTATAGGCGACGGTTACCACTTTCCATCAGGTGGGCCGTCAGCTTGTTTGCCATTCTAAGTTGTATAAAAATATATATATATATATATAAAAAACTCTCCGGTAAAGGGAAATACTGATAACAAACCAATCCCATGAGCTGATAATACCTTCGGCAAATGTGCATATGTCGAGTGTTATTCACCATAACAGCAAAAGTTGACGAATGTCTCTGATTACATCATTATTAATTACTTAATATTATATTAATTAATCTTTATATTTATAGATAGATACTCTTTATTGTTTCCTCCAAAAGATTACAATAGTAAACTTATTATATATACAAACAATTACAAGAAAATATTTACACTCAAAGAAAACAATGGGCGGACTTATCGCTAAGAGCCATCTCTACCAGGCAACCTTTGGATGGAGAAGAGTAATTATAAACAGTTTGACTGGAGACACGAAACTCTGTTCGTTTTTTAAGTACATATAGAGTTATGCATATGAGGTTAGGAGATAAATTTAGCTTACCATTAGGTGTGCCGTATGCTTGTTTGCCACCTCAGTGGTATAAAAAAAAAGAACTAGCGCCCTAGAATCAACCTCACTGACAATTTGTTTATTCTACTATTATAATTCTACTTCTTATTGTTTCATTTGTTTTTTGTCATTTTAATAGCAATAAACACGTTATTTATTTATTTTATTTTATTTTATTTATTTGATCACGTTCTTAAGGATTATATTGTTTTTTTTTTTTATATATCTTTTTTATTTTAAAACTCGATGTATCAGATGATCCGATTTTGTTTACTCATTCGGATACAATGTCATAAGTACAATTACGCGTAGATAAATGAAACCTATAATGATGTACAATGTTATTATTTAGGGCACACGATTGTATCACGGTACAATCGAGTGTACTCGGAAGTAAACCGTAATAGCGAGTACTTGGTCGAGGTCACCACTAATTAGACATATAGCAACCATTTGTTAACTGTATCTTAGTACCTATTATAGAAGTATTAATACAATTTAATCCAAGCACTTTAGTTATTATTCGTGCCCATTTATATATAAAAAAACTTAATAATCTCTGCAAAATGGATGGTCTTAACAATGCGGAAGCTGAACATAGGATTTTTTTATACAACTTAGAATGGCAAACAAGCTGACGGTCCACCCGATGGAAAGTGGTAACCGTCGCCTATAGACATGAGCAGTACCATGGACGTAACAGAGTATACTGTTACGCCCATGATACCCCCCATGCGTTGCCATTCCTGAGGACTCAGGTGTTATTCCTCTGTACGCAGTAAATTCACGCCATATCCCACCCTTCAAACCGAAACACAGCCATGCAAACACAACTGCTTTCCGGTTGAAACACGAATGAGACAGAGGTACCCAAGCAATCGACTTTTGTACAAAGTCTCCCTCTGGTAACCTTATTATAATGTATTTTAAGTAAATATAAATGTATGCTTTGTTGGTTGTCCTTAAATAAATAAATAAAAAAAAAAAATAATGAAGATGACTTCTCGTGACAAATTTCACAAGACAACCATGGTCAGACGGATGGTTTCCCGGGGGAAAGCATGGAAGTCGATTTAACTGGGTATATTACTAGCAATGGAGCTACTAGTGCTTCATGACATTTCAACCAAACCTTGACATATCAACAAACCTTGGCATACGCAAGCGTACAGCAAAAGCGCAAACGCAAGTGCTCGGGAATTCAAACCCAATACATTGTACAAAAAAAGTCCTTCATTACTTGCAATCCCTTCCCCCATGACTTTTAAAAGTAGACCCCTAGGGACTCCCGAGATCGAATACCGACTCAAATCTCTAATTGCTGAATGAATTGCCATTCCATTGTCGCCATAAAAAAAGTCCATGACACACAAGGACTAAGATGTTATTTATAACTATATTTAGGTACATCATTATAGAATTACTATTATATAAATTATCGTTTTAGTATATGTGTTGTAATTAGGTTGTAATTTATAATTTGTTAATGACAATTTTTAATTTTTACTTATAGGATTCATTTATGGCGGTCTTATAAATAAACCTATACTTTTTCTTTTCAACATGGCCGCACATTTTTGGCGGGAGTTTTATTCTCCTGGCCTTGTTCGATTTAGATTTCTTATTTTAGTCTTTTAAATTTTTTCTTTCGTGGTTTTAATCGCGGTTTTTTTTTTTACGATTTTCTTCTTGATGCCTCTGTACACTCAATTTCACATTTTAAACCGAACACAAATGCTTGGCACTTGGCAATAGAAATACGAATGGATTTAAGTTATATCTACTGGGAAAAACTTCTGTACAAAGTCTCCCTCTGATATAATACTAAGCTAATTTATATAAGTAAAATAAATACATATGCGTCAATCCTGTGGACACCAAGATGCTTTACCGCAGCCGGCATCATCCCAGTCGCAATGACGTCAACTGCCTTCACTTATCAACAACGTTGTATATATATTACTCCCAAAGGTTGTTCTGTACAAATTCAAAATAAGAAACTTGTGGTCAAAATAAAATTTGACAAATCAAACATAGACAAAAATAATTAAATAAAGTAGGCTATACGTAATTAGTTTTACAAAAAAAAAACTATTTCAATTATGGCAAAACCAGTTACATATTTTGATTTGAAAACAAAACTATTAAACCGAATTTGAATAATCCATAAGTAGAATATTTTACCAGAGGGAGACTTTATACAAAAGTCGATTGCTTGGGTACCTCTGTTCCATTCGTGTTTCAACCGTGAAGCAGTTGTATTTGCGTGGCTGTGTTTCGGTTTGAAGGGTGGGATATAGCGTGAATTTACAGGGTACAGAGGAATAACACCTGAGTCCTCAGGAATGGTAACGCATGGACGGAAACAGTATACTCTGTTATGTCCATGGTACTGCTCGTGTCTATACGCGACGGTTACCACTTTTCATCAGGTGGGCCGTCAGCTTGCTTGCCATTCTAAGTCGTATAATAAAAAAAATCATTTTGGATAAAAAAAATGCTTTTCTAATCAGTTGAGTATTGACAGAGTTATGAGGTAACAAATATTAAAAAAAATATATAACCGAATTGAGAGTCGTCTTCTTTTTGAAATCAGTTGAAAATTCGTAATATTTTTTGGTCGATTTTACTACACTTTCATTTAACAACACTTTATACAAAAAGATATGACATAATTGTGGTGAAAATTTGCAATATATTACCCTTAAAACTACAAGTATCAAATAAGTATAAAATAAAATAGGTAGATACGTCTTGCATAAAAATTTAATTTCTGCCGTTCGTTGACTGCAAACAAGCGACGTACGAGTATGTTATGCACACAACGTGCCAACAAGTTTACATTCAGCACGTCGGTATGTTTATACAATTCTCACGTAGGTGGCGTGGCAACAGCGATCGATTGCAGATGCAAGCACGCACTGTCTGCATAAAAGCCAGGTGCAATGTTACCTGAGACCGCTGCATTTAGCGAGATAAAAAAACAGTTGCTGTATTATTTTATAATTCTTAGAACTGCATAGCATCGGATTTCATATATATTTTCATTTTATAATAGATATAAATAAGTAAACCTATGAAAATGTTCCTATATTTTTTTTTTATAGATGAAAATGGAATGGTAACCCCGCCTGCGCTATCGGTATACGCTGGCGGAGCACCAGTCAGGGATAATAGGTGATGATGAAAGCAGGTCAGTTACCCCATCGTGACGAATTCCGCTAGAATTAACCACGATGGTTTCCAGAGGGAACCGCGTGGAGATCGGCCTGATAGGGTGTATTGCTAGCAATGAGTCAGTCAGAACCCATTACTAACAATCCCTTTCCCCCCTATAGGTATATTATGTATACTGTGCATAAAATATGCCACCTTTTCCATTCCCATGGGCGTCCTAAGAGATAACTAAGGAAACTTAATGATCGAGTGATGAGCAGCAGTTCGTCCCTCTTAAAACAAAGCCTAACTGCGGTTGCCAGAGGGGAAAAGGATTTTTTTATACAACTTAGAATGGCAAACAAAATGACGGTCCACCTGATGGAAAGTGGTAACCGTCGCCTATAGACATGAGCAGTACCATGGTCATAACAGAGTATACTGTTTCACCCATGATGCCCCCCATGCGTTGCCATTCCTGAGGAGTCATGTGTTATTCCTCTGCACCAAGTAAATTCACGCCATATCCCACCCTTCAAACCGAAACACAGCCATGCAAACACAACTGCTTTACGGTTGAAACACGAATGGGACAGAGGTACTCAAGCAATCGACTTTTGTACAAAGTCTCCCTCTGGAATTGTTAGTAATGAAATTTAACAACCTCATTACTAGCAATACACCCTATTAGGTCGACTATGGTCACTATGGGCCAACTGACCTTCCATCATCCTCACCTGTCACCCTTCACTGGTGCCCCGTCAGCGTATACCGATAGCGCAAGCGGGTTTACCAGTACATCTTCACCCATAAAAAAAAACTGCGGTTGCCAACCTGCCCAGCATAGCAACTACTGGCAAAACCGCTTGAAGAGTAGGCTTATGCAGCAGCAGTGGACAGTTAACGGCTGCTATGATTATGACAGCACGGAGACTTCCAGCCGCTAGCTGCAATCTGACTTCGCCTCCTCTCAAATACGCGTCAGCACCCATTTTATTTTCCCGCACTTACCACAGACAAAGTAACCAATACGTTAGCATTAACCCTACCTACATTTTGGTCCACCTCCACGTGGTCCCCCCTTGGAAACCGTCGTGCTGAATTCCTTGTGTATTCCTCACGATGGGCTAACTGACCTGCCTTTTCATCTCACCTATCATCATTCACTGGTGCCCTGCCAGCGTATACCGTTAGCGCAGGCAGGGTTACGACTCCATTGTCATAAAAAAACCCTAACTACACACGCACACATTGTCACGTGTACAGACGTATACTTGTTTCTGTAATTGTGGCAAGCATGAATCGTTTTTGTATGTAGTGTACAGGGTGAGCTATCAGGTTGAGCTCCACGCAATTCCCACTGGAACCCATCGTGATTAATTTCTAGTGAATTCTTCATAATGAATTAACTATTCCGACTTAATCATCACCTTTGATACGTCACTAAACTAGCCAGCAACACAGGCTATATTCATTGCTTAAAAAAAAAAAATATTAGTAAATATGTGTATTCCCTTGTGAACAATAACATCGCCAGTCTCAATCGTCATCACTTAAGGTTCATTAACGTACGACTATATCAAGTAGGTAACGCTCCGTGACATATCATCTTCTTGCCAAGCCAAGACTACAAGATAAATAAGTACAATTGTCTACATTTTGTATGATCACGAGATCATGGTCATTACACTTGAAAAAAAAAAACAAAGTTTGTAAGAAAGTTACTACTAATGTTCTGCTGTTTTTTTTTTTTTTTATTTATTCTAAATATATGTTGACGCTGTAGTTTATTGGCACTTACAATTTAAAAATCGTCATCATAAGAGAAATTAAAATATTGTACCTGCTCTTTCACTGATTTCCTATCTATGCAAATCCGCTAAAAACATAATGTCTGCTAACTGCCATGCATGCACAATAGCATCTTCGTCATGAAAAAGAAAACTATTAATCATTTTCAGAAATCCACAAAGCCCTATTCTGGTAGCTACTATGTCTGTCTTACAGTTCGTCTGTCTTTCTATCTACCTGTTATATTTTGAATAGAATAGAATAAAAAATATTTATTACCAGAAAAACACAATTACCACAGAAAATATATATATAAAAAGTGTCTTATATTAGGTAAAAAGGAACCGGCTTAGCTAATGCTGTAAGTGTACCAGCGCAATGTGTGCAGCTGCACAGCGCTGGTTTTCAGCCAATCATGTATTATTATATATTATTATCTTCTAAAGTCTATACTATTGACAAATTTCTATAAATTAAATGCGTATTTCAAAACTAATTAAGGTGCCAGTTCCATGTTCAAGTTTTTAATTGAAATTAATGTAATTAAAAAATAATCACACCTAATTATTATAAAGTACCTATAGACTAAAGAATTTCTATAAATAAAATTTAATCGAAATACCACAGATAAAGAAAATGAAACAGCTGATAATTTCCCGCCATTAAAAGCTAACGAGTTGACGACAGTCAACTGTTGTACTCGTATATTTGTAAACAAATTAAAACCCATTTAAATTATGTTGTTTAACGATCCTGACCGGGCGCCAGCGAGTGTTGATGGCCCTGATGCCTTAATCAAAACACATTTTCAACATACGGTTGTAGAGAATAAATATTACATACGAATGCTGACAGGATGCAATGGTAATTAAATCGTTTTATGATTACAGAAGCCAACATAGGAAATAAGCTGCATCCCTCCATAAATAAACGAAAAAAAAAGCTCACCGCGAGTCTGACTGACTCATGCACCATGGCTATAAATAGGATAAAGATAGGTACGTTCCTATTTTTTTTTATTTACAATTTACAATAAAAGTATTACCCCTAGTTATAAATATCTTTTAAACTATATAATGTTTCAATACAACTTAATGATAAAGTATCAAAATTTTATTTAATTTATCATAGAAACATTCTCTGATTCGTTCAAATACGCGAGGTTATTGTTGATACGGTTAAATCTTAGATAATAGGTTAAATGTAGATCTACCCGCATTAAGACCTACATCTGTCCTTTTTATTGTTCTTTCTTCTGTCTATGTATACCTATTATATTCTTAGATTATATTATATAAATTTTATACGACATTTGACTTACTTGCAATTACTTGCTCTGTATCACATTCCTTTCACTCCTATTATTTAATTTTGTACGGGTATCTTTCGACTGTTACAATAATTCCAATGATGTCCTAAAATTGATAAGGTATAACTGATGTAATAAAATAAATAAATTAGTAACATATCGAAACATAGGTATTTAATTAATTAGTTAATCAATTTTTAATTTGTACTCAAAGATGAAGTCATATCTATGCTACTAGTAAACACAAGTAGACGGTTTTATAGTGGGGTCAATTATTCGTTTGTTTACATATTCATTATTTATTTATAATTATTTATTATATTCTATTGAAACAGATATATAATTTACATCTATATAGAGACACTGAGGGGATTCCAAATAATAGAAACAGGTCAACTTCCACGCGGTTTCCCCTAAAAAACATTGCGGTTAATTCCTGGTGAGTTCGTTACGATTTCTCAACTAGTCGACTTCATCCCTCACTGGTACCCCGACTACACAAACCAATAACCTAAACAAGGTCAGCATTCCATTACAATAATTTAAAAACATATCCCCTTATTCATAAAAACGTTAAACCTCTTATAAACCTATCTTAGATATTGAACTGTTTTGTCTATATCTTTGATGCTAAATTCCAAATTTGAAAGTGACAAAACAGTGTAATATTTAAAATAGGTTTATAAAAAAAAAATAGTTTTTATGAATAAGGGGAATAATCTACAATTTGTATCAACCTACCTAACAGTAACTTACCTACAATGCCTTCATTATAAATCGTAATACGATGTTGAATCACAAGTTCATATATTATTTATAGGCATCCTTTAATATATTTACATAGAATCGTCAACTCAGTCAGTCATCTATTTTTAGGTTAATTAGTTACATTCATAGTATTCGTATGTCATTTACATACTACGAATAATAATTAGCCTAATTAAAGAGTATACTCACGGCAGTATTCATTATTGGATACAGGTAGTCGGAAACCTTTGTCAACAAAACTGTGCGTGACAGTTTTTTTTTTATATACTTAAAATTTGATTATACTAATTATTATTACAGAATGGCAAACAAGCTGACGGTCCACCTGATGAAAATTGGTAGCAGTCGACTATAGACATGAACAGTACCATGGACATAACGGAATGTTATGTTACCATTTTTGAGGACTATGGGGTTATGCCGCCGTACTCTGTAATTTTCCCGCTATATCCCATATATTAGTACGATATCCATATATAGATTTACCAATTCCGTTTATGTTTGGCATATAAGCAAGCTAAAGTGGTAATGAACTGGTCACATAGCTTGAAGAACCGATAAAGAAGAAAGGTTCTTGAGTGGCGACTTCGCATGGATAAATGCTGTATAAGACAAAGATTTACAATATTGTTCATAGGTATAAGACGATCCCCAACTTGATAGAGTGACAACCTTAAATGCATTGCCAGGAGTCAGTAGATGCAGATATCTCAGATATGTTCAGCAGACAATAACGGACAGATAATGTCTAAGATGCGGCAACCTACTCCAGCAATGGAAGATAGTCAGAGACTTTTTTCAACAAAACTGTGCGTGACTGTTGTTTCTTTTTTATATTAAATGGAAATTGGTAACTGTCGCCTCTAGGCTTGAACAGTACCATGAACATTACAAATTATACTGTTTCCCCCCATGCGTTACCATTCCCGAGGACTAAGATGTTATACATCTGTACCCTGTAAATTCACAAATTATGTTTTATGCAACTTCATATTGACACATTTCGATTACCTACTCAATCTATTTAAAAGCAAGCGGAACATGAGGCAAAGGTTAATAAATTAATGTACCTTTACGTCCTAGATACTTACCATCGACAATAGAGCCCGCATGCCGGTGTCTGCATAAATAAATGGCAAATTGACACTCGATCCCGACCCTCGTGACGTGTGTGACCTTATCCTTACCTCCGCATCTCCACATTGAATAATAGTGTAGGTAGCTTATAAATTAGTTCCGCGTGTAAACATATACTAGCAACACCGTCTAACCCGTGTTACATATAACTAATTTTTTTTTATACTACTTAGAATGGCCAACAAGCTGACGGCCCACCTGATGGAAAGTGGTAACCGTCGCCTATATACATGAGCAGTACCATGGACATAACAGAGTATACTGTTTCGCCCATGATACCCCCCATGCGTTGCCATTCCTGAGGACTCAGGTGTTATTCCTCTGTACCCTGTAAATTCACGCCATATCCCACCCTTCAAACCGAAACACAGCCATGCAAACACAGCTGCTTCACGGTTGAAACACGAATGAGACAGAGGTACCCAAGGAATCGACTTTTGTATAAAGTCTCCTTCTGATAAATATAGATACAGTACTCACATCTGTACTTGCTAAATCTCGATTTTTGTATAAGTGGAACGGTCACCCCGCCTGCGCTATCGGTATTCTTTGGCGGGATACAAGTAATGATAGTTGAAGATGAAATCAAACCAGTTAATTACAATAGTTTACATTATATATATTATATACATACAAGGCAAGGAACGGCATAAAGATTGGTCTGCTAAGAAAACTGCATGCAATTAAGGGGGAAGGGATTATAAGTAATATGGGCTACCAACTATATTGGTAGCAATATACCCTGTCAGATTAATCTCCCCGCGGTCCCCATTAGTAAAAAGCTATATATAATTGATGATAATATAACACGTTGAAGATAGTATGCAACATTTTAAATAAGTAAACCTTTAAGTTTATAATCCATAGACAAAACTGATAGCTCTATTCTTATGTATGATGTATGGTCTTTGGAGGGAAAGGTATTATTAGTAATGAGGTCTAACTGCCCCCTTGTTAGCAATATGCTCAGGTCGACCTCTACGCGGTTTCCCCTGGAAACGATCGTGGTTAATATCATCACGATGGGCCAACTAATCTGCAATCATCCTCGCCTATCCTTTCTTACTCTTACCCCGCGAGTTTATACAGTTAGCGCAGACGGAGTCACTATTTCATTTACACTCACAAAAATAAAAACAAATATCAATATTGTCCGTCTACGACAGTCTTAAACAATGAGACTAGGTACTTTACCAAAAATTAAAAGTCAAAGATGTGTCATTAACACTATGTCAAAGTCAAAATTAAACGTCAATTCAGATGTCAGTGAACCATCAATATTTCAATTCAAAGTAATCCAATTTTTATTCTTCTCGTTACTTAAAATTGTCCATTACATTTTTTCGTCTTAGTACTCTTTTTTTAAAATAAGTATTACTTTTAAATCTATGTTATTTTAACATTGAATTTTGTTAAAGAAGTTGCTTATTTGTATATTAAAATAGAAGATGGAAAAGGATTCAACTGAACGTGTCGGTGCTAACGGTGACATATTTGGACACCGATTGAAACAACTAACGGATGAAGAGAAACAGCGATTAGAAAACCAAAATAGCCGTTTGATTCCTGAGGCGAAGGCAGCCAAATTAGAACGAGAAGCGAGACGACATTGGGATATCTTCTACAAACGAAATGAAACTAAATTCTTCCGCGATCGCCATTGGACCACACGTGAGTTTCAAG
Source organism: Galleria mellonella (assembly GCF_026898425.1). Taxonomy (NCBI): domain Eukaryota; kingdom Metazoa; phylum Arthropoda; class Insecta; order Lepidoptera; family Pyralidae; genus Galleria; species Galleria mellonella. The sequence goes on from NW_026442180.1 coordinate 1,284,288, forward strand.
AGCTGATAAACTTTGATCCGGAACAACAAATTGTATATTTAGAGCTGGGCTGCGGCGTTGGAAACATGGTTTTCCCGTTGGTCGAAGAAGGTTTCTCGAATTTTTACTTTTACGCGTGTGATTTTTCACCACGTGCTGTGGAGTTCGTGAAGGCGAACAAGTTATACAATGAGAGTAAAATGAAGGCTTTCACCGCTGATTTGACCACAGATGACTTGTTCGAGAACATAGCAGAAGGTTGTGTGGATATTGCGAGTCTTATATTCGTTCTATCGGCGATTCAGCCGTCCTCGTGGCCGCAAGTGGCGCGGGTAGCATTCCGCGCGCTCGCGCCGGGCGGCATTCTCTTGTTTCGCGATTATGGCAGATATGATATGGCACAATTACGATTCAAGCCTGGACATAAAATAGCTGACAATTTCTATATGCGACAAGATGGCACAAGGTATTTCATTATTTTTATTAAAAAAAGCAAAAATTACTTATTTTTCAAATTTTTCATGATTGCCACATGGTCATGATAATGCATATACAATAAATACCACCTCTAAAGGTTCATTCATTAACCATTGACAAAACATTTGATGTGATTTAAGTACATCTCATTATAATTATAAACTTATTTAATTAAACTATTTTTGTATAACAAAATAATAGTCTAATATAAAAAGTAATAGTTGTATCTTGCTTATTCTTCTTAACTTACATTGCCTTCTGAACTGAGTTTCATAAGTAAATTAAAATTAAATAAATTTACTACTCAAAATGCTTGAATTAAGTTTACTTGAATAAAAATTATTTTTATTTAAATCATCTTTATCTATTGTAAAATTTTGTAGACTCATTACTTACATCAACTTTCTTCAGGAGTTACTACTTTACAGTGGAAGAGCTAGAAAAACTATTCACTGAAGCGGGCTTTGAGATCCTCATGAACACATATGTACAACGTCGCACAGTCAATTTCAAGGAAGGTGTTGATGTGCCACGCATCTTTGTTCAGGGAAAATATAGAAAACCAGTCACTAGTAGTGAGTATATAATACAATTTTAAATACAACCGCAGCCGCTTAATATATTTTCAATTTTAATAAAAGAAAATAGAAATGCAATTTTTAACCATTAAAATTATGCCTTCCAATACCTGCTTCATTTTCAACTGACTTAAAAGGTATGGAATTTTCAATTTGTTTGTACTTTTTGTTTGTTACCTCATAACTGTCGGTTCTAAACCAATTTGGAAAATTCTTTTTTATCTGAAAGTATATACTTTCAGATTTGTCATATAAAATTTTTATTAAAATAGGGTTAATAATTTAGTTTAAATTAACTGGATTTGCCACAATTGAAGTTGGATTTTCTTTGTGGACCATAATCTTATTAATTATCTAAACATAAGTTTGAAAATTCAGATATTAATAAATAATATTGAATATTGACTTACCTGGACTAAGACCACAACCAAATGCCAACCGCTATCACCATTTTTTATAAAATAGAAATAACAAATGTAAGGGAATTTATAGTAATAAAACTTGTGCTCAAAATATGATAATCACACATTAATACTTGTTGTGATGACAATGCTAACCATTGATTGAAAGTGATTTGCATGTATATTAGCTCTATCTGAACAATTCACAACAATAAATCTCAATTAAATTTATTTTTCTATAAAATAACACAACCATTTTGTACATATAGGTTGAAACCTTCCGAAGGCCAATGGGATGAAATATTTTTGAAAAATGGTAAGTATATTCTTTTTTTTTTAAATATAAGTGTATATTACATTACATAAATAAATAGGATCATAGCAAAAACAATTTATAAAGCTAATATGCACTTTTAATGTCATTTAGCACTTATACAATACTTTTTTATCTGTCTACTCCTAGACAAGTGCATGTGAAAGGAGACAATGTCTGGTGTTCTTTTTCATAAGTGGTGCCAAATACGTCTCTTAATAGACACAGGGAAAGGGGATTGTAATGGGGACTTGTAGCCTGTTGCTAGCAATATACTCTGTCAGATAGAACTTGGGATTCCACCTGGAAACCATCAAGCTTAATTCCAGATATATTCATTAGATGGACTAACTATACTCCACCAGTATATACAGTTAATCCAGGTAGTTACCAATCTATTGCCACCTACCAGAAAAAAAAAATATATTACACTTTTATATAGATTTTTTCTATGAATGATAATGGAATGGTAACCTCCTACCTCCCTACGCCAATGGTATTCGCTGGCAGACCACTAGTCAGATATGATAGGTGTGAATGAAAAAGCAGGTCAGCACATCATGATGAATACACCCGAAATTCAGCATGATAGTTTCCAGAGAGACCATGTGGAGGTCGACCTGACAAAGTATATTACTAGCAATAGGACTGATTGTCTGTATTACTAACACTCCCTTCCCCTCTGTTTAAAGAAGTCGTATTTGTGATTCTGAGATATGCTAAATGGTCCTACATATTTGATGATAATGCAACTTAAAATTGCATGGAGATGTACTTTGCTCTATATCAAATTTTAAAATGATGATATTGCAGTGCAGCTGAAAACATCTGTTGTCTCACAATAGGTGGCAAATCAGAGTAGGGCCTTCATCTCATTTTATCATAGTTTACACGTATGTAAGTAAATCTCTTCCAACAATCATTCATCATTTCCATTTCAATCTTTAGAATAGGGACCCCTATTGTGAGGTGTGATGCAGTAATGCTAAACGCTGTCTGAAATATTCAAAAAAAGAATAGCAACTTTTTTTTTTAATAAACTTACTTTATTTTTTTATCTATTTCTACAGGTAATGGTTGTGGTGTGAAATACAACAATAGATGATCAAATGGTACGTTGATAGTGCATTTTTAACTTTCGCGTTATTTACACATATTTTTTAAATAAACGAAAGTAGTAAAAGCTGGTACACATACTTGTAACTGCAGCAAATTTTGTTTTGCCTTCTTAACTAGCATAATGATGATTTCATAGTTCATCTGAGAAGGTACTTTGATGCACAACTCATTTATGTCTTTCGCTCCTATCTGATAACATATCGCGCTGTATACTAAAGTTCAATTATGAATTATAAACGTCTATATTTTTTATTTTTTTATTTTCAGAATTGAATATTAATGAGGAGATGGAAAAAGGAAAGGTAACAATAATATTTCAAACCTCAATAATTAACTAATAATAAACTAATTATTTTCATTTGAAAACTAAACAACCAAACTAATTTTGATAAAATTTCTATGGAAACAATCTGTAAATATATCCTTCTAAATAAAAAAGAAAGAATTTTCCAAATCAGTTTACAGTTTACAGTAACTGATGGAGGTAACAAACATGGCAGTTGCTTGAAAATGTAATAACTACCCCCTCAATTAAGCTACCCGGTAATAACAAACTATGGAACACCATAAACCTAATTAATAAAGTCTAAAAAAAGGGTAGTATTAAACAGGAGCTATCACAAAAATCCCAAGATCGTAATCTGATGACTAATGATCTAGATCAGGGGGTTTCCAAACTTAGTCTACTGCCCACTTTGAGAGTAAATTATTTTTTAGCGCCCCCCATTTTTTCACCTACTTAAAAACTACTATTACTTCAAAATCAACCAACAAATCACATCCCAAGCCTCTACACAACGCCACCATTTTATTTTCTGGGTCTCTTACCGCCCCCCTTTAGGCCTGCATCGCCCACGAGGGGGCGTAATCGCCCACTTTGAAAAAGCTGATCTAGATAAATGAAATTAATAAAATTCTTTGACTATCATTGTCTGCTAATGTCATTCAAAAAGTCTTTGCACATTAAAGAGAATATAAATTTTCAGTGTAAATATTATTAAGAGTATATGCATTGTTCAGTGTCTTCTTTTAATTAAGAGTTTCCTCTTCTCGGTGCAACCAATTCATGCATCTCCCTCCAGCCAGTTCTATCCCAGGCCATATCCTTTATCTCCCTATACGACATGACGCCTAGTGTTTCCTTTATCTGTCCCATGTAGTTATTCCTCGGTCTTCCTCTTCCTCTTTTGCCCTCTATCTTTCCTTCTACTATGCTCTTAAAAAAATCGTTGTCGTATAAGTTGGCCCAGAATTTTCCCTCTTCTATTCTTTTTTTTTAGTGTAAAATCAAATAAATTAATCTTTATAGATTGCTAATGATGATTTTAGATAGGGACATCTGTATTTATAATGATGTTAATAAAACTATCATCACTGAAACAATTTGCTGCATTTAATTTACTTGTTTGTTAGACAAGCATGATATACAATTTTTTTTTTTATTTGCAGTTCCAATCGCTTTGAAAATCAACAGTGACATTTGGAAAGGTAAATATTTTTTAATCAAATTTCTGATATTATACGTGACATGATTAAAGTTATTAACAAGACCAGAGAGAGACTTTGTACAAAAGTCGATTGCTTGGGTACTTCTGTCCCATTAGTGTTTCTACTGTGAAGCAGTTGTGTTTGCATGGCTGTGTTTCGGTTTGAAGGGTGCGATATGGCGTGAATTTACAGGGTACAGAGGAATAACACCTGAGTCCTCAGGAATGGCAACGCCTGGGGGGCTTCATGTGCGAAACAGTACACTCTGTTATGTCCATGGTACGGCTCATGTCTATAGGCGACGGTTACCACTTTCCATCAGGTGGGCCGTCAGCTTGTTTGCCATTCTAAGCTGCCTAAAAAAAAGATATTAGAGGAAGTAAGGCAGTTAAATACCATGAAAGATGGCTAATTTTGAACACATTTTGTTCTTTTTGTATTCAGTGGGATTTACTGCCATTTTGCTATATATTACCATGTCCATTTTATGTTTAATTTTTTTTTCTTTTTTTATATATATAAATATGATGAGTACTAGAAATTTTACTTTGTAATGATGATTTTAGATAGGGACATCTGACTATAATGCTGTCAACATAACTATCTCTACTGAATATTTAAAATAATGTGTAAACATTTTTTTTTTTTTTTGTGTACATATAATTTTCACATAGTTATCTTTGCCACAGGATCAAAGACAAGCAAACCACATCAAGTACTGCCAGTTTGTCACATACGAGTATGAGGTAACATTTTGCTATTATTTATTTAATAAATAAAGTACATATAAATATTTATATTATAAAAATACAACTAAAAGTTATAAAATACAAAAGTGATTAAAGGTCTCGAATTGATCCCGAAACTAGTCAAGCTTTCTGGATCTGATTATACGTAAATTAAACCGGTAGCTATTATATTATAATATAATATGTGCTTACGAAGCTTTTAACGATAAAATACAAAAGGACAATACCTATTGTATTATTAAAAAGTTGCCAAAATATAAAACATTCGCTTTTATCCACGAGTTCATACACGTGTCCAGGATAAATTTTTATAATCCGAAAAAATTAATAATGGATCATAGAAAAAGGATTTTGAAATTGTAAATAATTTCTAATTTATTTTTTATGTAATGTAATTTATATATTGTATTTTTTTTTAGTATTGTACAACCATAGCAGGTAGACTGTTATATATACACCATATTACATACCTATCAAAGTACAACAGTATACTCTGTTATGTCCATGGTACTGCTCATGTCTATAGGCGACGGTTACCACTTTCCATCAGGTGGGCCGTCAGCTTGTTTGCCATTTTAAGTTGCATAAAAAAAAATTAATTAAATTTATGTCTACAGACTTTATCATACACATCATTTTAAAGCATTTCTATTTAAATATATGATGACTTCATAGTTCATCTGAACACTTTGATGCATCACTCTTTTAATGTCTTTCGCTCCTATCTGACTGAATGATATAATTACTTTTATTTGATTTTTATAGACAAATATTTATAAATCCCATTTTTGTTTACAGAAGGGAACTTATAGTTGAGAGATGAGCAGCAGCGTCCGTTTAAAAAGTCTAATTTGAACTAAAGCCGATCACTACAACACTTTTTATAAAGCATTGAATAAAGAGCAAAAAAGTGGAAGGGAGATATTTGACAACCTTATAACATGTCACAAACGAACTGGGCCCATAACTGACTGAACATAAGGTAAATATATATATTTTTTTATCTAATGTTAAAACATGTACGTACAAATGTGGTGTTATGAGTGTCCAGTTACAGCTATGGTAACCATTTACTATGAAATAATCTGTAACCTTTAGGGAATAATTAAGATTTGATCTGCAAAATTTACAAGAAGCATCAAAATCAAACCTCTGTTTTTAAAAATATCAGATGTTTACAAAAATGTAACTTCATTAATGCATTTTTTTTTTTTTACTATTTCCCCTATTATTATTGAACATGATGACTCGACCATCAGGTCTCCCTCAACAGAGCGAACCCAAACAACCATGTTGACCACACACACGTCTGATCACATACAAAATAACACTTCATAAATACAACAAGAAATTTGTTAATTAACATAACTGTATTGTTTCAGGTGCTGGAGTATTTACGAGGTCTGTCCGGAAAGTTCGTATAAAAGTGTTCTGGAATGCGAGAAAGAGGAGTGGGGAGGCCAGGTAAGCGCAGGACCCCTTCCTTATGTCCCTAACAATGCTTCAGTTCTGGTCTGACCGCCGTGCGGTGCGAACTGGCTTGTCACGCCATCTGTGAAGTTACCTCTTAACGAAACCCCGTCGGCATGGAGCCCGCTTCCGTTGAAGAGCAGCGCGTCGTAATCAAGTTTCTCTCGAAACTCGGCAAGAATGGCCGTGAAATTTTTGCCGATCTCAGAACAGTTTATGGGGATGATGCTGTGAAGGAACCAACCGTCCACAAGTGGCTAAAAAGATTCAGAGAGGGCCGAGAAAGCGTTCAAGATGACCCACGTTCAGGACGTCCTTCCACTTCACATTCCGACGAAAACGTGGAAAGAATTCGAACTTGTGTTAATGGGGACCGTCGTTTAACGGTCAGACAGGTGGCTGAAGAGCTTAATTTGGGCAAAACCGTGGTCCACGAAATTCTAAGAAACGAACTTCAAATGAAAAAAATTTGCGCCAAGATCGTTCCCACACACCGCTGTTCGCCCCTGTAGTGCAGTCATTGAAGCGAAAAATACGGTCTTACCTCCGAATTTTTTTACTGTGAACCGAATTGCATACAATTTTGGAATTAGGCTCATCTTACCCTTAACTACAAAAGTGAAAATGATCTGAACTCCGCCTATTATTTTTAAGGGGTGTAAACAACCCCTTAATGGAAAAATTGACATTGAGCCATTTTATCGCTAGAAAACATGTCTAATAGTAAGTGGTGAAATTGTAAAGTATTTTCTAACATAATTACCTCATATTAAAATCATTTTCAACCCCTTGAAAATCTTACAACCCTTGCAAACAACCCCTAAATTGAAAAAATCACAAAAAAATACTTTGGTATGACATAAAAAGATGTAAGTATAGAGTAAGTAATATTTTATATTCTCTATAATAATTATCAAATTTTTAACCCCCTTTCAACCCTTGAAAACTACCCCTTGATAAAAAATTGTTAAAAAAATTTTTTTGATAAAATGAAAAGGATTTAAATATTATTCCACACTCTCGAAAATGATTATCATATTCTTAAGCTTTTCTACCCTTAAAACTACCCCTAAATTAAAACAGTAAATATATATGATTACATATTTAAAAATAATTTAATTTAGAGTAAAAAATTGTCATTTATTGAATAAAATATTTATAAATTATATAAAATTGTAATATTATTATTAAAATATAATATTATTATTCATGACTCAATGTCGGAGTCGCTGTCACATTCAACATCTTCTGGCTGAATTGGAGGGCTATTTTGGCAGTTATCTCCACTGCACGTTCCACAGGTACTATTACAAAACAGACCAACTTTTCTGCATCCGCAAGACGCTCCACATCCTTTTTTGCAGTTGCAAAAAATCATTTTCAGCAGTTCTTGTGGTGCGGGTGGATCTACAGACTTAATAGGATTCAATAAACCGTCATTCATGACCCACCCCAATCCGTTGGATGAATGTTTTTGTTGCCAAGCCAAATCTGGGTTTGAAGATAAACCCTCTTAGTATGCTCATTTATGGCACCAACGGTTGGAACTAAGGATGATAATTTTACGGCAGTGTTTTTCGTAGCAGCTTTGAGAAAACTTTCATAGCGCATCTTTTCGAGATATTCTGATAAGCTTTCTACTCGACTCAGCTTATTTTGTTGTGCATCTTTAGCAAGTCCATAAAAACATACCATGCAATATCTACCTGCCTCTAAAATATCTTCGAGTTCAGATGTATTATTCAAAAATATCTCTGCCTTACTTCTCAAATCTTGCCTTCGTTCCAAAAGATCCATAAATATTTTTTTGCCTTTATTATATGCCGCCGAAGTTGAGTCACACCCAGTAAATGAATGTGCAAAAAGAATAAATTTCGAACTATTTGGGTATTTTATTTCCAAACTTTTCGATAAATATATTACTGTTTGCACTCTTTGTTTGCCTAATTTTAAAAATAAAATTTCTTCGTCTTCTGTAGCCCGGGCAGTTAAAATCACTAAAATGTCAACATCTTCTGCAACAATTATTTTTGTCAAGTCAGTACTAAATGATACTGCTGTATCAACAATTAGTTCGTCAGCTTCACCTTCACCTTGGCAGCATTTAATAGATTTTTTTTCCAATTCTTCCATAAGAAATTTAATAAAACGTCTTTTGTTTTTATAATTCGATAAGAATTTATCTTGGCTAATATTGGCTGGCATATCTTTGGTAAATTGGTATTCCTTTGAAGCAACTTTCAGTGCTCGACGATTTCTCTCTGATGCTTTATTACTTTCTCTATCATAACAATCAAAAACTACCGTAATATTATTACCAAAATGATTTTTTAAATATGAAATATAACTGTCAAAAACGTCTGCATAATTACATTTCGAAGGCCATTTTACTCTATATAATAACATTCCTCCATCAATAAAGTACACTGATGCTTCCTTGTTGATCACAATGTCCTGGGTTTCGAATAATGAGTATAAGATAGATTTGTTTGTCTTTCGCATCCCAATATCGTCAAATAATGAAAGTGGATATGGTGCCAGTTCATATTTCAGGTACATCTCCAACTCTTCGTTACTCTTTTTCATGATACAAATACGTTGAAATAATAGTAGTGGATCTATAGGCACAATTTTATCGTCAATTTTGACTTTGCTATTGACACCAATTAATGAGATAACTTTATCTTTTTTGGACAATTTTATGTCATTAAAAGTTATATCATCGATGCTCTTCATGGCTTCGATGCCAATCGCCAGAGCGTTGTAGCAATTTATCTCATCAGTGCCGATCAACCCTGTTACAATGTTTTTTAGGTGATCAATGTCTTCAAATGGATTGTGCTCCAACAAAAATGTTTTTAAAACCAACACGTCTTTCTTATCTTTTTTGATTCTCGCATCTCTCGCGTCAACATGTTGGTAGCTTTTATTAAATGCGATATCACAAAATTTCTCTAATGCTTCAATTACATCGTTCGTGTATATGATACCTTTGATCCATTTGAATACAGTGCTTTCCGTAGTGCCTCGTTTGAACGGTCCACCTTCTACGCTCATTGCTCTCATCAGAGTTTGTTCAATGGTTTGGTCGGAGAAAATACCAGCATAAAACTCATTGGACCTCCGGGAAGTAAAAAATCCTTCCTTGGTAAATTTTTTAAACTCACGTGGATCCATAATTAATTTCAAAAGTCTCATTTTTTGAAGATAAAGTCGAGCAGATTTTGCATAGTTGAAATGCCCAGCGGCGTGAAAAAAAGGTATCATAAGCTCAATACAATTCAGATGCGCTTCCCAGTCACCCATTCTTTCAGCTGCAAGAAATTTTTTAAGTAAAGATACCATTTTATAGTATAATATCCACAGTTTGCATGTTTTTCCTCTGTTTTCAATTTCATCCAGTTTCGATTGAAATATTTCATTCAGTTTTTTTAAGTGCTCATTAGACTTCAATTTCTCAAAATTCATTTCGTAAGTAAAATACTCTTCATTATCAAGTAATTCTTGAAACTCAACATTGTTTTCTCTTTTTAATTCATCAAATATTAGAAGCGATAATGCCTGCGGCAGAATAAAATGAGCTCGCACTGCACGAGCATACGAATGCCCATTTAGAATTTGATCAACTGATCCTTCTGCAAAGATGAGCGAAAATATTTCCTTAATTCCACTTCCTTCCATAATAGTGCCAATGCATCCCATAAAAGACATTAAGAGATGAAAACCTCCGAGTCGCACAACTATTAACACGTCATCGAAAACCAAAGTCTCGGCAATATCACAAGCCTTAATATATAAAGGCTGGTCAAATGTTACGATGCAGGTTTTCATGCCTTCTTTTGAAACAATTGCAGCAGCATTGTTTAAAGCTGTGAATAAAGTATTGTAATCACTTGGGGGTCCATTAATAAATGGCAAGAAATTTATTTTAGACACTTTATAATTAGTGTTTTCTGCACATAGCATAGACATGAATCCATTCCAACCCAAAAAATCGAGATCTCTTGCATACTTGAAATAACTCCATAAGACATTCAGCACATCGATTATGGTTATTGTAAATTTCGGTTCAGGACTAATTTTTTGAACTTTAATGATACCCAAACCACTTCCTGTTTTTTTAGTATATAATTGAATATCTATTCGGTTTTTCTCCACCAATTCTGATTCAAGAGGAACTTCTGAACTACGCAAACGTTTAATGGGTTTTCTTGCTTGTAAACATTCTGCAGGAGTAATTATTTCAATCGATCCTAAATTGTGAAAAGTTCCTCGTCCATCTATTGTGCAAACATTAAAATCACTATTATCTGAAACGATTTGAAGGAATGGTTCTTTTAGAAGTCTCTCGTCTTGGCATGCAGCTGAAATTTCGTACAATTGAACTTCAGCATAGCTGCACGAAAAACCAAGATTATAACATAATTCAATCATCTTTTTCGAACCAAATTTTCTGTAGAGCGTAGCACCTGTAGCAAGTTGAAGTGGAGAAATAAAACTTTTAGGTCGAGCGGAGGACATTATTGCATGAGCAATAGATGTAATTTTTTTTGAATACCAATTAAAATTTTGTTCATTATGATGCTTATCTTTATAAATAATATGTTCTAAAAATCTGAGCAATTGAGGCGGAATGCTCTCGTTAACATTAATTAATATTTTATCACTTGGTGAATACTGATTGACATCGCAAATGACGGTTCTAATTTTTCTACGTATGAGCTCGGCAGCAGAGTCAATGAGTGCATTTTCTTCCTCTTCGATAGTTTTTGATTTTTGCTTTCGCCATGAGTCGGTCAATATATCGTACAATGTAGTTGAAAAGCATACGTACGTTACACCACCTATTCTGCTAGAAATAACTATTTGATTTCCAAACCTTTTTTTTAAATGATTTTTTATAGTATCTTCATGTGGAATTACATCACATATCTGTACAGCTTCGATTAGTTGAGTCATAGTAAATTGACACTCTTCACTAGAGAGCATGAAATCGTAGATTTCTTCCATTGCTTCGCTGATTTTGTCAAAGTAAGGGGTTTGCGAACTTCTCGTAAAAAGTTTATATTCATTTTTTAATTTTAGTACGCAATCCTCGTGGTATTTGCCCTCTGTTAGAATGACATGATTTTCCGCGCTGTGAATGCGCTTCAAAATCTCTCGACGTTCGTCGTCTTTGAATATAATAAGCATTTTTGCTAAATTTTGTATAAAATCTAAAGACTGAACTTTCGAAGTTTTCTTTTTCATTGCAGACGCTTTTTTTTTTTCTTGTAAGGTATTTATCTCATTATCGCAGATAAAACAATTTTTATCCCAGTCAAAAAGAGTAGCACTTACATCACTTGCTGAACCAACACTTGAACTTGTACCTGATCTTCTCAATTTTTTCTTTGTTGGACTTACACTGTTTTTTACAGCAGCTCTTTTTGCACTTGCTGCAATATTTCCCTTGTGTACATAATTACTTCTGCACGTATGATGAACATACACAGTTTTTGAATTATCCATATTTGAAAACAATTTATCACGTCTTTCGTTTGAAGCTGCTTTTAAACCTACTTTACCCTTTGAAGTCACCAGCACAAGTCTTTCTGACGTATTTAAAAGGCAAATTTCACAGAATTTTTCTTCAGTATCATTGCTACTGCTTGTACTAGGTTCGTCCATGTTCATTTAAAATAAAAATTTAAGAAAAAATTCTGAAACAAACATTAAGAAATTTATTCAATATTTGTTGTTTTTTAGCTTATTCGATAATTTATTTTAACAGTTTAAATAAACTTACCAATACAGATACGCAATTAGTGAGAAGCTATTGAAAAAAAATCGCTTCCACAAGTATTCTTTTGAAGATGCTTTTAAACCCTCTTCACCCTGTGAAAGTAAGATCAATTTTAATTTTCTTAATTAAATTGTATGAATAGAATAGAATATCATTTATTTGCTTAGAATAATTAGGTACAATGTGTCATAGTATGGTATGTGTGCATGTTTGCTATTAATTTATCACCTTCTTGCTAAATTTTCGAATTTTTTATGTAGGGCAGAACTAATTAGTAATATATATTTATGTATCCAATAGCTCTAAAAAATGTGTTGAATTAAAAATTCCACTATACATAATCTATCAGTTAATTTTATTATCGAATAATTTTGTGACAATTACCACAATTGACATTGACACCTTAATATTTGAAAAAAGTAATTACATTAATTACGAGAATAAGCTTAAAAGCCGACCAGGCTATAAATAATTAAACAATTTACTTTATTTACAATATAAATTCAATTTTATAAAATTACCTGATATAAGATGCAAACTGGATTAAGTGCTGCTATCGTGCTATTTGAATAGTACGAACGTCAATACTAGTAGAATATATTTTCATTAGATTTTTGGATAATGTAATTTTATGGCACAATTTTAATAAGATATTATTAAAAAAACAGGTTTTTTTATCTACTTACATTTTTTTATTAAACAAAATGTATTGAAATTGGGTGTCTAGTTAAAATATTATATATATTAAACACGTGCTCATTCCTTTGCAGACGGAAATATACTGGTCACATTATAACGAATAAACGGAGCACGCACAGCTGATCACATGGCTTTTTCGTTGGCCCCCTCACTCAAATGTGTTATATATACATATAAGAACGTTGGTATGTATTCATGCCTACGTTTCCAACATATATGAGCCATATTATGTATATATATACACATTACAATAGTTGTGGGTCTCTATTATACTGCGTACTTTCACATTGCTCCTAATATTCACACTCCGAAATTTTCAGTTACTAAGTAGAAAGAAATATGATAAGTTTTTGGACCATAACTCCTTCAATTTTCATGCTATCACAATTTATAAAAAACCATTGTTAAGGTAATTAAGAGAGCTACAACATCCTTCATTGCAATATATAGTAAAAAACCTTTTTCTAAAACGGTGAAGGGTTAAAGGGCTGAAGAGAGGCTGTGATTACGCTGCCACGCGCTCTTTAAACAATCATATCTCCGTCAATTTTTGTTTGACAGAAAAAACAAAAAAACCAAATTGTTTGTCAGAAAAATACCTAAATTTTTAATCCGTACACTTTTATACGTATCTGTCGTCATTTTTGAGATATTATGAAAAAAAAGTGGGTTTTTTAAAAATTTGAAATTTTGTTTTTTTTTTAATCGTGACTTTTTTGAAAAATATGTGTCCTGAAGCAGCCAAACTGATACTATCTATCAAACTCTTCATAATAAAGTTAATTCTAGGCGGAATACGATTAATTTTAATTTTGGTGGAAATGGCACTTATGAAACCCATTGATTTAAAAGAAAAAAACATTAGATGCTCCGCTTATTTGCAATACAGCTCACTTATTTTACGTGCAAAAGACTTTTAATAGTGCTCATCTTAAAGCTTATTTCAAGCACTACAAAACCCATTTGTATTAGAATGTATAAAATGCATCTACTCGCTGCTACATGGCATTGACCACAACGATTAAATTTCAGACAAAATAAAAAACGGCTTTGATCTTTAATATCTAGCTTAATATTGCACTTAGGATACTTTATAAAAAAACAAATTGTTCATTGTTTTACCTGCTACAATTTTGTTCGGTATAAAATTTTCGATAAAACCTATATTTTTGGAGATATTTGCAAAAAACCGATGAAAAACGTGAAAAAATTGCGAATTTTCAATTGCCAATAACTTGAAAAGTATTGGATTTTTTTTTAAACTTTAAAGACAACTTTTGCTTAAAATTAGGTCTTCTATCGATATCCGAGGTTATTTTGCAAAAAAAAAAATTCACCCCCGAGAAGGGGTGGCAACCACCCCCAGGGTGGTTGCGGAGTTCAAATCATTTTCACTTTTGAAGTTAAGGGTAAGATGAACCTAATTCCAAAATTGTATGCAATTCGGTTCACAGTAAAAAAATTCGGAGCAATAATGCTTCAATGACTGCACTACTGCCCACACCTCTCTTGTTGTCCGATAGATTTTGATTAAAAATTCCATTACGGTGACCGAACACCCCCCTATTCGCCGGATTTGGCCCCGTGTGACTTCTTCTTGTTCCCAAAAACCAAATTGGTACTTCGGGGGCGGCATTTGGGGGACATAAATGAGATAAAAAAAGCTACGACGGGGCAGCTGAGAAACCTACAACCAGAGGACTTTCAAGGAGCCTTCTCACAGTGGAAACGGCGTTGGCACAAGTGCATTATGTCACAGGGGGAGTACTTTGAAGGGGATAAAATTGATTTACCTGAATAATTGTAAAATAAAATTTTTAAAAAACTTTTATACGTACTTTCCGGACAAACCTCGTAAGCGAGATGCCTTCTGAATGACAAGGTAATTAAACATTTTATAATTAATTTTAACTCTTATACTCATCATAAAGTTTGAAGAGGTCTTTCTATCTAAATAAAATTTATCAAGTCATGTTTGGCAATATAGTAGACAAAAAAATAAAAACATTTATTGAACTATAAATGTACTTGATCATGATCTTAAAACATATTACCAGAGGGAGACTTTGTACAAAAGTCATATATTTGGGCACCTCTGTTCCATTCGTGTTTCAACTGTGAAGCAGTTGTGTTTGGATGGCTGTATTTCGGTTTGAAGGGTAGGATATGGCAGTGAATTTATAGGGTACAGAGGAATAACACATGACTCCTCAGGAATGGCAACGCATGGGGGGTATCATGGGTGAAACAGTATACTCTGTTATGACCATGGTACTGCTCATGTCTATAGGCGACGGTTACCACTTTCCATCAGGTGGACCGTCATTTTGTTTGCCATTCTAAGTTGTATAAAAAAATCCTTTTCCCCTCTGGCAACCGCAGTTAGGCTTTGTTTTAAGAGGGACGAACTGCTGCTCATCACTCGGATCATTAAGTTACCTGAATCCTCAGATTATGGAAACGCACAGGGGTGTGTCATGAGCAAAACAGTATACTCTGTTATGTCCATGGTACTGCTCATGTCTATAGGCGACGGTTACCACTTTCCATCAGGTGGGCCGTCAGCTTGTTTGCCATTTTAAGTTGCATAAAAAAATTTGATTAAATTTATGTCTACAGACTTTATCGTACACATCATTTTAAAGCATTTCTATTTAAATATATGATGACTTCATAGTTCATCTGAACACTTTGATGCATCACTCTTTTAATGTCTTTCGCTCCTATCTGACTGAATGATATAATTATTGTTATTTGATTTTTATAGACAAATATTTATAAATCCCATTTTTGTTTACAGAAAGGAACTTATAGTCGAGAAATGGACAGCAGCGTCTGTTTAAAAAGTCACTCAATCCTAACTGCTGTTTAAACTCGCCTGCCAAGCCAGCAACTACTGTTAAAACTCCTCCAATAATTAATACCATAAGAAAACTGGCCTTAGACTCCAATGGCTCGCTATTCCTGTCCAAAGTAGCAGTTATGATAATGTTGGACCAAAGAGTGCTAAAAATCTCCAACAGCAATTCGGCTGCCAGCAAAAATGACTAGTCCTGACAACATACAGAGCATCTCATCATAGAAGTCGAGTGGATACAAGGTAATTTTCTAAACATTAACATCTGCATATTTATTATATTTTATATTCAATGATATTGCATTATAATAACAAATTTAACTATGTGTAACATACTAGCGACTCGGCCCGGCTCAGCATAGATAGATAGAATTTTTGAAAATAATATACGGTCCATATTATTCGCTGATAACATAACTTTCCATAGATGAAAAAGTTTTTAAAATTGGTTAAATAGTTTTTTTAGTCTATCCATTACATATAAACGATCAAATCTTCCCTCTTTGTAATATTAGTATGATAAAAAGTCGCACACGTCCTTCTTCGTGGTTAATAATACAACGTGAAATAACCGCATCCAAGTTGGTGCAGTAGTTTTTGTGTAATGTCATAATAAACACACACAAAAGTTTTAAAAATTATTTTATTGCCTTCTATTGCTCTTGTTAAGAACCCCTCATAATTTTTTCTTGAATCTCCCATGTATTAGTAAAATTAGCTGTCGACATGATGACTCGACCATCAGGTCTCCCTCAACAGAGCGAACCCACACAACCATGTTGACCACACATACGCGTCTGATCACACGCTACATTTGTGGTTAAAGAAATGTGTTTTATACAGTGTCTAATTAGTAATATTTTTTGTTGTAGGTAACATGTCACAAACGGACTGGGCCCATAACTGACTGAACATACGGTAAATATATTATTTTTTTATCTAATATTAAAACATACACGTACACATGTGGTGTTATGAGTGTCTAGTTACAGCTGTGGTAACCATTTACTATGAAATAATCTGTAACCTTTAGGGAATAATTAAGATTTGGTCTGCAAAATTTCCAAGAAGCATCAAAATCAAACCTCTGTTTTTAAAAATATCAGATGTTTACAAAAATGTAACTTCATTAATGCATTTTTTTTTTTTTTTTACTATTTCCCCTATTATTATTGAACATGATGACTCGACCATCAGGTCTCCCTCAACAGAGCGAACCCAAACAACCATGTTGACCACACACACGTCTGATCACATCCAAAATAACACTTCATAAATACAACATGAAATTTGTTAATTAACATAACTGTATTGTTTCAGGTGCTGGAGTATTTAAGCGAGATTCCCTCTGAATGACAAGGTAATTAAACATTTTATAATTAATTTTAACTCTTATACTCATCATAAAGTTTGAAGAGGTCTTTCTATCTAAATAAAATTTATCAAGTCATTTTTCGCAATATAGTAGACAAAAAAATAAAAACATTCATTGAACTATAAATGTACTTGATCATGATCTTAAAACATATTACCAGAGGGAGACTTTGTACAAAAGTCATATATTTGGGCACCTCTGTTCCATTCGTGTTTCAACCGTGAAGCAGTTGTGTTTGAATGGCTGTATTTCGGTTTGAAGGGTAGGATATGGCAGTGAATTTACAGGGTACAGAGGAATAACACCTGAATCCTCAGATTATGGAAACGCACAGGGGTGTGTCATGAGCAAAACAGTATACTCTGTTACGTCCATGGTACTGCTCATGTCTATAGGCGACGGTTACCACTTTCCATCAGGTGGGCCGTCAGCTTGTTTGCAAGTTGTATAAAAAAAATTTAACTAAATTTATGTCTACAGACTTTATCATACACATAATTTTAAAGCATTTCTATTTAAATATATGATGACTTCATAGTTCATCTGAACACTTTGATGCATCACTCTTTTAATGTCTTTCGCTCCTATCTGACTGAATGATATAATTATTGTTATTTGATTTTTATAGACAAATATTTATAAATCCCATTTTTGTTTACAGAAAGGAACTTATAGTCGAGAAATGGACAGCAGCGTCTGTTTAAAAAGTCACTCAATCCTAACTGCTGTTTAAACTCGCCTGCCAAGCCAGCAACTACTGTTAAAACTCCTCCAATAATTAATACCATAAGAAAACTGCCCTTAGACTCCAATGGCTCGCTATTCCTGCCCAAAGTAGCAGTTATGATAATGTTGGACCAAAGAGTGCTAAAAATCTCCAACAGCAATTCGGCTGTCAGCAAAAATGACTAGTCCTGACAACATATAGAGCATCTCATCATAGAAGTCGAGTGGATACAAGGTAATTTTCTAAACATTAACATCTGCATATTTATTATATTTTATATTCAATGATATTGCATTATAATAACAAATTTAACTATGTGTAACATACTAGCGACTCGGCCCGGCTCAGCATAGATAGATAGAATTTTTGAAAATAATATACGGTCCATATTATTCGCTGATAACATAGCTTTCCGTAGATGAAAAAGTTTTTAAAATTGGTTAAATAGTTTTTTTAGTCTCTCTATTACATACAAACAATCAAATCTTCCCTCATTGCAATATTAGTATATTAATTATAATAAAAAGTCGCACACGTCCTTCTTCGTGGTTAATAATACAACGTGAAATAACCGCATCCAAGTTGGTGCAGTAGTTTTTGTGTAATGTCATAATAAACACACACAAAAGTTTTAAAAATTATTGTATTGCCTTCTATTGCTCTTGTTAAGAACCCCTCATAATTTTTTCTTGAATCTCCCATGTATTAGTAAAATTAGCTGTCGACATGATGACTCGACCATCAGGTCTCCCTCAACAGAGCGAACCCACACAATCATGTTGACCACACACACGCGTCTGATCACACGCTACATTTGTGGTTAAAGAAATGTGTTTTATACAGTGTCTAATTAGTAATATTTTTTGTTGTAGGTAACATGTCACAAACGGACTGGGCCCATAACTGACTGAACATACGGTAAATATATTATTTTTTTATCTAATATTAAAACATACACGTACACATGTGGTGTTATGAGTGTCTAGTTACAGCTGTGGTAACCATTTACTATGAAATAATCTGTAACCTTTAGGGAATAATTAAGATTTGGTCTGCAAAATTTCCAAGAAGCATCAAAATCAAACCTCTGTTTTTAAAAATATATAGATGTTTACAAAAAAAAAATAACTTTATAAATGTATTTTTTTATTATTTCCCCTATTATTATTTTTAACATGATGACTTGACCATCATGTCTCCCTCAACAGAGCGAACCCAAACAACCATGTTGACCACACACGCGTCTGATCACATACAAAATAACACTTCATACATACAACATGAAATTTGTTAATTAACATAACTGTATTGTTTCAGGTACTGGAGTATTTAAGCGAGATGCCTTCTGAATGACAAGGTAATTTTACATTTGATAAAGATAAATGTATTTGCATAAACGTGCATGTCCAGTAGATACATACTGGAAATTTTATTAGGTTACAGTTTTGACACCTCTTGCCAAGATTACCGTGAATTTTTTTTATTTGACGATCGGTAGCCTTCCATAATTAAATATTGCAAATTATATAGTGTAATAATAATAAATAAATGTAAAAAATTTAAATAATATTGAAACAGAAAGTAATATCTTTGTAATTGTAAATATATGTCTTATTAAAATTTGTCATTTAAAAATTCATCAATATTGTAATAACATAATTTATGATAATTCATTTCAACTCATATACTCATCATAGACTTTGAATAAGTCTTTATATTTAAATAAGATTTAACTAGTCATGTTTGGCAACATAGTAGAAAAAAGAACTATTGAACTATAAATATACTTGATCGTGATATTAAAAGATATCAAATAAGTAAATATTAGTTTTATCTAATGTAAATATAAAATTTGGACTAGTTAAAAAACAAATTTTCTGTTCTGTTAAAGTAACTAAATTTATATGTCCATTAACTTTATTATAATACACATCATTTTAAAGCATTTCTATTTAAATATATGATGACTTCATAGTTCATCTGAACACTTTGATGCATCACTCTTTTAATGTATTTCGCTCCTATCTGACTGAATGATGTAATTATTGTTATTTAATTTTTATAGACAAATATTTATAAATCCCATTTTTGTTTACAGAAGAGAACTTATAGTTGAGAGATGAGCAGCAGCGTCCGTTTAAAAAGTCACTAAATCCTAACTGCGGTTTAAACTCGCCTGCCAAGCCAGCAACTACTGTTAAAACTCCTCCAATAATTAATACCATAAGAAAACTGCCCTTAGACTCCAATGGCTCGCTATTCCTGTCCAAAGTAGCAGTTATGATAATGTTGGACCAAAGAGTGCTAAAAATCTCCAACAGCAATTCGGCTGCCAGCAAAAATGACTAGTCCTGACAACATACAGAGCATCTCATCATAGAAGTCGAGTGGATACAAGGTAATTTTCTAAACATTAACATCTGCATATTTATTATATTTTATATTCAATGATAATGCATTGTAATAACAAATTTATAACATACTAGCGACTCGGCCCGGCTTAGCATGGATAGATAGAATTCGAAAATAATATACGGCCCATATTATTCGCTGATAATGTAACTCTCTATA
Source organism: Galleria mellonella (assembly GCF_026898425.1). Classification (NCBI taxonomy): domain Eukaryota; kingdom Metazoa; phylum Arthropoda; class Insecta; order Lepidoptera; family Pyralidae; genus Galleria; species Galleria mellonella. The sequence continues at coordinate 1,304,876 of NW_026442180.1, forward strand.
GGTGAAAGAATTATTTAAAATCAGTTGAGTTTTTTTAGTCTATCCATTACATATAAACGATCAAATCTTCCCTCCTTGTAATATTAGTATATTGATTAAACAGAATAAAAAGTAACACACATCCTGCTTCGTTGTCAGTACAAAAAAAAAAACTGCATTTTGGTGCAGCAGTTTTTGTGTAATGCCATAATAAACAGACACAAAAGGTCTAAAAAATATTGTTTTTCCTTCTATTGCTCTTGTTAAGACCCCCTCATAAATTTTTCTTGAACATCTCCCATGTATTAGTAAAATTAGCTGTCGACATGATGACTCGACCATCAGGTCTCCCTCAACAGAGCGAACCCACACAACCATGTTGACCACACACGCGTCTGATCACACGCTACATTTGTGGTTAAAGAAATGTGTTTTATATAGTGTCTAATTAGTAATATTTTTTGTTGTAGGTAACATGTCACAAACGAACTGGGCCCGTAACTGACTGAAGAACACAAGGTAATTTTTTTATCTCATGTTAAAACATCGTCAGGATCAAAAACATACACGTACACCTGTGGTGTTATGAGTGTCCAGTTACAGCTATGGCAACCATTTACTATGAAATAATCTGTAACCTTTAGGGAATAATTAAGATTTGGTTCGCAAAATTTACAAAGCGAATCAAAATCAAACCTCTGTTTTTAAAAATATCAGATGTTTACAAAAATGTAACTTCATTAATGCATTTTTTTTTTACTATTTCCCATATTATTATTGAACATGATGACTCGACCATCAGGTCTCCCTCAACAGAGCGAACCCAAACAACCATGTTGACCACACACACACGTCTGAGCATATATCTTATTAATGTTTTATCGAAAAAAAAATGGACGTTACTTTAATTATAATATTTTTTGTTACAGACAAATACCTAAAGCTACGAGTAATGATGTCTATGGTTTATGGGAACATAGGTGAGTTGAATTTTTATGAATTATAAATAAGGAAACAGGACTTATATACTTTATAAAAAACATGGATAACTCGTCTCACACAATATCCTATCGTAACCTTCTAGAATAAAAGCCAACCACTACCAAGTGTTTTGTATGAAAGTCGACCTGCTCAATTCTATTTACGGTATTTTTTTTTATACAACTTAGAATGGCAAACGAGCTGACGGCCCACCTGATGAAAAGTGGTAACCATCGCCTATAGACATGAGCAGTACCTTGGACGTAACAGACTATACTGTTTCGCCCATTATACCCCCCATGCATTGCCATTCCTGAGGACTCGGGTGTTATTCCTCTTGTACCCAGTAAATTCACGCCATATCCCACCCTTCAAACTGAAACACAGCCATGCAAACACAACTGCTTCACAGTTGAAACACGAATGGGACAGAGGTACCCAGGCAATCGACTTTTGTTCTTCTAAACTAAAATTGCATTTCGAAAATAGAACCCTAAAAGAAGACGGGTATTCCAAAATTCTTAATTTAAATGGACTTACTTGAATAAAAACTATTTCGTTCCTATTAGAATAGCAAATTTTATAACTGTCCGCAATCCTATAAGCGTACTTTGAAAACACGGGTGCGATTTGTAAAGCGGACAGAGAGTAGTGTGGTCAAAACTGCTAATACGGCGTTTTGATCGCCGTTTTGGTTATATAGACTGACTACATTATTATGCAAATAGAATGACCTGTTAATGGGGGGAAGGGATTGTTAGTAATGGAGACTGAGAATCCCATTGCTAGCAACATACCCAACCAGGTCCACCTCCTTGCGGTTCTCCCTGGAAACTATCATGATTAATTCCTGATGAATTCATCATGATGGGCTAACTGGCCTGTTTTCATTCTCATCGATCACCGTTCACTGGTGCCCCGCCAGCGTATCCCGTTAGCGCAGGCAGGGTTATCATTCCAATAAAAAAAAAATAACCTGTTATTTAGCTTACCCCTTAAACGTTTTGATCCCTACCAGACTCATTTTTACCGACTAAAAAAATAGGTCGTATGTTTGACTATGTATTTTTTTTTATGTACATCGAGTTCTTCGATCTTATTTCTCAAGTTGAGCAAACAATACATATTTTCGAAATTTTATTAAAATATTCTAAACAATTCCGGAGATTAGTATGAATATTGTGACAGGGGTTTTTACATATTAACATAAACAATAAGTTATTATTCTACATTATTTTTAATAATTTCTTTACAGAATACACAGATAGATGTCGCATCAGTCCGTGATATCGACGCAAGATTAAAGGATCAAGAATTTCGTAAGAAATTCAAGGTGGTCAAGGCGAAAGGCGGAAGTTATGCTTACCTTCGATAGCTGCAACTCACTAGTACAGCGCTGGTGTGCCTAAATGGATGACCTTAACACCGCAGTACAGCTCCTCGTCTTCTTTGCTGTTTTGGGTGGCTTCGATGGGCAGAATACAACACGGGATAATCTTTAAGTTTGATTTGTCTCACACAACACTATAATACAGAGAGAGAGAGGCAGAGGGCGTGCTGTTACTGTTACTTCGGAGCGATATGTGGCCATGATCGAGGAGTTTTTCACACAAAAATTGCAATACTTTCCAGACTTTAATGCCCGAACATGGTTTCAACAGGATGGAGCAACTTCCCACACCTCCAATACTGCTATGCCCGTTATCCGTCAACTTTTTCCAAACAAAGTTATCTCTAAGAGAGGAGACATTTCCTGGCCACCACGTAGCCCGGATCTGACTCCAATGGATTTTTTTTTGTGGGGCTACCTTAAGGCTAAAGTGTACGACTCTAACCCGCGGTCAATTAATGACCTAAAAGAAAACATCCGCAGAGAAATGGCAAGCATTTCAGCAGTGACGTGCCGCGCAGTCATCGACAATTTCAGAAGGCGTTTGCAAGAGTGCCGTGACTGTAACGGATTACATTTGGACGACGTTATTTACAAAAAATAATTCCCGTTTTTCTAGCTATATTTACAAATAAAAATATTATTCATAGTGTAATTAGTTTTATTTTAATTAATTTTTTTTATTACTAAGGACTTATGGGCCACCTGTATATTTTCAATGTGATGCGCACGCGCGACGGGTTCGCTCGGCAAGCGGGATAATTGCACTCTGCTCTGTGTCGTTTTTGGTGCGTCACTTGCCCACAGAGCATAATAAAATAGATGAACCCAGGGACAATCAAAGCGGCGTAACCACAAGGTGTAGAAAAGAAATGAATAAATGAAACTTTTCAAATATGATAATTATATTTCTTTATTTTTTTATTTTATTAAATAAAAGTTGAATCATTTTTTTTTCGAGTGTTTGATTTTGTAACTTGTTACCGTCCATAATATGGCTAGGCTGATGGGATCACAAGCAATGTGATACTACTACCACACGTGTTGTCAAAAACGTATTGTCAAAATAAATTTTATTAATTTGACTTTTGAAGTTTTTTATTTACACGAATCTAATTATGTCTTTAATATATTTCGCCGCGCGTACATTTTGAAATAATGGGAAATAAGACTACATGATACTTAAAATAAAATTTATTATAAACTATAAGAAGAACCTTCTTCTTGTGGTCTCCATCTGGTGGCGCCTGCCGGCGATGATCCATTCATAGTCGCCATGTTTAGAGTCAAAGGTGCCCTGTTGCAATGAGATAAGCTTCAAAGTAAACCTGGGCCCAAGCTCGCGAAGCTTCGCACGCTTGCCGTCTGATGTAAACTCGTATCTGAAATTTATTTTTTATTATAATAATTTATATTCATTTTAATATGTATATACAAAAGCGAAAAACTACAACTTTAGCAATAAAGATTAAATCTTAAATTTTGTGTTGCACCTATTGTTTTTTAATTCACGAATACGGGATGATAACTAGACTTGTTAAAAGGATCGAGTTTCCCGAGTGTTCGACTCATTCAAGGCACGAGTCTCCTATGAAGGCTCGAGGCCTAGCTCCGAGGCTCGAGTCGCGACTCGAGCTCTGTTTTAAAGGCTCACTACACGACATTGTGCTCCAAAATAAATCTAATAAATATATTATTAAAATAATGTATGTTTTATTAACTTCACTGCTTAATAAGATATTTTTATTACAGTTTTATACCTCGTCCTATAGAGGAAACTAAACGCGCCGATCCAGTGTTATCGTTAGTTAGAACTACCCACATTACTATTAATATTATAGTAATAATTACTTGTAAACGCCATTCGTGTCAAGATCAATGTGCAGTTTGCCTGGTTTAAATAAAAAGACGTTTTTATCGTAGTTTTAACTGGTGAAAGTTTGTTAGATTTACAAAATAATTCAGGAAGATATCGGAATACATCGAGTTTGATACTACTGATACTTCGCTTACAGAAAATGATGCTTCAGCATCTTTTATGGTGTCGAAAAACCCGCGGATTAGTTGGAAATGGTGTCATTTTAAGAAAGAAACCAACAAATTGTTTTGCAAGGTATGCCATCATACATTTTCCAGAAGGAGAGTGTACAAAAGTCGATTGCTTGGGTACCTCTGTCCCATTCGTGTTTCAACCGTGAAGCAGTTGTATTTGCATGGCTGTGTTTCGGTTTGAAGGGTGGGATACGGCGTGAATTTACTGGGTACAGAGGAATAACACCTGAGTCCTCAGGAATGGCAATGCATGGGGGTATCATGGGCGAAAGAGTATACTCTGTTATGTCCATGGCACTGCTCATGTCTATAGGCGACGATTACCACTTTCCATCAGGTGGGCCGTCAGCTTGTTTGCCATTCTAAGTTGTATAAAAAAAATTGATAACCCTGCTAGTAGTTTAGCGAAATACCAGTGAGAGATGGAATCAGGTCAGTTGGCCTCTTATGACTAATTCCTTACAATGGTTTCCAAAGTAATTCGAGTCCTATTTTACAGATTAACTTTCGTATTCATAAAAACTTCAAACCCGTTATAATTCTGTTTTAGCAATTAACCTGTTCTGTATCATTCTTTTACACTAAATTCCTAATTAAAAAAAATGACAAAACAGTGTATTAGATTTGTAAAAAATTTTAGTTTTTATGAATAAGGAGATATTTTTTTTATGGATGACAGTAAAATGGTAACCCTGCCTGCGCTAACAGTATACGCTGGCGAGGCACCAGTACGGGATGATAGGTGAGGATGAAAGGGCAGGTCAATTAGCCTATAGTAATGAATGATAACACGATGGTTTCCAAGTGGGACCACGTGAAGGTCGACCTGGTCGGGAATATTGCAGCATTACTAACAATCCTATTCCCTCCAAGGGATTAAATTAGTCTCGCTGTAAATTTATTCTATACTGTACTCTGCCTAGTTCAATAATGAAAGATAATATATTAAACTAACCTATGGTGTCTGAAAAATATATAGTCTCGCTGGTTGTGAAATGTGACTGCGCGACGTCCGCGGAACTGAGGCTCATAGTGGAACAGGGCGCCCAGCATCCGCCCCACTGTCAGCCCGAGACGCGTGCTGAAGTTGTTTAGGATCACCTGATAAAATAGCAGCAATTTACAATGTAAGCGGTACTGCCCACAAGGCCTCAATAGTCTTACAAAAACTCCTTAACATGAAATGATAGGACTCAAAAAAATATTTTTACAACTATAATCCTCAATGAGATAATAAGAGGTACGACAAATTGATTCATACCCACATTACTAAGAAGAAAATATATATCGAATGTTTAATAATTGTTCCTATGTAACTACAGGAAAGTAAGAGGTAATTTTTATCTTTAAAATCGGAACATGTATGAGAACCTTTATTATAAATTTTCTAATGTCTACATTTATTAATTTATTATACATAAACCCCCTTCTTTGATCTTCTTTTCTACAAAGAATATGGCATGCAAATAAATTATTGATGTAATTTTACCTCAGGCCTATGGTTGGTGATTTCTTTATAATCCTTCCTTAACTCTGGTGTAATCTTGCAACTAGATAGCCTAAAATGTGCTGTAGGTCCATTGGGCAGGTGAATCAGTAGGAATCCATTTGGTTGCTTCTGATTCTCGTTGATGATAATGACATCTGTTACACTCTCACGGATTGCCGATTGGACTATCCGTTTTACTGATGACCTATTACAAGACAGTATTACAAAAATTACTATGTATATAACATACAACTATTCAATTATGAAATGTATGAAAGAGTAATAAAAAAGATGATATTTCTTAGAGACAAATTATTAATCATTTTTACTACATATGTTTATCAATACATCATCATATCAGCTTTTAACTGTCCACTGCTGAACATAAGCCTCCCCCTTATAGTTTTGCCAGTAGTTGATATGCTTGGCAGGCGAATTGGCAACCACAGTTAGGCTTTAGACATATTTTAAGAGGGACGCTGCTGCTTATCCCTTGCCCTCCCTTACTTGATAATTATGACATCCATGGGAAAGGAAGTGGTGGCCTATTCTATGTCAGGACCACATGATACGTTACCTAGGAATAAGTCTACTGTTTAACTGTTAAAATGTTGACTAATTGTGTTGATTTTTCTTTTTTGAATATTATCATTTTTAAAAACAGATATTAACAATTAATTGGAATCTGTGGATATTATACACACCTCTGTCTATAGCGGGATATAGAATTGGGTATTATCCTAGTCAATTCTTTGCCAAATATCCTTGTCTTGCTGTGAGGATTGTCAGAATATGTAATTAATACTTTGGGCTCATATGCATTTTCGTAGTATGCAGAGAGCTCATCAAGTTCCATATCCTTTTGTGCCTGAAAGCATAAATATTGCATAATAATTAAATAAATACAATATACACTTTGATATGAGAAAAAACAATATGCACAATCAAGAAACTAAAAAACAGTACATATATTTGTTTTATTACAAAAGCAAAATTTTAGATAAAACCAGAGAAATATGTATTCTCTACAAGTTGAACAAATTTGTTTTTATTCTGTAAATAAAAAAATTCAAAACATAAATGCGATAATAAAATAAATAAATTTACAGTGAGGACCACTCAGGGTAATGTAAGGATTCTATTAAATTAATTGAAAATTATTAATACTATAGGTATTCTAATCTGTTTATATGGCGGAGAAATAAACATACAATGTGTCACAACTGCTGTTTCTCTGCTCACATTAAAAAGCTGGAATATGGCCAGCATAATCATAATGGACTAGTATCTTCATCTTATGGACCCACATATACCATATAGATCTTAATGATGGTGAATATTGTGATAGTGAAATTAAATAAAAAGAAAATCGGTCTCGATGCCTTACCTCTTCCTGCTCCTCAGCCTCGACATTTGCAAGCATCGTCTCATCTTTCTCTCGGAGAGATTCCAACGTGTGCGGTACCTTTTTCGGGACATCTTCCCCTTCTTGCTTCTTCTCCAATTTACGTCTAAAATAAAAATAATATCACCAATCTGTGCAATGCAATTAATAACATAAAACAACATAACCAAACTTACTTCTTCTTGTCTTTTCCACGTGCCATTTTACAATCTAATTATTATTTTATATTCGTGAAGATCCGTTATCCAAATTAGTTGTCTTCGGTAATAAATAAGTTTAATATAATATGTTTACAACAAAAAAAGCACGAGTTTTGCAAAATTAAAAAGTCAACTTTTTAACATCAAACGTCTATTTATTTTTGACAGTGACAGCATGGCGTGAAAACTGACAGTTGTCATATTAGACAATCTATTACTCTATGGTCATTGATTACAAAGTTACCACATTTTTTAATCTAAGACCCATGAAGATTGCGCTCTCTTGCTCTAAATTTTGTTAAATGGTTTTTTAATAATAATTATAACTTAGTGAACACAAAGAATTGAATCGAGAAATAATTCACTAATATACATATAATTTCATTATTTTCCCTAAACTATATAGACTGGACTCATTTAAATTGTATTCACTATGACATTCAAATACAAATTTTTGTTTATGAATAAATAAAATAAAAAAATAAATAAATGGAATATAAATAAAACTGCATTATATTTAAAATTAAAATATAATTAAAATTAAACGTTAATTTAATTGTACATCTTGTCTGGCGAGCTCCAACAACATAGGGTCGTCGAAGAACTTGTTAATGGAGACGTCCTCGCTGAGCCCCTTCCGGCGGCGAGTCTTGATCATGAATTCGCGGGCTAGGTGCGTAGCAGGCTGCGGCTCTAACGGTCTAAACACAGATAAAATTACTGAATTCCATAATCCTCAAATAAAATAAAAAAAAAATAAAATAAAGGAAAAGTTTTTACTGGACGATCTTAAAATTACAGTTTCCTAGGAATCTCAATTTAATTCTCATGTTTCACGTTATCAGATAGCCATTCCAAGCTATGCCAAAACAAAAAGATATAATATATATATATATATATATATATATATAATTGTGTACGTAATAAGGGACAATAAATTAATATCAACCTGTTTTACCAATTAATCTACTACTTCTTTGAAAGTTTCAGATACTATACTATATACAGGGGGGAAAAGGATTGTTAGCAATGGAGTTTGACAGCCCTATTGCTAGAAATATACCTTATTAGGTCGACCTCCATGTGGTTCCCCCTGGAAACCATTGTGAACAATTCATGTTGAATTTGTCACGATGGGCTAACTGACCTATTTCATCCTCACCTATCATCCTTCACTGGTGGCCCGCCGGTGTATATCGATAGCGCGGGTGGGGTTACCATTCCATTACCATCCATTTAAAAAAAAAAACTATACTATATACAATGACTGGACCCAAAAATTACACAAAATAACAATAAGTATACAAATATGCTGCACCAGCGAGAGACTTTGTACAAACTTTGTTGTCTGCATGGTTACCAATGTTCCACCCATGAAACAACTTGGCAGTAAAATTACAGGGTATGAAGGCATTAGACTACAGTTCTCAGAAATAGTAATACAAGAGTGGTACCATGAGTATCATAATATATTCTGTTATATCCATGGTATTATTCACGTCTATAGGCAACGGTTACCACTTCCCATCAGGTGGAGCGTAAACTTGCTTTTCATTCTAAGTTTAAAAAAAAAAAACCACTGACCTGATAACAATGCTCTTGTCTAGCGGATCGCCGGGCACGATCTGCCAGTGGTGAAAGACTTGCAGGCAGAAGGCCTGGCCCTGCGTGTGCGTGCGCAGGTCAGTCTCGAAGCCGAACGAGTCAATGGCCGGCACAAACGCCTTGATCGTATACAGCGGCGAGCCGGCCACCGGTGCGTCCTGGGTCACGTGACCTGAATACAACGTTAAAAGTAATATCATTTCTAATGTATATATTATATAATTTTCTTAATTTAAACTAATATTATATATTTTTTTTTTAATTTATACCGTCAAAAAGCTCATTTGTATACAGTGTTCTGAGAAACATTACTCAAAGCCTCATGTCATCAAAACTGCGACACACTTATGATGCCACAGATAATATAAACTATCTTGCTTGGATTATTTAGCATCAGGCGGGCCGTATGCTTATCACACTTGATATATAAAAAATACTGCGATTAAATTTTCAATAAAACAATCAGATATACCATTCATCCGATTTAGTTGCATTCGTCATTGTATTTATAGTGATACACTAGGATGCGTCGAGAGGCATAATTTAAAAATGCCTTCTTAACTGAATGTGTATTAATAATTTGTAATATAAAATACATTACATCTACATGAAAAAAATATTCCGGGCAAAGCACGTTAAGCAGTAATAATTTATATCTCAAAATATAACATCCTATAATAGAACGTCAACTTTAAGCCATAAGTGATGACATCATGTACTCATATACAGAGTTAATCCTAAAGAATACACTAAATAAATACTAACATAAACGCAAGATACAAAAAAACATTTTGGTTACACTTTCTGTCGAAAGCAGTTTGTATGGAAATGTAACTAGATGGCGCTGTACAATTTTAGTACGATAGGGTTAATAGTAAGAAAAATATAATGATTAAACAAATTACTAAATATATAATTCATAAATATTATGAAGCTACGTAAAATAGTGAACATAAGCCGAAATATAAAAATGTTTTTGAAAGGTTGGTTACACTTTCTGTCGGTAGCAGTTTGTAAACAAATGTAACTAGATGGCGCTGAACAAATTTAGTACGATAAGGATAAAATTTAAAAAATACAGTGATTAAATAAATTATTAAGTATATAATATATAGATAATATTTATGAAACTGAATAAAATAAGTAACATAGGGCAAGATATAAAAATAAATTTGAAAGGTCGATTACACTTTCCATCGAAACCAGTTTGTATAGAAATGCAACTAGATGGCGTTGAACAATTTTAGTACGCGCTATGGTTGTATTTCGATGGTACTGGTAAATTAATATTGCAATCTTGTCCTTGCAATTTCTCCATAACTCCATTGTATGGACTAATAATATCATCATCATTTCAGCCTATTTTTGAGAAGTTCGCCGGTTTTCAATCGGATAGAACTTGTCTAATTTATTTTAAATTTTCTCGATTTTGACAATTTAAATACAATATCGCGTGAATAGTACTTACATACGTACCTAGTTTTTTGTTTACTATTATTTTTTCGTGCAATTTTTCATAACGTTAACTGTCGATAGTTTATTTAATTTAAATACGGACAAAACTTCATTAAGATTACGACCCGTTATTATCATATTACATGTTTATATTCAAACAAATAAATATTATTCATACCTCTCCTTTTAGCGAGCACGGTGTATACGGCGGAGACACAGTCCGCGGGCGCTTGCACCTCCACAAACAGGTAAGGCTCCATCAGCCTCGGCGTAGCCATCAGGAAGGCTGAGTACGCCACCTGCAGGCATAGTTTTTTTTTTTAATGGCCATGACAATGGAGTGACGAATTCGACAAAAATTAACCACGATGGTTTCCATTTGATTTCGAAATATACAGACAAACATCGTAAAAATTATTGAAATTCAAAATTCAAATAGACTTGTTTAAAAGCACAAATTTAATTTTAAATCTTTTTTTTTTTTGATCTACTGCAGGGTTCGGAAAGTTGTAATCTATTGAGAAGAGCCCGCGAGAAACTCAACAGTTAGTCTTTCAAATCTCTGTTAATATTATTTATTTATTTACACTTTATTGCACGAAGTAAAAAGAGAAATAACAAATACAGTAAATATTAATGAGAAGTGATACAAAAAGCGGGCTTATCGCTAAGCAATCTCTTCCAGACAACCTTTGGGTAGAGGACATTGAGAAAAAGACAATATTATGTGTTTTTATTTAAATGTATTTTTGCTCTGAGATTGTTTTGCCTTATACTGCTCTTATTAAGAATATCTGATACATACAGCTATCGTCTATTTACGATTTTATTAGTAATATTAGCTATCAACATGATGACCCGACCATCAGTTCTCCCTCAACAGAGCGAACCCACACAACCGTGTTGACTACACACACGTGTCTGATCACACACTACATTTGTGAATAAAGAAATATGTTTTATACAGTGTCTAATTTTATTGTACATAGGGGGGAAAGGGATTGTTAGTAATGAGGTCAAATAGCCCCATTACTAGCAATATAACCTGTCAGGTCGACCTCCACGCGATTCCCCCTGGAAACCATTGTGGCTAATTCTAGTTGAATTCGTCAGGATGGGCTAACTGAACTGCTTTCATCCTCATGAGTCATCTATCACTGGTGCCCCGCCAGTGTATACCGATAGCGCAGACGGGGTTACCATACCATTATCATCCAATAAAAAAAAAATAAAAAAATTGTACAATTTTATTATTTTGTTAGTAAGATAATCTCTGCTTTAGCTGTGTGGTTCCGGCCTATGCCGGAATGCCTATTCTATAATAGGCCACCACATCCTTTCCTGTAAGTGTCGTAAGAAAGGACTAAGGGAGGGCGAGGGATAGGCAACAGGGTCCCTCTTAAAACATGACAAACAAACTGCGGTTGCCAATCCGCCTGCTAAGCGTGGCAACTACTGGCAAAACCCGTCTTAAGGGGGAAGTTATGTTGAGCAGTGGACAGTTAATGGCTGATAGAACATACAACAAGATAATCTCACCCTCCTAGCAGTCGGTATAATTTGTCCGCCGCCTCTGTGCAGCGGCTCCTGAGCAATCACAGCGTCCAATATCTTGAACTTCACGTTTCGTATCGGTTCCTCACACAGCGGGCCTTCTCTAGTGCCCCATTGGAACCCTGAATTATTTAAGAGTGTTTTTCGTTACAGACATTTGAAAATGTGAAGATGAAAATTTGGACAACTAGAGAAAGTTTTAAATTCTCCGCGGCTAAAATCTGGAACGATCTGCCTCCGCCTCTATTTGTCTCCAACTTGCAAAAATATTTATATAGGCCTTTACAGAAAAATCATATGTTGTGTAAATATAATAAAATGGGAGAATTTATTTAAACACACTAAACTCTTGAATTGCTAGTCAGATTTGATGAAATCTTTAAACATTCTTTATTGCACTAAAACGATATAACCAAAGGTGAACTTATGTCTAAAAGAGATCTCTTTTAGTCAACCTAACACAGTGGCATAGGGGGGAAAGGGATTGTTAGCAATGGAGTTTGACAGCCCCATTGCTAGCAATATGCCTTATTAGGTCGACCTCCACGTGGTTCCCCCTGGAAACCATCGTGGCCAATTCTTGTTGAATTCGTCACGATGGGCTAACTGACCTGCTTCATCCTCATCTATCATCCTTCACTGGTGCCCCGCCGGTGTATACCGATAGCGTAAGTGGGGTTACCATTCCATTATCATCCAGTAAAAAAAACAGTGGCTTAGAAAGTAGAAAATGGCCAGTGGAACAGAAATCTAAACAATAATAATAATACATAATTTACATGTCATTATACCTATAATAATAAAATTAAGCCTTTATTCAGACAACATTTTTTTTTATAACAACTTATTATTTATTTAATTGCTGTTGTGTGTTTGCTTATTAGCAAAGGCCTCCTCCAACTGCCTCCAATGGTCTCTATTGCTAGCAATTCTTGTCCAAATACCACCTGCTTCAGCCCTAATGTCATCTACCCATCTTCTATGTGGTATACCTATATTCACTCTTAAATAAAAGTTAGCAACAATTATAAATACAACCGAATTAAAAAGCACCTTGTTTTTGAAGTCAACTGATTAATTAATACGTACCTTGTACTATGCTGTCCTTAACAGAAGCTAGCAGATGTTTGTTGACCTCGGAGGGCAGCGTGTCGTCGACTAGAATGTTGGGGCCCGTTGCGTCCGGACCGAAAGCCCATATCGAACGCGCCGCTAGCAAGTCCCAATCGTATCTATTTAGTTATAAATGTAAATTTTAGATATAAAAATTCAAGTCGTACTTGCACATGAGTTTAAAAAAAAACAAGCAACCTTTTAGATTTTTTTTTATATAACTTAGAATGGCAAACAATCTGACGGCCCACCTGATGGAAAGTGATAACCGTCACCTATAGACATAAGCAGTACCATGGACATAACAGAGTATACTGTTTTGCCCATGATACCCCCATGCGTTGCCATTCCTGAGGACTCAGGTGTTATTCCTCTGTACCCAGTAAAATCACTGCCATATCCCACCTTTCAAACGAAAACACAACTGCTTCACGGTAGAAACACGAATGGGATGAGGTACTCAAGCAAACTTTTGTCTTTTTTTTACTATTTTTTAATACAAAAGATAATGATATGTATAGATATATAAATAGAGATATAAGATTATGAAAATATGTAATATAAAATAAAAATAATTCCAACAATGCTCAACATACAGAAGGATATAAGCAGTGGCCTATAATGAACAGACATAGTGACCTATGCCTGTCACTTAACATATATCGGCCAGATCGACAAGATCGCCGAAAAATCTGCTCATTTACCATTTGATATTTCATAAAAAAAAGGTATCATAGTGCATCGAGCGGTGTGGTACCGACTTGGTCTGGAAGAACTCTCCGAGGCGCTTCCTGTCCCAAGAGACGCAGACGGCGCCCGCCTCGATGTCCTCGGCGAGCCCGCGCTCTAGCGGCTCCGCGATCATCGTCAGCTTGTTGCGCTTGTTCGGGGTCTCCGCGAAACACTTCAACGAGGACGTCTCCACCACCGTCTCACAGAACGAGACCACCGGGTCCGCCACTGAAAATTATCATTATTCTTTATTGCACTTGAACAATAGATACAGCGGTTAGTTTAACAACTTGTTATCAAGGAAGAGCTTATCTTTAAAAGAGATCTCTTCCAGGCAACCCAGTGTAGTTAGAGAGAAAATAATTAATTGGCGGGTAATCTAGTGCAGGAGAGGTACAGGTAAATACAACAAACATACACAAATTGTAAATAAATATATATTCTAACATATATATATATATACATACATACATACATATCTGTCACGCCTGTCTCCCATTAGGGTAGGCAGAAACAATGGAACGCCAAATGTTTCGATTCAAACAAACCTCTTTCGCTTCTTCCACATTCATATATATATATATATATATATATATATATATATATATATATATATATATATATATATTTTGAAGTATTATTATAATTATAATTTAAAATATTTTCTGTTATTCTTGTCACGCCATTTAAACTTTCTAGACGTATTAAAATATAATAAATCAATAAAAAATTTAATTAAAAGCATTTTTTAATAGTATTTTTTTTTTTATTCAAATGTCCATTCGCAATGGTAATTTGACTGAGAAAAACGAGTGACAATAATGCTGTTGCTTTTTTTAAAAAAAAAAGTGGACCATAGAGACCTTTGATGTCGATTTCAGAGTACATTTTCCTGAGGTCGTGCATGACGCAGTCGAGGTAGAGCTCGCCCGTGCCGAGGATGACGTGCTCGCCCGACTCTTCGACTCGCGTCGACAGCAACGGATACGACTTGTTGACCTGCGCAACGGAACAGCGACTGTATCCTTATACCGATAGAGTTGACTGCGGTTGCCAAGCGTGGCAACTACTGGCAACCCCCAAGGAGAAAGCATATGTTCAGCAATGGACAGTTTAAGACTGATAATGATAATCATTACATCATTAGAGACATATCTATATTGAGAATTATTCCCACTCTACCTTCCTAAGTCCGTCCAACATTTTCGGCAGCTCAGACGGGTTGACCGGCTCCACGGCGATCTTGACCACCGCCTGCGTGTTGAACCGCAGTGGCTTGAAGGTGTGCAGTTCCTCCGTCTCATCAGCCGACACCAGGGTGCACGTCTTCACTATCGGCTGGTCGACACCCTCGATCAGCGCCCAGCATCCGGCTGGCACACGGTTCAGTTCCACCTGTAAACCCAACAACAATACATATTAAAAATACAACACTTATTGGCCCGTATCCACTTCTTCCTCTTTCGTTCTCGCAGTTTTGAACACGGACGCGTCAAATATCCACTGACATACAAAACCAAAGATGGACACAGGCTACTGATTGCGGACAATCAAAATTAGCCGTGCCAACGTTGAATAAACGACTATCAAAACGTTTATTACATCTAGACAGGAAAAACCGCAAAATAATGATAGGGACAATAACGGGCCATTGTCCATTAAACAAATATCCTCAACGTTTAGATGTCCTCAAACAGTGAGGTCGCTTCGTGACGCCTCTGAAGATCCCAAGAAGCTTCTGTGCTTCTGGGCGGAGCTCGGCTGGCTGTACTAGCCACGACTCACACAACAGACCAAATGAGAGGCTAAGCGCAGAAAATACAGTCCAATTTACATTTACTTTGCTTATTTCTTAAATTTTCTATTTAAAGTTTATTTCTAAGGTGAATATATTTTTTTTGTTTTTATACTACTAGTAAAAAAAAGTATCCTATGTCCTTTACCTCCCCAAATAGAATCATTATCATCAGCTTAACCATTATCTGTCCACTGCTGAACATAGGCCTCCCCCATAGACTGCCATAAAGAACGGTCCTCAGACATCTACATATACTGCTGCCCCAGATAATATGTGCAATATACCAAATTTAGCAATAGTCAGTTAAACTATTAAAGTGCCATGACAAAGTTTGTTTCTTTGTCTATTTATTTATTTATATTCTTAATCTATTAATTCATTTAATGACATTTAATAATTTAATTGCATCTTAATGTTTCACGAACACAAAGCATGCTGTGGTCGCCTCTAAATGTGAGAACAGTTAGACCTAACCCACTAGTGTATTGTATTAAAATGCTTCGCTGCAACCGTTCACACCAATACTAGTATAGTATTATATTATCTGTGACACAGCATAGACAATACGGAGGGGGGTTATTAATGGATGATAATGGAATGGTAGCCCCATCCGCGCTATCGGTATACACCGGCGGGGCACCAGTGAAGGATGATAGGTGAGGATGAAGCAGGTCAGTTAGCCCATCGTGACGAATTCAACAAGAATTGTTCATGATGGTTTCCAGGGGGAAACATGTGGAGGTCGACCTAATAAGGCATATTGCTAGCAATTGGGCTGTCAAACTCCATTGCTAACAATACCTTTCCCCCCGACGAAGGGGGGTTACGAACGTAGCGCTGATTGAATTAAATCTTTTGCATCGCGAGCCACCGGCAACATTAAAAAAAAAAAAAAAACAAAAAAATATAATTTCTCCCACATTCACACACACGCAGATAAAAAAAAACTACCTGTTTTTGGCGAAACATTTGTAATCAAGCGTCTCCGACACTTTATAATCTACATGTGGGGTGTAGATAGCGCGCTCACCTTGTACCTGGCCTCATAGACCCAGAGGCGGCCGACGTTCATGACACGCGAGTCCTCCTCGTCCTGGCTACTGTAGTTCTCGCCCAGCACGCGCACCGTCTGCCCGGCGTACAGCGTGCCTGACATTATACGGGCTAGCACCTGGACAACACGAAACACCCCATACAATAATGATAAAGACCCCATTGCTAGCAATATACCCAACCAGGTTGATCTCCCCTGGAAACCATCATGCTGAATTCCAAGTGTACCGATGGGCTAACTAACTTGTCTTTTCATCTTCATCTATCATCACTCACTGGTGTCCCGCCAGTGTATACCGTTAACGCAGGCGGGGTTACTATTCCATCATCACCCATTAAAAAAAAAACCCCGCCAGCGTATCCCGATTGCACCAGTGAGGGATGACAGGTGAGGACGAAAAGGCAGGTCAGTTAGCCAATCGTGACGAGTTTCACTAGAATTAACTACGACGGTTTCCAGGGGGAACCGGCTGGAGGGCAACCTGATAGCTTAGGAGTGGGTCAATTAGACCCCATTACTATCAATCCCTTTCTCCCCAACCGAATCTCGTTGGGATACCGATTTAATGGGTATAATTCAAATATATATATACATATATACTACCGTCTCCTTACCAAGAAGAATGTGCAGTCGTCAGTGGGGTACATCTTGGTGGTGTGCGCGACTAGCCGGCCGGCCTGGTCGCAGGCGAGCATGTCGTCCCGCAGCGGCCCCGCCAGCCCGCGGTACGCGTGCGCCACCTTACGGCCCGCCGCCTCTAGCGGCGACGGCACGTGGCGGACCGCCATTTCCACGAAACCGCTATTGCGAAATTAGATTTTAGTCTGATTTACGTTACTAATCTCGTATCTTAATGTATATACCAGAGGGAAACTGTACAAAAGTCTTGGGTACCTTTGTCCCATTTGTGTTTTTACCTTGAAGTAGTTATGTTTGCATGGATGTGTATTGATTTGAAGGATGGGATATGGTAATAAATTTACAGGGTACAGAGACATAACACCTGAGTCCTCAAGATTGGCAATGCATGAAGAGTATCATGAGCGACACAGTACACTCTGTTATATCCATGATACTGCTCATGTATGAACATGTCGTCTGGCACATGTCCATGTTTTCAAATTAAAAATATTATATCAATTTAGTACTGGCCACTCACCAGAAATCACCAAAAAATCTACTGCACACGAGCCTCAGTAGGGGGCGCACATTCAGCTTGGACTCCTGCTTCGTGAGTTTGATGCCCAGCTCTGACAACACCGCTGGCAACGTGTCATCCACATCGCCCACCACCTGAAACATCAAAATCGGATATTTTTTTTTAATAATCATAGAATTGCCATAAAACGCCATCTAGTTAACAAACTGTGAGAACCTGGGGGGGGGGAAGGGATTGTTAATAATGCGGACTATTAGTCCCATTGCTAGCAATTTAACCTATAAGGTCGACTTTCACATGATCCCCCTGGAAACCATCATGCTGAATTTCAGGTGTATTGCAGGTCAGTCAGTCCATCGTGACAAATACTATTAAAATATAATGTGACATAATGCTCACATTATGTCTAGATATTAGAACTAGAAGAAAACTTACCAGAGGGAGACTTTGTACAAAAGTCGATTGCTTGGGTACCTCTGTCCCATTCGTGTTTCAACCGTGAAGCAGTTGTGTTTGCATGGCTGTGTTTCGGTTTGAAGGGTGGGATATGGCGTGAATTTACTGGGTACAAAGGAATAACACCTGAGTCCTCAGGAATGGCAACGCATGGGGGGTATTATGGGTGAAACAGTATATTCTGTTATGTTCATGGCACTGCTCATGTGTATAGGCGACGGTTACCACTTTCCATCAGGTGGGCCGTCAGCTTGTTTGCCATTCTAAGTTGTATAAAAAAAAACTGAATTCGTATGAGTAAAGACTTAATCACTTTAACATTAATTCTCTTAAAAATAGAAGATCTACGTCTGATTTTATTACTCTCTATAAAATAATAAACTATAAATGGGACACTAGCACATTGTTGAGCCTTGTTTCATTTCGTACAGGTAATAAAAGAATACAAAAATTACTTTATATACCGATTTGTAATAATAATGTATCGTATCACAATCCAATTATCCGCATGTGAAGAAAATATAACAATGTATGCAAGGAGCTTGATATCTTCCAGCAATCCTTGCAATGTTATATTAAAGCTGTCAATTTGTTATTTTAAATCTATTATTGCTATTCTTTTAATGTATATAATATCGAATGTTATGCAGAGCAGTTATTGGAGTGCAAATTTGATGCTGTTTTATTTAGTATTTATTTTATTAATGTATTAATTTATAATCTGTTGCCTTGCTATAAATAAATAAATAAATAAGTCTGTAACAATACCTGCGCAAATATCTTGTAGAGCGGCTCGAGTATGAACTCGACGAAGCTGCGCTGCGCGGAGGCGTGCGGCTGCTTCTTGGTGAAGCGGCGCGTCTTGGCGTTGAAGTACACGTCGCCCCACAGCCACGCCGCCATGTCGCGCGCCCGCAGCGCGGTGCTCGCGCCCGCCGCGTACATCGCCGCGAACGACTCCAGCGTGAAGCACACGTCGTACAGCGACGACGCGAAGCACACGTTCCCTGCACACCGGCCATCTCATAACATCAATAGGGTAGAGGAAAAGAGATTATTAGGAATGGAATCTGACAGCCCCAGTGCTAAAAATATACAAATATATCTTTAAAATAAATATATCTTTAAATATATCTTTACTTTATGGGTGATAATGGAATGGTAACCCCGCCTTAGCTATCGGTATACGCTGGCGGAGCACCAGTGGGGGATGATAGGTGATGATGAAAGCAGGTCAGTTAGCCCATCGTGACGAATCCCGCTAGAATTAACCACGATTGTTTCCAAGGGGAACTGCGTGGATGTCGACCTGATAGGTGTATTGCTGGCAATGAATCAGTTAGACCCATTGCTAACAATCCCTTTCCCCCCCAATATACCCTGTCAGGTCGACTTCCACGCAATCCAACACGCCCCGAACCACAAGCCATGGGAGGCTTCCACACGCCTCCATTTGGAGATCAAGAGATTAATCAATGTCAACCAAGGGGTTAGTAATACGGATTTCTGGGGGGAAGGGATTGTTAGTAATGGAGAGTTTAGTCCCCATTGCTATCAATATACCCAGGTATCAGGTCGACCTCCACGCGGTTCCCCCTGGAAACTATCGTGACCAATTTATCATTGAATTCGTCACAATGGGCTGACTAACCTGCCTATTCATCCTCACCTATCACCGCTCACTGGTACCCCGCTAGTGTATACCGATAGCTCAGGCGGTGTAACCATGCGATTTTCACGTATAAAAAAAAAAATACGGACTCCTAGTCCACTTGGTAGCAGTATACTCGTAAGTCTAGAAACTATCGTGCTGAATTCCAGGTGTATTCATTGGGATAGGCTGACTGACCTGCCTTTTCATTCTTACCTATTATCCCTCACTGGTGCCCCGCCAACGTATACCGTTAGCGCAGGCGAGGTTACTATTCCATTATCGTCCATTAAAAAAGGCCTCTATTTTCCTCATCATAATAAATATAAACACTTATACATACAAAAATTACATGAACTTCTTAAACTGGAGGCCATATTTAGTTTTGTCAACCCAAGCCTCTAACTGGATTATTTTATATTCACATATGGGATCAGCTAAGCCCTTGCACCTCAACTCATCGGGATCTTTTGTGCTTCCCCCTGCCTTATACCACCTTTTCATAGATCCTATGTGTTACCTTAATGATATCCCGTGGTTTAAGATATCTGTAGTCCCCTGGCTCTACTGTATGGATAATACATTCCTAGTAGACTCATATACATACTTACCAATGAATTGCAGTCTAACTGCCTTGGTCTTAGGCTTTATTTTAACTTATTACTTACCTAATAAGGGTGAGAATACAGTGGCAGGTTCATCAGAGTCTAACTGGCTTGGTCTTAGGCTTTGTTTTAACTTATTGCTTACCTAATAAGGGTGAGAATACAGTGGCAGGTTCATCAGGATTATCCTGCGGCTGGTTAGTCTCCAGCATGGAGTTCAGCTCATCTATAATATGTCTCAACTTATAATATGCATCCGCGGGTGGTAACTTTAATTCTAAAATCAACCGATCAATCTTGTTGATGCATATAGTAAGCGGGACCCGTTCTTGCACCGCGTGTCGGAGGAGCCTTTCTGTGTTTAGCATTATACCTTCTGCTGCGTCAACAAACAGTACAGCACCTGAAAAAAAATGTACATATATCTATTACTATCCACACACAACCAAAATGAGAGGATAAATGTGGAAAAAGGAGTCTAGTTTACATGTCTATTGCTTATGAAATCAGGAATGCACAAGTATGGGTAACCAAGTATAAAATTATCCAGGATCCCCTTCAAAACCAATTTTTTTTAGTAGTTAATTTTAAACTTTCACATGTGACAATATGAGGGAACCCGAAAAGACTGTGTAAGCTAGATGAAGTCATCACTGGCTTCAATCCAGTCACAACCATGATATGGTACAATCAACGTTGAAACATCAGCAATAAAGAAGTAGGTACTATATACCTGTAAAGGCTTTTACATCGCCTTTAAGTCCCAATTGTGTATTTAAAATATGTTTTTAGTAATTATTGCATTTGTGCAGGTACAAATACAAAACAATCACTGTATGTAGATAATATATAGAAATGCATATTTTAATATATCATCTACTCAAAATGATTTTTGATTTAGCAAACAAATCATTACACAAATAGTCTACAGCG
Source organism: Galleria mellonella (assembly GCF_026898425.1). NCBI lineage: Eukaryota > Metazoa > Arthropoda > Insecta > Lepidoptera > Pyralidae > Galleria > Galleria mellonella. Next base: position 1,326,487 of record NW_026442180.1, read on the forward strand.
GAAAAATCATCTTAATATTAAATGATTATCATAAAATTTTCATGTCACATTTATTTATTTATTTATTCATTAGTACAAATATGTGTAAATGGTGGACTTAATGCTAAAAGCGTTCTCCCAGTCAACCATAGGGAAGTGTCAGAATACTTGAATGCGGTACTACTAATTATTGATATACATACATACTAAAATTACATATATAAACGAATAAATACATATGAATAACAAATATACTTACACATATATGATATATACTGTATTATATACGAAATTGAGAATATAAAGCACTTACAGCTCGGATAAAGTAAGAAAGTGAGCGTGAACGCTTTTTTTTTTATTGTACATTGTCCATAATAGACTTGACTTGAGGCCCCACTTGAGAGATAGTTATTTTTCACAGTCACAATATTTTTCATAGCAAGTTATTTTTTTGTTTTATCAGCAAGTCTCGTAAATTTCTAACAGATGGCAGTATTAGTTAGCCACAACACATAACAGATATGCTAGTATTTAAATAAAAATTAATTTAAAAATCTGTAACACATTCTCACCATCAGAAATCCTCAAGGCAGCTGTGACTTCATCACTGAAATTGACATGTCCTGGTGTATCCATAATATTTAACAGATGTGATTTGCCTTTGATATCTTTAAGCAGAAGTGTTACTGGCATTGCCTTTATCGAGACCCCACGTTCTTGCTCCACAAATAGAGTGTCAGTGTAGCGCATGGGTATGGTTGTATCATTGTTTACAGTCCCCGGATGAGTTTGCCGTATCAGGCAGTCAACAAATGAAGTTTTACCTGAAAATATATTATAAGTTTAAAATTGATTAATAAATTCATTGTTACTTTTTTGTCACTTAACCTAAAAAAAATATTCCACTTAAATCTAATTCTAAAAATATCTAAAAATTTTTATAACTTATAAAATAACATGTAAAAAATATGCAGTTCCAGATATCTTGAAACTTTTCTAGCTTTCTCAATTAAAATACACATAAGTTAAACCAGTAATTATTACATTAAAATATATATAAATAATGTTAATACCAACAAGAGTTGGTAATAGAGTTTGTGAAAAGGAATTTAATTAAAAACTATTTATCTATCATGTAATAAAAATAATAGATTATAAGAATAATGAAGTCATAATACAGTTATAGAGTTATTATTAAATAAATATTGAATAGTGAAGTATATATATTAAGAAATATTTATAATACATGTGATAAATAAATGTGATAAATTTTTATATTAACACTAAATTGCAAATATAAATTATTAATTTCTTACCATTATGCAAATGACCCATCAAAGTGATGTTCCTCATCAAGTTAGTGTTATCAAGCATATCAGCCAAATATTCCATATCATATTTAGTTTCGGGAAGCTGTTGTTCCTGGACTTGGAACTTCTTATGTTTAACTGGTTCTACTAGTGGCTTGTCCAGGGCCTGTGTGTCTTCCTCTTGCACCACAGTCTCCACATCTGGTCCATATACCTCTACTGCTTGAGGGTAATACCTTTAGGATATGTGTAAAATTTTATTTACATATTAAAGTATAATTGTGAAAAGTTTAAAGTGAAATGTAATATACAAACAGTACCTTTTATCTTCATGTAATACAACAGACATGGGCGCCGTTTCAGGCTCGGCATCAGCATCCTCATCTTCTTCCATGGCATCTTCGTCGGCGTCCCGGTTATCTTGTCCGTATACACTTTGTTCATCGTCAGAGTCCGACTCCAAGTCAGGACCAATATAATTACCGAATTCGTCATATAAATCACCGTCCATTGTTTATAATAATAAGTGATAAATCGAATCAAAATATAAAAACAAAAGCCGCTTCTGAGCAGTTGCCAATTTTGACGTAATTTTGACAACATAACCTCAAATAAAAATATCATTTTTTTTATGAAGCAAAGAAAATTTGCCTATAAAGCTAAACAATAAAATATTATTTACCTATATAAATAACCATTTTATTAGTGCCATGTACCACAATATAATATATATATCAGTGGAATGATATATATGATTAGTTCAAAATAAAACATATTAATAAATAATTGTTAGTATTTTGATTAAAATTACTTAAGTCAACATTATAAAATAGAGTAACTGAGAACGCAACAAAACGAATACATTTCGTATGTTGTCAGCTTGAGTGACAAAATCTTTTCAATACAAAAATGGCCGCCGTACAGCAAAATTTATCAAAAATGGTATCGGCTCAACTACGCAATAAAGCAACAGAGTTTTTAAACTCAAGAAAACATGCTAACAATCTTGCGGATATCTTACAAATGTTTGAGGTGAGTTTATACTATCCTGTGTATTAGAAATTGGATTAAGAAAATTGTCATAGGTTACATTCTGTACCACTCTGTATTTCTTATTTAATTTTAGGCTGAAACGGAGAACTATACACCATTACTGCTAACAATTGAAGTAATATTTACGGATTTATTAAAACGCGGCGACCTGATACAAGATGTGGTGCCTCTCAAGCTGATAGGTGAGTACATTATACAAGCGGTTTGTTGCTATGCTATTTGGATTTAATGTTAAAATTATTGATTTTGCCCATTAGAGTATCTAAGTTATAGCATTTTCTGGCTCTATATTACAAAATGCCGCTACTAGAATGATTCGTATGTTCGTATAGCTGCTCTCACCTATTTACTATAATGGTCACATTTGGCGACATGTGACGTGTTTTACTTATATAAAAGGTTGGACCGATCGTAAGCTTGAATTTTTCTGGTGTGAATGACTTTGTTACCGAATGAACTGTCCTAGTGAAGAGTTTTATATAAATAAATTTTGTATGACCATAATTTCACTGTAACACTGTGTAAACATTATGACCTCAGATAACACTCCTCTTTTACACAGTCATTGTTTATTATAGCACTACAAGCTTAATGTTATTTCAGTATATATAGAATTGTTATTTATTTAATTGAGGCTGGGCAATAATGATGATTATTTAATCGCAAAATATATTTATACTAAATCCACAATGTTTTTACTTATATTTGCATGACTTACAGAATAGTTGTTTTGTTACTTTGTAAAAATATGCACATGAGACTCCGACATTATAATTTCCAATAAGGAGTACCAAATATTCTAATTTCATCATAATATATTTAATTTTACTTTTTTCTTGATAACTTAACAATGTGGAAGAATGAATAAGGATCTTTTGCTTCTTATAGAATGATACAGATTACATAAGTTAACAATATGTACACAAAAAAATATGTTCACTTATTTGTTTATCCAGTAATGACATTTTTAATACTAGGATGCTGAATAAAAGTTTTTTATTGAATTTAACATCTTCTATTTTATTTATCAAAACTTAAAAATGAAGTCTAACATAAGCACACCAAAAAATACTCCATGTTACTAAATGTTTATATTAACAATTGTAACAGTTGATAATTGGCTTTTGAGTATATTTATTTATCCACTTTTTTCCTCTATGGTTATATGGATTAACCAAAATAAAAAGAGTCTGGTCGTCATCTCCAATGCTATATGTATGCCATATTTAAATAGTGTTTGGTTGAACCATTAAGGTACCAAGAGGTAATAAATAAACTTACTTTTACATTTGTAACATTAGTAGAGATATTAATTTTAATTTATTATTCAGATTGCAGCCCTGAAGCAGAATACACAAAATGGTTGCGAGAATGCTATGAGACAGCCCTCACACGCACACTGGAATGTGTGAAACGTGGACGCACCAGTTCCCGATTGCAGGCACTTGTTACTGCTTGCAAATTGATGCAAGCTGAGGGCAAGCACCCACTGGAGAGTTCATTGGGATACTTCTTTCCATCAGTCAGACTCAAGGTGAATATAACAATTTGAGCACATAAATTTCAGTGTGTATGTAAATAATATGTATATAAATAACTTTGTACCTAAAATGAATATATATATTTTAAAATATATTTTTGAAAAAATATTTAGTACTTGAAATAATTTATGTTAAGAAAATTAAAAATAATGATCTTTATTTAATAATAATGTAATGAAGAATCTTTGTAAATTAATCATTTATTTATAGAAAAAAATTACAGTTGTCAATTTGTTTGTTTTTGTATCTATATTAAAGTACCTCAAACACTCCTGGTTTTTAGTAGTTTATAGGTTTTCAGGATAAAAAATTATATAAAAAAAAATATAATAGTTATAATAACTATAAATAATAATTAAATAGTTATATAATAACCATTAAATAAATTAATATGCTTGTTTTACACTTTATATATGAAAAAAAAGATTGGTTATATACTCACATCTACTAAGAGACTTAGTTTTGTGAGTTTGAATTTTGATTGTTCCAGAACCTTTTCACGGTACTCCTAGATTCAGAGACATTAATGTCGGCGCCCATAGCACGCTTCCAGGAGTTCACCGAGTACAGAGATGTACAGCAATATGGACTTAAAGTTCTCTCCACAATTGCTTACAAGAAGTAAGTATACTCTTTTAGCTGTTTGAAATTAAATCACTTTAACATACTTTTAATATAGTATTTTATCAATGAAATTGAACATTTTTTAAACAGACATAGGTCTATAAATGCGAATATTGATCATTCCTTGTCTTAACAAGCCATAAAAAAGTGAGCCAACATAGTGCGGCCAACAGTTGATTCATGAACCATGATGTCTCTGTGTTCACTCAGGATAGTGTGGTCATGTGTCATACTGTAATAAAGTAAGAAGCAGTGTCAATTCAACTGTGAAATTATATTACACTATATATCAATAGAATACAAATAATAATCCTATAGATTACTTACATATAAATACTTTAACCTCCAAGATAGCTACAAAAATTTAATTAAACCACTTCATACACTACCAATCTGTAAGAACCCTTGGTTTCTTTTTATTACAGGTCACCTACCTCAATATATATGCAGAATTACCTAGAATTACTAGACAAACTATTAGCATCCGAGATTCCTACAGAGACAAAAATTAAATTCAAAGATAGAGACATTGATGAAAAGGAAGAGAAAATCTTGTGCGGCTCCGAAAGTGAGTGATACTTCTTCATTATTTTCTATAACATAGTTATTGAACAAGATCCATGTTCAAAAATGTAGGAAGTCATGAAAAATCTTTAAATTTACTCACAGTTTATGTAACTGATAGGCCTGTAACTGGGTTACCTTGTTTTACAGATTATTACATAGAAGATTACACTCTACATTATTTTTTTTATACCACTGAGGTGGCAAACAAGCATAGGGCCCACCTGATTGTAAGCAGTAACTGTAGCCTATGCATACCTGCAATACCAATGGCTTTACGCGATCCGGTTAGTTGCTGACCCTGAAGAACCTTTATACCTCTTTTTTTAAAGAACCTATATCATATTCATCATGAACATACTGATATATAATATTTCATAGATTTCCTATTTTTTAAATATGTATTTTCATGTAGATTTTGCTTCACAAGAACTTCTGCTACATATCTTGTTTGTTCTTATTAACTGAAATTACATTCTGAATGGGTGGTGGTAGAATCATAAAAAAAAAAAAACTATTCCTTATTTCAGTATTTTCGAATAATAATTTTCTTTCTTTTAACGAACTATTTTTTACTCTACAACGAAAAATGGCAGCTTCAGTCGTTACAAAATTAAAAGGAGACCAACAAAGTAAATAATTCCTATCAATTGTAATAGAAATTGTAAATATTGGTTCAGAATTTTATATATATATATATATATATATATATATATATATATGCAACATATGTACCCCCCCTCCATAATTTTTAGAAATAAAATAAACACTATAATGTTAATGATATATATGGATGCACAGATAAGGCTCCGTTCCCGTACAACCCGGGCGTGTGTCGGCGGTACGCGAACCGCTGCTGGGGCTTTGCGTGCCAGTGGCCGCTGTGCGGGGAATCGCGTACCCATCGGCGCGCGCTGTTGCTGCTGGTCGAGCGTCTCATGCCGCTGCTGGCTAAACCTCATCTCGCCACTGACATGCTCTGCGACAGCCTAGACGCTGGTCAGTATAGCATACTTGTTTTACATTCCCTAAATGAAATCAAATTGTTTATAATTACTCCTCTCCATCCAAAGGTTGCATGGAAGAGGTCGCTTTTAGCGATAAGGCCGCCCATTGTTTTCTCATTGTGATTATTTCTTGTAATTGTTTTTATATATATAATAAGTTTACTATTGTAATCTTTTGGAGAAAACAATAAAGAGTAATCTATCTATCTATTTTTGAAACATAGTTCTAGTTTAGGAAAGTAACAAGTGTATTTCTTTTAAAGAATAAATTTCAAGTTGTAAAATACTGAATAGTAGTAGTGTAGTGGATTGCAGATTTTACTTTGCAAAAACCAGTTATTTGTTCCACAATTATATGATAACCATATGGAATAAACCATATCGACTAAAAATAATCATCATAATCAGTTGAAAATTTGCAATAAATTTATACAACATAACCATAATAAAAAATTACAGATGCTTGAGATCCTCTTTTCTTTTTAATCACTTAATATTCGTTATTACATTCATCATCATCATATCAGCTTTTAACTGTCCATTGCTGTACATAAGCCTCCCCCTAGGGGAATTTTGCCAGTAGTTGCCACACTTGGCAGACACATTAGCAACCGCAGTTTGACTCTGAAGATGTTTTAAGAGGGACATTGCTGCCCATCCCTAGTTTATTTTAGTGACTTCTCATATTTTTTTTTTCTCGTCTCAATACTACAATATGTTTGAACATGTTACACAGGTGGGCCGATCAGTATGCTGGCGCTGCAGGGCGTGCTGGAGCTGGTCCGCCGACACAACATCGACTATCCTGATATGTACGACCGGCTGTACGCCATGTTCGAGCCGGAGATGTTCGCCACGCGGTACAAGAAGCGGTTACTGCACCTCGCCGACGTTTTTCTTAGCTCCACGTAAGTTACACTGCGTCGTTTAGCGCCTAAGAGGAGTTATATACGCTTCTATGGTAGTAAACAAGCATATAGCTTATCTGATGGTAAATGGGTTTTTTTATAGATGAAAATGGAATGGTAACCTTGCCCGCGCTATCGGTATACACTGACGAGGCACCAGTGATTGGTCATTTGGCCCACTATGATGAATTTGACAAGAATTAATCATGATGGTTTCCAGGAGGAACCACGTAGAGGTCGACCTGAGAGGGTCTATTGCTAGCAATGGGGCTATCAGACCTCATTACTAACAAACCCTTTCCCCCCAGTAATAGGGGTTACCATAGCCTATACACGCCTGTAATACCAGGGATGTCACCTGCGCGTTGCTGATCCTTAAAAACCTTCAATACGCTCTTTTGAAGGACCCTATACTGTAATCTCTAATGAAAGCCTCGGAGATCATTCAATTACCTCAGTAGGAAACTCCTCTGAAAACGCATTGTGTGTTACCATTCTGGTTTTAAAGTGTGAGGATAGATTCCATGTTGGTGGCGAGTGGTGCGATGCTGAAAGGTGGCTCTAGGCATCATATTTATTATTATTTATTTATTCATGTAATTCAACATTTTTCTCTAAAGAAAATGGGAAAGATGGGGAAATTCTTTTTGAAACTCATACAAACATCGCGTGTTATGGTTTATTGTCAAGGCGCGTATTGAACTGCCAGTCTACCGTGAAATGAAATTCCGAAATTTCGGACTCCATATTTGTTTATACCAAAATCGGACCAATAAATGGAGTGTAACATTTCGTTCGTCATACATCCTATCATAAAAGTCTAAAGGAACGATATTTTAACATTTTTAATATTTGCAAACGGCATGTATTATGTAATTTTAATATCAAATTTCTGTTTCGTTTGGCTCCGAAATTTCGAAAAACATTTCATGGTAGGCCCTCAGTTAACTTAACGCGGCTATCATTTGAAACTGCCCTTTATGGCTAATCGTATATTATAAAAGTGAGTGAGACGCGTGTTGTGTCGTTCGCAGGCACCTGCCGGAGGGGCTAGTGGCGGCATTCGCGAAGCGCGTGTCGCGGCTGGCGCTGGTGGCGCCGCCCGAGGACGCGGCTGGCCTGCTGCAGCTGCTCGCCAACCTGCTGCACCGCCACCCCGCGCTCAAGCGCATGATCTGCCTCGACGACACGCCCGCGCTCAGTTAGTACCGTCTACTGCTTATCTTTCCTCTTTAGAGTTATAACACTAGCTTTTTACCTGCGACTTTGTTCGCGTGACCGGAATATGTTTATTGACCAGACTAAAAAGCCTACGTTGTTCTCCAGTTGTACTGTTAAGACGCTATAAGGTAACAAACAAACAAATTCACTTTCATATTTATAATATTAGGAAGGATAGGCATTGATGTATGATTTATAGAAGGAGCCGCTGTTATTATTATGTGGGATATATTCTATAAAGGAATGTGCTACTGAGTTAGTTTTGTATTTTTATTTATGTAACTTAGAATGGCAAACAAGCTGGCGGCCCACCTGATGGAAAGTGGTAACCGTCGCCTATAGACATGAACAGTACCATGGGCATAACAGAGTGTACTGTTTTGCCCGTGATACCCCCTATGTGTTGCCATTCAAATCTGTCGAGTACGTCATATATATTTATATGTAAAAACATGTTAAAATTTGACTGACTCTTGAAAGTAAACTTAAAAAATACGTAAAAACACACGCAAAGATTTGACGCGGCCGAAAGTTTCTGTCAATTTTTGGCCGAAACCGAAACTAAGGCCGAAAGTACCAGAGGGAGACTTTGTACAAAAGTCGATTGCTTGGGTACCTTTGTCTTATTCGTGTTTTAACTGTGAAGCAGCTGTGTTTGCATGGCTGTGTTTCGGTTTGAAGGGTGGGATATGGCGTGAATTTACTGGGTACAGAGGAATAACACCTGAGTCCTCTGGAATGGCAACGCATGGGGGGTATCATGGGCGAAACAGTATACTCTGTTACGTCCATGGTACTGCTCATGTGTATAGGCGACGGTTACCACTTTCCATCAGGTGGGCCGTCAGCTTGTTTGCCATTCTAAGTTGTATAAAAAAGAAAAAGTAGAATTTGTGGCCGAAACTAGCCGAAACCGAACGGAAAGTTCGGTCGGAGAGTAATATTTGTACGTTTGGCGTGCGCGCAGTGTCGGGCGACCCGTACGTGATGGAGGAGACGAGCGCCGAGCGCGCGCGTGCGCTGGGCTCGTCGCTGTGGGAGCTGCGCGCGCTGCGCCGCCACGCCGCGCCGCCCGTCGCCGCCGCCGCCGCCGCGCTGCTGGCCGCGCCGCGCCCCGCCGACCTCGCGCCGCCAGACCAGGCCGTCAGTATACCCGTATACCCTGCACCGCCCACCAATCACCTCCGATAGGCCCATTGCTACCAGTATACTCTCCCACCTCGACCTCCACGAGGTGGGAGGAAAACATCATGGTTGATTATTGTCGAATTCATCATGGTGGACCAACTTTTTTTTTGTAGGTGATAATGGAATGGTACCCCCGCCCGCGCTATCAATAATAAATAATATCCAGTATATCCGAGCTCCTCAGACACTGGTAAATAAATCCCTTGATGATTTAATTCACATTTTCCTAGTTTTTCACACTTTTATTCCTTGTCTTTGATTAATGTGAATACAATCACAAACAACATTGTGTTTATACATAATTTCCTTTCATTTGAAAATTTATAATTTTACTATTTACATTTAAGAAGTACCGTAGCAGTCGTCGAAGACTTAAAATTTCTTTAATTTCTTCCAGTTATTCGACGCCGAATTAAAAAAACGCTTCAAGACAATAGAAATGAATTTCGCCAGGCCGCAGGGAATGCACGCGCAGAATGTCGAACGCCTGTTACAGTACTGGGAGCTGATGGCCTGAACAATGCACGTGCCGGCTACGTGAGGTCTATTTCACATCTTATACCAAATTTACTATTCTCGTGGTCTATGGTGGAGATGCATTTCATTGATTTCTTTTTTTATATATACTATATTGGTAAAACTGTTAAAATGTCAGAATTGTAATATTCAATTGTTATAGTTACGATCTCGTTCGGATTTCGATAAAGTATTAAAAAGTATTTATTTTCTCTAGAAATTCTAAATTCAAAAGTTTGCAGTGCAGTTGCTTGAGGATTTTATTGAATACCAAAATCGGTAAACGTCTTTTAGATAGCGAAATTTATCCATATTGAAACAGTATGACTGAATTAAAGTCCAGTGTATGCACCTATTTTGCCATTAGACAAAAATATGTGCAATTGTATGTATAGATTTATTACGCAGAAGTATTGTACAGAATTTATAAAGCTTTATATTATATAATTTAATTTTATTATAATGACTGCGTCGCTGAAAAATGGAAGTTTCGACAATAGAATATAATGACTATTGAAAGTTCTTTTTATTCGCCTCGCTATGGTAAAATAGGTATTTACTAGGACGTCATAACGAAAATGTATAGGGACCCTTTATATATAAGAACACGATATTCCACCATTTTAATACGTGGAAAGTTAACATTGACATGTGGCCATCAAAATTGCATGATCGACAATCATTGATCATACGATTCTGATTTTATTGTGATATGAGAACGAGACGTCCCGCCGTCTGTTTTCACTTATATTTCTTGATGCTATATGTTTTTTTTTTTTTTTTATTTTGCCTAATGCCATACGTACGCAACGGGCGCTCTATCCCAAGTCTTGAGCTTTCAATATTTAATTTATATACCAGTTACTCTATCTATAAGCTCGTCCTAAATGTATTTGACAAATTATATAAGATTTCGATTTTTGCACATTAATGTTAATGTTAGTAAATTTTAAGTGAAGTTAATGTGTTGTAGTTTGGTTATTTTATTTTTTTACGAACGCAATTGTGCACGACTGTGATTATGAGGCGGTTTGTACACGTGTGTGTGTGACGTGCGCAGACTGCCTTGAAACTATTTGATAGGATGTAAGGTTCCGAGGGGCTTTAACCAAATGGAGATGGCATTATAAACACGGAATTGAAGATAAGTTTGCTTTTATCGTGTAAGCAAGATATAAGACAATTCATCGCTATTTAGCGTCTCTATCTGTCGGCTATGGGGTTTAAACTCTATAAAATGCAACAGATCTGTGCATGATAATACAATTTTGGATTAAAATTTACTGCAATTTCCGGTTGGTTATGAGCGTCTCGGTTTGTTCTAGAGGAGTGTTTAATAACTACAGTTGATAAATTTGGGACGCGGTGTGTCTTCCTTTCCATTAACGTTTATTGTAATCCCCTTTTAGTTTCATTCCAGTTTGTATTTTCTCACCCTTATTTGTTTGATGTAAGGTTATTAATAAGTAAGAACTATGTTCAATAGCCTGAATTGACTAGATCAAAGGAAATCAGGTAAACGACACCCAAATGCCATATTTATTTAATTATTATTGTTACAACCGTTTAAAAAACCTCGCAGTCGAGGGCGCGGCTTCTAAATGTAATACGACGATCATGTCTATAAGTCAAAATCATTTATTCGTATAGGACATTTATGGCCATTTACGTGCATCATTTTTGATCTGCAATCCAGTTTAGTGAGCAGTTTCAGTAGAAACCAAGGGAAAAACTCGACTATTGTCTTGTTTTATAATCAGTCTACATCTGTTAACATATTGTTTGGATGTAGATATATGATAATTTTAAACATATATATAAAAATATGCTTTATCTTACGTATTGAATATATGTATATAAAATCACGTGTCTGACCAACAGTTTGTTTGTGAACATGTTTGTTAACATGTAACAATTATTTATATTTATACTGCATATACAAAAATAGTGCCTACTCATTACACAAGTTAATGATTGTTAAGGATTTAGATTAAGCGAACAAGAAAACTCTTGTTCTTTCATTACTCCTATAATTTTTGTGATTTGTACATTTTTGTGGTTATTTCAATATCAGCCTATCTACGTCTCTTGGCTAATTAGAGTATGCCTACTTGTTTAATAATAGTGTGTTCTTTATTTAAATAGTTTTTCTTTTTTTTTTTGTATTTGTTTATAAACTTATAAACAAATACAAAACTAGCCGTTTGTCAGGATTAAAAAAAAAAACTATTTAAATAAAGAACACTATTATTAAACAAGTAGGCATTCTCTTTATAAACAAATACAAAACTAGCCGTTTGTCAGGATTAAAAAAAAACTATTTAAATAAAGAACACTATTATTAACCCTTTCCTAGCGAATATACCAAAAATAATGAAAAACAAAGTTTTTATGATTCTGTATGGATAAGGGGTAGTAAAGAAAACTAATATTTTTTTTTTTTTCAGATTTATTTATTATATCTAGATACTATTTTCGTAACCTAGACTTATAAGTACCATCAGAAACTTTAGGTAAAAAAAAGACTGATAAAATAGAAACATTAGATATTTATTTTTGGCTCAAATAATAATAAAATTAAAAAGCAATTATACATTAACATCGTGATATTCTGTAAAACAATTCTTTTTTTTTACTTATGCACAAAAATGTATTGCAGTGAGAACATTTTGAGTGAGGTTCTGACTGCACTTTCTTCATGCTGCATACTTCACATCGCCCTCTATTTGGCACAAACGTAGGCCAATGTACACCGCGGTTTCCTAATCGAACGTCTTTCAACGTTGAGAAGCCAGTTTTGCGCCTTTTAGATGGCCCAGGACTAAGCACAGGGTCTTTTGATATGAAAGGTCTGATTTTATATAATTTATCTTTGCAATTGGAAGGCATTTGCGTGTTGTCATTGCAATGAAGATGGCTCAAAATTGCTGCAAACCTATCTCTAGGCATAGTTTTACAAATCAAGGGGTTATTCAAATCAAGTGCCGATGAATAATGGTCTGTCCATGAAGGCCGAGTGTTGTACCCCATATAGAAGTTCATTCCGATAAAAGCCAGTAGTTCTTCTTTTTTCAAGTTGAGAAATTTATTTCTTTGTGTTGCATATAAATTACTTTGATACATAATATTATCCAGTACATCACTAATCAGGACTAAAAAAATGTCAGTCGGCGTAGTGCATTCAGCAAAATATTCGTCAACGACCCCCATGTTTGCAGAATATTCTGGTAAATACGTTTCCACATCACGTTTCTTCCATTTACGATTAGGCTCATGTTTTGTTTTTTTGGATTGTGCATCTGTTGACGTAACAGTTTCCTGAGCCGGTAAATTATCTGGAATAGTGTTAGGAATAGAATATACAATTAGCTCTTGGTCTATTTCCCTACTAGGATCTTCTGTCTCATATCCTGTAGTAGGTTTAGTTTGGCTCAGCATATATTCTTCTAATGCTGCCTCAAAATTTTCATCAAAATTGCTAGTTGAGGGTAGTCGTTCTTCGCGAAAGGTTTCTTCGTCAGAAAATTCCACATCTGAAGTGTCGGCACAGTCTGGAAGATCTTCCATAAAAAGATCTTCTATCAAAGCTGTATTCTTTGAAATATTCATTATAAAAATCTGTAATATAAGATAAACAAATATCATAATATATTCGATCTAATTTACAAAAAACAAACCATAGTCACTGACGGTACTCATAAGTCCTGGTACATTTTTATCGTTATTTTAGCTCTAAAATTTAAATTTATAACTAAAACAATATTAATTTTATAGTTAAAACCACAATGTAATATATTAATATAAAACAATAAGACTTACCTCGTTTATTCTATTTTTAAATATTTTCTAAAACAAAAGCAATCTGCAGTTCTCAAATCCGAAACAGGTCGAAACTTGAAAGTGTCACTTGCTAGCGGTAAATAGGCAAAATTGAAATAAATCACTGTGATTGGCTAGCGTAGTAGTACTTGAAAGGATCCTTAATGTCAAATATGGAATGCGCGATCGTATTATCGAAATAATGGATGGGGAATCACCCGATACAAATTTGTACCGTCAGATAGGAAAGAGTTAAACAAGTAGGCTTTTAAATCGTTATTTTATGATTCTTAATTTGAATAAAACATGACCTGGTGGAAAAGTATATAAAGTAATAGAAATAAAAATATAGCATATATATATATAAAAATAAAAATATAGCTAACTATAAAGTATATAGTTAGCTATATTTTTCTTTTTATCGTATATGCTATTTTAAACAGATAATTATATCAATTGTTTGATTAGCCTCGATAGAAATCAAATAGTTTATTAAATTTTTAATGAATTTATTATTTTTCGAAAAAATGCATTATCAAAGCTTCATTAAGTCACTGAAGAAGTGTTGTTAGAAACACCTTATTGTGATTGGCAGATTTTAATATAATAATAATAAATTTAGAAATGGGTTGCTAAAATAGCCACTTTACACGAATTATTGATTAATTGATGGGATATTGACCGCATCAATCAACCAGCCCATAGTGTCCCACTGCTAGGCAAATATCAACTGCTTCCATCTTGGACAAATGCTAGCCAATCTGTACCAGTCTGTGGAACCGGTCACACGTGATACATATAAATAAGGCTGGTTATACAAAATAAATAAGTGAAAAGTGGCTTTTTTTAACCAACCTCCTAGTTCTTTGTACCTAGAAACAGAATTCAAATATCACTCATACACTCCGAGTGTAACAATGTGTCTTAAAGAATCTCAATATAAAGGATTTTAATGGTTTATTAGCAAGCCGCGCCCGCCGTATCATGTGATTATTTGTAACAAACAATCGATGTTAAGCTAGATTAAGTCATTATTTTAATATACTTCATTTAATGTTCTATTATTATATTGATTAAATAAAAATATTGATACACTAAGGTGTTGTTTTACTTAAAAAGTATTTTTTTAGTGTTTATTTTTTTTTATATGACTTAGAATGGCAATCAAGCTGACGGCCCACCTGATGGAAATTGGTAACCGTCGCCTATAGACATGAGCAGTACCATGGACATAACAGAGTATACTGATTCGCCCATGATACCCCCCATGCGTTACCATTCCTGAGGACTCAGGTGTTTTTCCTCTGTACCCTGTAAATTCACGCCATATCCCACCATTCAAACACAACTGCTTCACGGTAGAAACACGAATTGGACAGAGGTACCCAAGCAATCGGGTCTTGTACAAAGTCTCCCTCTGGTTGAAATAATAGTGAAATACTCAGAAATTCTGACTCAGAATCAAACAAACCTCTTACGTTTTCTCTCCATTCCTCGTATAATCTCAGAAATGGAACCACAGAACAGAAACCCGGTCATTTATTAGTTAATATTGTCAACCGACTTTAAATAGAAGTCTTTTTGAAGCCGACTTGTAAATTAATGGTTTTAATGTCACACTTTAGTAGGCTGCGGTATGAACGTTCTCGAGTCGAGGTAATAGATCAACATAACTCTCGAAATAAAAACATCTAATAAAATATAGTTGTTGGACGTTTGCTATTCAAAGTTGCATGTAGAAAAAAAAAATACATAAAAGTTATTGTCATTTTTTATTGCAACAAATATACGTACAGAATATACAAAAAGAAATTTTACAACTAATTTAAAATTTTTGGCACTTGGCAAGACAACAAGGAAAGGCACGTTCTAATCGGGCGGAATATAGCGCTGCCATTTTATAGCTGAATGCTTGTATAATAACTACATTAATAGCAAAACAATTCATCACAGGAATACGTATAAAGATATAATGCTTTACAAAGAAAATTATTACTAAATTACTATATAGGTACATGCGATGCAATCTCGTCAGAATGTCTGTTAACAGGTTCAAAAATTAGTGCAAAATACAAAATTTGCAGCACTACTACTAGAGTACCCATAAATAATCTCAAGGGCTCTTACATAAAACCGAGGCAAGCATCCCACCGCCTTCGTCATATTGTCATATAAATTAAGCCTTTATTTCTAACCATAGACAATAAATTTTGACATGTTTCGACTAGATGTTTATTTTTCCAATTTTCAATGCGTGGTAAAGGCCTTACCAAAATACTTTTTAATTTTTAATCAAGACTCCGTGACGCGCATATAAGTATTTTTAAGAGTAAATGAAGAAACGCATGTAGAGTCTTCCGATTTAAAATAGGAACGCGCCGCTGTCAAAAAAAAAAAATATTATGGCAGTATAATATCTAATACATAGCATCTAATTATGAACCCGAGGTTATTAAAAATAAATTCGTTTAGATAACAATATTAAAAATTCTAATGATATGTAATCAAAATATATTACTACGTAATATTTATAACTACCTACTTTGTGAGCGAGTGTGATAGTTTATATAGTACTACACTACTACATTATTTGTTCCTGACTTTCGGACGGGGTTCTACTATTGTGGAAACATGTGATTTGAGGGCTGTCCTCTCTTTCTTGTACTCTCGTTTCTTCCTCAGTACAACAGTCTTTGGCGGGCTCATGGACCACAACAATTTCCTGGCTATGACTAGACTTGCAGCACGTTTCCTCGGGCGGTGGTTCTTGTTTCTTCTTGCAGCAACCCTGGCGTTCCGTTCTTAGTAGTTGAACATCTTCTACACTAGGACTATCTTCTTTTTCACTCTCCGAGTGATGACAGTGAGAAGTTCCGGGCTTGGGCTGCATTTTTTTCGCTCTGGCAACTTTGGAAGGACAACTTTTAGAACCGTAGTGGCATGTCGGCTGATCACTTGAACCCTGCGAGTTGGTGGGAAAATAGTGAGATGGCTGGATGCACGTGCGAGTCTGGCATATGAAGAGGTCCGACTCGGAACTAGAGTCAAGGTGCGGTGGCGTCGTGTTTTCGGCTGTGAATAAAAAGATTTGAGACACTAAGGTTAAAATTATGACCTGTAAGGACTAGGAAATCACGCAACCAATTTATAACAATTAACAACAAATGCTATCTATAATAAATAAATCATAAATAAAAAAAAAACAATTGCCACTAACAAAATTATATTTGTTTTTTGTAAATATTTAATTTTCTGTTCCATTTTTTATTTTATTTTTCTATATATTTTATATATATATTCATATTTAACCATTGGTGCTTATTTCGCCCATAAGTGGGGTTTTATTAGTAGCTGCCACGCTTGACAATCGGATTGGCAACCGCAGTTGGGCTTTAGTAGTATTACACTGCTACTCATCTCTCGACAATTAAATTACTTTAATCACCTCTTACGACACCCACGAGAAAAGAAGAGATGGCCCATTCTATGCTGGCACCACAGGGCAATAATATCCTCTTTGCATTACACTAACTTTGTATTATTAGTTCATTTTGCTACATTGGCATACTACTAAACACTACATGGCAAGAGATTGTTACTCGTTACAAACTGTTAACATAATTTATTTATTTGTTAGCATTTATTTATTTATAAGTTTTAACAAGTATGCAGGGAATATAGGTCAAAGAAAAACTTATACGTCCTACTGTATGAAATGTAACACATCTCTAAACATTAGATTAGATATGTTGAGGTTATTGAACTTTATCATGTCTTATGTATTACGTAATCAACATGTCATAATAAGACGGTTTTCCCTTACATCAGGACATATGATATACACAATGGTCGAGTGATGGGTGGCAGCGTTGCTGTTAAAACTTCGCCAAAACCTAACTGCGGTTGCCAATCCGACTGCCAAGCGTGGCAATTATTACCAAAACCCTTACGAAGGAGGCTTATGTTCAATCGTGGACAGTTGAACTGCTGATAAAGGGAAGAAAGGGATTGTTAGTAATGGGATCTAGCAGCTCCATTGCTAGCAATGTACCTTATCAGGTCGACATCCACGCGGTTCCCTCTGGAAACCATTGTGGTTAATTCTAGTGGAATTCTTCACGATGGGCAAACTGACCTGCGTTCATCATCATCTATCATCACTGATGCCCAGCAAGCGTTTACCGATAGCGCAAATGGGGTTATCATTTCATTATTATCTATATAAAAACTGCGGTTGCCAACCCGACTGCCAAGCGTGGTAACTACTAGAAAAACCCTCCGTTATGAAGGAGGCCAATGTCTATAAATAAATTAAATACTTGATTTTGTATCTCTTTAGTATATTATTATTTTATTCTATTGCTTACTACGTGGAAATTCCATAAAAAAGTAACATTAACGGACAACTAAGCAAAACTAATCTACTATGACAAGTTCTATGTACTTATATTTTAATTGTGAGTATAACTGGATTGATTTACATGTATTTTTGTCAAATCAAATCCTCTAGACAAGTGGCAAACGAATCTGTCGATACAATCATTTCGATCAGCGCCTGCATGAGAGCGAATGTTGCGATCTCACTCTATGTCATAGGCTCGCCAGCGATAACGATTCTATAGATAGAATCGTTTATTATTTTTATATTTATTTATTCATTAGTACAAATATGTGTACATGGCGGACTTAATGCTAAATAGATAATTGGAGAGTATTATTGGAACGAAGGTTACGTTCGTGAGTTTCAAAAAGATAATGGAATTTACTCCTTAAGTAGTTAGGAGACTGGGAATCGTTTGCCATTTGTTAAGGGTGGGTAATAATATATAGCAATATTCATATATTTTAGTTGCAATATCTATAAACTGGTTCAATTAGAAATATGTTATATAGTCTGTAATCCAAAAAATAATCTTGGATAACAGACTTTTAAAATATTAAAAATCCGACCGAGAAAGTTCTTTTTTTGTTGTTTGTACAAGGTCTCCCTTTGGATCCGGTTATTTTTACAATATAGTTCTACATAATACAGCGATACTCAAGTGAATCTCATGTTATGTGTGATGTAGCAGTTCTAATACTTGTCGGGAAGTTAAGGATCCGGGGAGAGGGTGGTGTCCGCTTGCTGCAACTCCATCGCGTCCAACTCCTTGCACAGTCTGCCTTCGCACACCTCCCACGTACACTTCTCCGTGTTGCAACGGTCTTTCAGAGGGGGGAGTACGTGTAAGGAAATTAGTAAACCCGTAGAAATAAAGGGGGGAAAAGGGATTGTTAGTAATGGAGACTAAGAACCCCATTGCTAGCAATATACCTAACCAGGTCGACCTCCTCGCGGTTCCCCCTGGAAACTAACATGGTTAATTCCTGATGAATTCATCATGATGGACCAACTGGCCTGTTTTCATTCTCATCTATCACCCTTCACTGGTACCCCGCCAGCGTATCCCGTTAGCGCAGGCGGGGATACCATTCCACTTTCACCCATCGAAAAAAAAACCCGTAGTAATATATATGGCAACATTAAGAAGCAGTGACTAACTTGAAGTCGCCGTCGGGATCAGCGTTGCCAGATTGGATATATTTTCGCAATTTCAGGTAAAATTATTCTGTTCGCAGAAATGTTTTTATCTAAATAGAAAATATAAATTCTTAGAGAAAATTTCGGTGAAAAATGAAAAGGGCTTAAGAAAAATTTGGGTAAATTTTTGGATAGATTCGTTATTTATTTATAAATACTATACACTATAGTATAGTCAGAGGATGGAGTAAGAAAAAGAGAGGGACGATACGCTAAAATGTAGAAAAAGAACGGAAGGTTATTGCGTCATCACATTTTGTGACACATAGCAGAACGATGTGGAAATTGTCATTAAAGTGGCATTAAGTGAACAAAATGTCGCTACACATACCGGTGTCGTCGCATTCCGGTGTACATATGACGACCCGTTTGGTGCTGAAGCACTGCATCTGCAGCCGCGTCAGTTTAGTGCCGAATAGGAAGTAACCTGCAATTCGATTTTTTTTTATACTATATACTTTGGTAGCAAATAAGCATACGGCCCGTTTGATGTTAAACAGGGTTACCGTAGCCTATGGACATCTGAAACGTCAGAGAACACTGTTAACTTTGTTAATTCACAAATTACATTTGGACTGTGCTATTTCCATGTTAAACAGACAAACAAAACATTTGTATTATCGACTGTACTAAAAAGACATTCATAAATACAGTTTGATCCAAATCTGAAGAGTAATAAACTTTGTATGGGCTCTCTATCTGTTCTAACAAATGCTTTATAACTTTTTTTCCTGTTTGTGATAGCTGAGTCAACCGACATACTTGTATCGCAATTCATGATTAGCCAAACGTGAGATTGGCATGCCTCTCGACTCAAGGTCTATATGTCGCTAAGACAAGGACGCACATGTTATTTCTGCATTTAAAATTGAACTATAGCCTGTATGAACGATATAGCGTTCATACAGGCTATAGTAGTAATAATTTAAGGTTTTATTAAAAAAAAAAACAACTTAAATGTTGGCCCAAACCAGTTTGTACCAACCGAGCATCATTCCGAAGACGACCGCAAGCAGCAGGTGAATGTTGTACACCATCACCGCCAGCATCAGTAGGTAGCCCACTAGATTGTGCACCACGAATACCAGGGACTGGTGGGAGTTCACCAGGGTCCTGCGCACAAATCACTGTTTTTATTTTTACTGACTATGCCAGATATTAGTTTATCCAAAGTAGACACAGAGAGACAACAACACATAACGGGCAATATTTTTTTTTCAGAATGCTTTACTAAATTAGTCAGGGAATTCATCTTCACACGCTTAAACTCAAATAGTGACGTACAGTACGATCTCAACAGAATTTTCTCCCGCTCGGGCTATGGAATGTACTTCCTGCCGAGATTTTCACTAGAGACTACAGTATAGGATTTTTAAAAAGGGGATTATTAAGGTTTCTTCAGGGTCAGAAACGCGCACTTAAGACCCCTAGTGTTGCAGGCGTCCACAGGCTAAAGTTACCGTTTGCCATCAGACGAACTGCATGCTTGTTCGCCACCACAAAAAATAAATTAACTACTAATTTATCACCTAAATAATATGTGTAAACAAACATTTACTTGATTTTAATTGAGTATTTTTATTCAGTTATTAAATTATTCATTACTCGTTTAACCTCTTTTTTCATAAAAACTAAAAGTATCCCAAATCTACTTTTACACCGTTCTGTCACTTTCTTTCAAATTGGGAATTAAGTATAAAAGAAAGAGAAAAACAGTTCAATATGGTTTATTCGATTAAGTATATGAATAAATTCTTTCTTTCTCTATGTTATATCCTTGTCACATCCTGATCAACGTTATAATTTTATTGGCTCAATAAGATGAATATAGTTAGAAAAACGGACAATTTGATACCTGACCCGGAACGAGGCCCAGCGGCTGACCTGGCCGGTGCTGGCGTTGCGGCTCGTGGTCGGCTCAATGGGGTTGCCCTGCTCCCTGGGAGAATAATATTGTGATCATTTGTATGGAACATCGTCAGTTTAGAAGTTTTTTTTTTAATGGATGATAATAAAATGGTAACCCCGCCTACGCTAACGGTGTTCACTGGCGGAGCGCCGGTGAGGGATGATAGGTGAGGATGGAAAGACAGGTCAGTTAGCCCATCGTGATGAATACACCAAGAATTCAGTACTATGGTTTTCAGGGGGGCCACGTGGAGTTCGACCTGATACGTATCCATTATGTATTGTGTTATGTATTATTACGTATGCATTGCTAGCATTAGCAATGGGATTGGTAGTCCACAGTACTAAAAATCCCTTTCCCCCCTCAATTTAGAAGTTAGACATGTGAGATTTCAGATTTAATCTCATTGTTGAAAACAAAATCCGCAAGAAATCTAATACCACACGTGAGCTAACTCGCGGGCAAAAGCTGTAGTATAATATTTACTATTTATAAAGCCGGATTTTAGAAGTTCGGAAAACCGGATCGCACGAATTCGATTATCATTACGGTCACTTGCATAATCCATTCATAGGACACGTTTAGAATAACCACAGCTGACTCGCTCAACAATTTTCTATGGAGAACTTACACAAGAATTACATAGAGACAAGCACGCCATGCACCATGCGAAGGGCAAATACCGGGTCAATGCCAATACAACAATAATTTATGGTTATGTTACGGGCGGTGTATATTACAGTGAACGCTCTATATAAGCAACTCATTTGAACCAATTTCTATAAAAAAAAAAAAAAAACAATCTTATTGGGAAAAGTTGTTTATAGGGGAAAAATAAAAATACTTACCGTCTGAAAAATATTTTTACTTATTTCTTTTACTAAGCTGAGTAGAATAAATAAAATATAAAGAATGTTGCTTATAGAGAGATCGCTTATATAGAGCGTTCACTGTATTTGTTTATTTATTTACTAGCCTTTACACGTGACTTCGTTCACGTGACCGGCATAAAAATGGCCTATGTACTTCTCCATCCCTTAAACTACGTGCATATCTCATTTCATAGTGATTGCTTAAGCCGTTAAGATGCTTATGACGTAAGTCATGAAAATAGATTCCTTAGCGACTTGAATACAAAACACCGAATATATTTATTTGCTCAAAATTTAGGTAAATTATTTCGATGTATCTCTTATGAGCTTTAGCCAGCGTAAGTCATGAAAATAGATTCCTTAGCGAGTTGAATACAAAACACCGAATATATTTATTTACTCAAAATTTAGGTAAATTATTTCGATGTATCTCTTATGAGCTTTAGCCAGCGTAAGTCATGAAAATAGATTCCTTAGTGACTTGAATACAAAACACCGAATATATTTATTTACTCAAAATTTAGGTAAATTATTTCGATGTATCTCTTACGAGCCTTAGCCAGCGTAAGTCATGAAAATAGATTCCTTAGTGACTTGAATACAAAACACCGAATATATTTATTTACTCAAAATTTAGGTAAATTATTTCGATGTATCTCTAACGAGCCTTAGCCAGCGTAAGTCATGAAAATAGATTCCTTAGTGACTTGAATACAAAACACCGAATATATTTATTTACTCAAAATTTAGGTAAATTATTCCGATGTATCTCTTACGAGCCTTAGCCAGCGTAAGTCATGAAAATAGATTCCTTAGCGACTTGAATACAAAACACCGAATTTATTTATTTACTCAATATTTCAATTAGGATATATTGTACATACAAATATCCAAATGATAGTGAAACTCATTATCAAAATTCTTCGCATGGTTTAGAAATAGGCGGCGTAACATAGACACGGATAGCGACTTTGGTTTATTTATTTATATATCAGTATATAGTATAAAACAAAGTCGATTCCCTTCTATCTGTCCCTATGTATGCTTAGACCTTTAAAACTACGCAACGGATTTTGATGCGGTTTTTTTTAATAGATAGAGTGACTCAAGGGGAAGGTTTATATGTATAATACATGCATAATATAGCAGGGAAATACTGATAATTTTAGAGGTCTCTAATGTAATGTCGTAATGTAATGGGGGGCCGGTGACGCTATTTTGTATCAGCATTGCACCCGTGCGAAGCCGGGGCGAGTCGCTAGTTCTTAATATTTAAAGAATAGATAATACTGTTATACTTTTATACTTTTAATGCAGTGCCTCTTAATAATCAATAACAGAAAAGTTATAAGAACTCGAAATCAAGCTCCGAGCATCGATCTAATAATTTGCCTGAAGATACCTTGATTAGAAATTAAACACTTGTCGAAGTAAAGGTTGTAAAATTTTAGGTAGTAATAGCCTAAAGAACTTGAAGACTGCAGTTTTCAAGTGTTGCCAGTCATACACATACCGGAATACATACATAATGGTAACGTAATTAAATTAAATAACTAATCAAATAACCAGTAACTTGAAATCAGTTAGTTGATTTTATGTAATGTTACCATTGACTTTCTCCAAGGGTTTTCATCACAGATAGCAGATGATAAACTCGTATTAATCTATGCACGGAGATTCGTAAGTGAGTTAAACTCTAGACGACGTGACGTTATTTTTAAATGGAATCTCACATATCCCCTAGCCATATCTATCATCTATATATCACATAGCCCTAAAATATGGTAATAATTTTTTTTATACAACTTAGAATGGCAAACAAGCTGACGGCCCACCTGATGGAAAGTGGTAACCATCGCCTATAGACATGAGCAGTACCATGGACATAACAAATATACTTCATATACATTTCAGTGCCTCGTGAGGCTACTCGTGTATCAGCCTTTAACTATCCATTGCTGAACATTATCTCTTAGGAGGTTTTGCCAGTACTTGCCATGTTTGGCAGGCGGATTGGCAACCGCAGTTAGGCTTTGAAGATGTTTTAAGACAACGCTGTTGCCTATCCCTCGCCCTCCCTTAGTCGCTTCTTACGACATTTACGGGAAAGGAAGGGGTGGCCTGTTCTATGCCGGGACCACACGTCATTTTTATAGTAATTGTTACAAATATTCAAATTGATATAAATACATACCTGTCATATAATAAGTTCCGCCTCTCGTCGGATCTGTATGGATAAAGTTTCTTATACGCTTCACGCTGCACTTTTGCTAGATACACCTGTAACAATAGAATAAAACATCCAGTTGGTCAATGAACATGTCATGACATGGAACAATCATCATCATCATTAAACCAGCTGTTAACTGTCCACTGCAGAACACAAAGCTTCGTAAGATAGTTTTGCCAGCAGTTGCCACATTTTACAGGCGGGTTAACAACCGCAGTTAGGCTTTTAGAGATGTTTTAAAAGGGACACTGCTGCCCATCCCTCGAGCATAAGTTCCCTTCTATAATCCTAGCTTAAGGACTAGGCAATGGATATGATTGCGTAGTATATTATTATTATAATTAAATTCTCACCTTAGATCCTTCAAACAGGACGGCGATGAAAAATAACACGATCCACGTGAGACCGAAGGCCCATCGCGTGTCAATGACGAGACCGGAGAACAGGAACTCGCCCAGGTTGTACCCGGACCACATCCACATGTGCATCGTGGTAACCTGATACGTCAAAAGGAGAAGGGATCGTTAGTAATGCGAACTACCAGTCCTATTAAGCAATTAATCCCGCTAGCAATTAACCTGTCAGGTCAACCTCCACGTGGTCCTCCCTGGAAACCATCGTGTTGAACAACCACTCTTTGGAATCAACTTCCAGCAGCAGTATTTCCGAACCAATACGACAACATAACCTTCAAGAAAAAAGCATATTTCTTTTTAAAAAGCCGGCAGCACACCTGCAATGCCGTAGGTGTTGTGGGTGACCATGGGCGGTGTTAGTCACTTACCATCAGGTGAGCCGCATGCACGTTTGCCCCCTGTGTTGTTAAAAAGTGTATTCATCACGATGGGCTAACTAACCTACCCGTTCATTCCCACCTATCATCCCTCACTGGTGCCCAACCAGCGTAAACTGTTAGCGCTGGCGGGGTTACCATTCCATTATCATTCTTTGAAAAAAAAGCCACATATTTATAGAGGGAAGATGGCTTTTTAATAATGGGCAATAATGATCCCATTGTTAGTAATATACGCTGGTGGGGACCAGCGTATACCATTAGCACGGGCTGGGTTACCATTCACATACATTTGTTTACAATGAGGACCCATCATGTCGCTAGTGTTGATATTAGAGAGTGCAAAATGTCTCAATTCCAATATCGATCTATTGGAATTTAGTTCGAGAGTAAACTCACTAGTGTATCTTGATACACTACTTAGAAGCGATCTAGTTTTTAGTCTTCCTACTTCTGAATTTCACGCGTATAAAGTAGCAGGCCAAAAGTTAGTTAATTAATTAATTACATCATTTTGCACCAAGTAAAAAGAGAAATAACAAATACAGTAAATATTAATGAGAAGTGATACAAAAGGCGGGCTTATCGCTAAGCAATCTCTTCCAGACAACCTTTGGGTAGAGGACATTGAGAAAAAGACAAAGGGTAGGTGGCGCACTATTATATATAATATATATTGTATAAATAAATTAAGAAAGTCTCCCACTTTGTACAAAAGTCGATTGCTTGGGTACCTCTTTCCCATTCGTGTTTCAACCGTGAAGCAGTTGTGTTTGCATGGCTGTGTTTCGGTTTGAAGGGTGGGATATGACGTGAATTTACTGGGTACAGAGGAATAATACCTGAGTCCTCAGAAATGACAACGCATGGGGGGTATCATGGGCGAAACAGTACACTCTGTTATGTCCATGGCACTGCTCATGTCTATAGGCGACGGTTACCACTTTCCATCAGGTGGGCCGTCAGCTTGTTTACCATTCTAAGTTGTATAAAAAAAAAATTAATAGATATTTTCAAACATTACATAAGATACTAGGGTAAATTAATTTCATGGAATTAGCTCTGAAAGTGTTCTTCAGTGAATTTACGCGGGAAACAACAGCCTAAATAGAATCATGGCATCTTTTTAAAATATCACATTATAGCAACATATTATACCACTTATGGAATTCTCATAAAATTGTACTTTACGTATAAACTTTTTAGTATTTATGTATGTGTAAATTGGAGTGTTTACTACAAACTTTATCGTGTGGTGATTATTTGATTAACTATATCCAATGTATTTATGTAATCTACTTGTGTATTCCGCAGTTCAAATATAGAAAACGTTCCGAGGAGATAAGGGCATACTAAAAGTTTGAACTGCAATCGCTGTGTACAACGTGGAAACAGGTATTGTTTATTTATATAAAATAAATAAAGATTACTTCATACCCTCTCTTTTTGGTTTTGATGACTATATTTCTAATTCTTTTTTTTTATATTGAACTTAGGTTTAAAAAACTAATACTAGTTTACCTATTTTTTTTTCTTTTTGGCTGTTAATTATTATGTAAGGCCAATTATTTTATAATTTCATGTACACATAGTATATCGGATGGCGAAGGATATAGGCTACTTTTCATTCCAGTCAGTGAACATATCCCGATCAGACAGACGAAGCCGCGGGTAAAGAGCTAGTTACTTAAATTCTATAATTAGATAAACCTAAGGAAACATTATGTTACTTTTTAGGACAAAATTAAATCGAAATTATTGTATTTAGAATTTGAATTTAAGTGAAATAAATAAAATTTCTGCCCCCGTATGATCTTGACATAGAATAGACCCCTTCCTTTCCCGTAGGTGTCGTAAGAAGCGACTAAGGGGCGAAGGATGGGCAGCAACATCCCTCTTAAAACATCTCCAAAGCTTAACTGCGGTTGCCAATCTTTCTGCCAAGCATACTAACTACTGGCAAAACCTTCCCTTTAGGGAAGGATTATGTTCAGCTGTGGATAGTTAAAGGCTGATATGACGAAATTTACAATTGAAATCACCTCCATATCTTGCAAAGTTGCAATACAAACACCACAATGCACACAATTTTCACATACCATTTGGTTAAGTCAAAATTCATACAATATGAATATTACATTGTGTCAAGTAACTCTATACTGTGTACAGTTATAATTACAGCTTATCTCAACCAATGCAATGAACTAATGCAGATACAATGAGCGTATTTTAATTATCAATTACAATCGAGAACAATGGCATATATAATATGTTAACAAAACATGGTTGAATTTTCTTACACTGACTAGACTATGTAAACTAGCCTCTTATTGACAATAGAAGACATGAAAATATGAGTGTTATTTAAAAAGCAATATCTATTCATATACTTGTAATGCTGTAATAATAATGATCTGCATTGGGACAATATAGCCGGCACAGTAGATACTGATAGATAGTTACCAGAGGGAGACTTTGTACAAAAGTCGATTGCTTAGGTACCTCTGTCCCATTCGTGTTTCAACCGTGAAGCAGTTGTGTTTGCATGGCTATGTTTCGGTTTGAAGGGTGGGATATGGCGTGAATTTACTGGGTACAGAGGAATAACACCTGAGTCCTCAGGAATGGCAACGCATGGGGGGTTTCATGTGCGAAACAGTATACTCTGTTATGTCCATGGTACTGCTCAAGTCTATAGGCGACGGTTACCACTTTCCATCAGGTGGACCGTCAGCTTGTTGCCATTCTAAGTTGTATAAAAAAAATTATCTCAGATATTATGTAACTTTTTTTTTTATTTTCTATTAACTATTTTGGACTACCCAGTGTGGTTAGTGTACAAAAAACATTGGAAAGCACTCCTCATAAATTTGTATTGATTCAGTCAGCAGATTGAAGAAGGCAGTTCATATGATTGTCTAGCAGTCCTAATATTAACACATATTATTTTCTTTGGAATCTAACTGATATTTAAGTTGTTACTAGGCAATGTGTGTGTATATATATATATATTTAAGAAAAAACAAAATTAGCAATCTTTATAAGAGTAAAAGAAACCAATACAATATATTTTAGAAGTTTTGTCAATCTGTATAATTGTTGGGGCATTATACAATAATTACTGCACCAAATTAGATGCGGTTTTCACAGTTGTATTCCTGATGGTCAAACTTAATAGTTGTGTAAGTTTTATCTTAATACGCCATTTATACGTTGTTTATTTAAATGGTTTTCCTACTTCTAAAATCTACATGTACATAGTAACAGGCAAAAAACTAGTATAAGGATAAAAATTAAATACTATCTACCAATATCAAATACTTTTATCCTCACAAGTTAGTAACATTGTCTATATATATATATATATATATATATATATATATATATATATATATATATATATATATATATATATATATATACATATGTATTTAGTTACATACATCTTATGATAGTCATTTACATAAATACATTCAACAGATTTTAAGGAAAATAAACAGTAATTATTATAACAAGTCTGACCAGTTGAGATTCCTTGTGTTATGGGACAACTTATTTATGACCATAATAGTATATATTGCCTCACCTTCTGATGGTTGTAGGTTTGACTCTCTCATAATACGATTATTTATATTAATTAAAATGTCTGTTTGTATTATTAAATTAAACTACCTTTCACCTACAACTTTGTCCATGGCACCTGCATATGTTTACTGACCACAATAAAAAGCAGCCTATATCCCATATAACAGGGATGGCCATCAACAATAGTCGACTATTAGTCTAGTCGATTATGGCAAAGCAAAACATATATTTTGCTAATCTAGCAGAAAATGCTCAAATGCAATGCTCACACTAATATAAGTAATTGCTAAGAATAAATTTCAGTTTTATGTTTTTCTTCTTAATACAATAAAAAATATTACAATACTACATAATTGTGTTCTGAACTATATTTGAGATTTCAAGGAGTATGTAATTGGTAGATTGCATAGGGTTATGTCAGTAAACAGTAGATTTTGGGTCTAGTCAAGTCGGTCACCTCTGCCATATATTCTTTCTTTATTCTTTATTGTACACAAGAGGTTATTGAAATGTAAAAACAAACATAATAGTGCACAAAGGCGAGCTTATCTCCAATAGAGATTTCTTCCAGCAAACCCAATATGAGAAAACTGACTGTTCATTATAATATGTGACAGTTCCATATAGTATGTGATATCTAATTTCATAGTGATTGTATTAAATACTCCCTAAAAATATGTATTTTTGTAGCACACAGAGTGATAGTGTGCTACAAAAATACATATTTTAGGGATTTCAGGATAACATCTACAGACTGACTGTTTTTAAATTACCCACTTGAGTACAAAACAGATTAGTTAAGCAGTCAAGGCACTATAAGGTAACAAATAAACAAACTCATGTTCACATTTAAAATATTAATAAAGTTGGATGATAATAGAATGGTAACCCTGCCTGTCCTATGGGTGCTTTTTCATCTTTACTGTGATCCCAGTAGGTGGGATCACAGTAAAGATGAAAAAAGATCAATTGGCCTGTCATGGCAAATTTGCCAGAATTTAACAACAATGGCTTCCAGGGGGAAAGTGCATGGAGGCCAACCTGATATACTATATTGTTAGCAATGAAGTTGGTTGTCCCCATCACAAACTATTCCTTCTCTCCCCTGTCTGTTTGTAATGATCTGAGTATTTTTGATGCATAATACATAAATATTAAAAAAAAAACATATTACTATTAGTCTTAATGTTATGGATCAAGTGACTAATAGGGCATTCTTAAAAATGTCTAAATTCTTAAATAACATGCCCAACCAATTCAAAAAAAACAATTACTATTGAAACAGATGCAACCAACCCTAATTTAAAATTAACAATAAAATAAATACAAATTATTAAGTAATATTTTATTTTACTTATACCAAATAATAATTTAATTGAATTTATTTAATTGATGGCAAACACGAAAATAACAATTTATGTATCATAATGTAAAATCAGTAATTAAAGGTCATTAAATAAATAAAATATAATTTGAAATTATGAAGCATAGTAGTAATTATTTCTATAATAAATTTATTCACCTATTACCATTTTTCAAATAAATTCATTTAATTTGGAAATGCACTTTCTGGACAGAAAGATTAGCAGCAAACTATGCAACATAGAATAGATAAAATAGAACTTTTCTTTAAATAATTTATTTAAAGAACTTTTTTTAAATAAATCATTTAAAGAAAAGTTCTATTTTATCATAAAATTATAAAAAAAAACTGATACATATTTTAAAAGTATATTTATACTTTTAGGCCAAACACTTAACACAATAAATCACAGTATTCTTGACTATTAAAAAAAATTAAAATTTTAATATTTCAAATTCTACTTACTTGAATATTAGCTGCCAAAGCAATACTTTCTAAGCGACATATTCTTCACAACCGTTTGAATGTATTTCCCAATAATAACTCACGAGACCTCCATTCTTATCAGAATCTTGATCGATAATAATTTTGTTGTTCAAGAAAATAATAACACAAACTGATTGCTGCTTTACAAGAAATTTTTAGGTACTAAAAATATAGCACTTTCGTCACGTACATAGTTACAATATTAACAAAAATCTAAGTTAGAATACATCCACTTAATTATATTGACAAAAAAAAGGTGAAAGTAAATAGATTCTTAACAATCACTTTACACAATCGCAGGAATCGCTACAATCAGTGATGGAGTTTACTCTTCGCGGTTGATTAAAATCAGAATTGAAAATAAATTTCAATTTATAATAGACTGTGATAAATATTATACGGACAAGTTGTAAAATTTAAAGTGCTTCTGTGATTGTTTTTTTATAATTGTCAATGTCAGAGTGATTGACATTATCAATTGTAATAACAATAAAGTGAAACCATTATAGGGTGTCATTTTAGACATAGTCTATCTAATCTCTGGGTGTCATGGCTTCGATATGTATCAAAGTCATACATTTTAATTATATACCATTATTTTCACACACAGAACACAATGTATTTTTCATAATAAATCGATTTAAAATATGTAGATGAGATAAATATTATGGTAATTAATATAAACATTATATCTGTGGCATCATTTAACTATCTGTTGTCATATCTGTCAGTGTCACTACAAACTCCAGCTGTCTCTTTAAAACTTATGCGTGTTGTACAATACTACTAAAACAAATCGAACTCTCCTAACCAAATATTAAAAAAACTGTAACTTTTATACTAATACCTTGGTTATATACTCTTTATTTGATACGAATTTACTTTTAACCGAATTACATGTGTAAATAAAATTTCCTTTGAATGAATTTTCCTTACAATATGGAAAATCTCGAAAGGAAACCAAAAAAGAAACCAACAAAGATAGAAGAATTAACGAAGGAGCAAATACGACAAGCTATTATTAAAAAACGCGAGTGTAACGCAAAAGCCCAACAAATCGTCGAGAGTTTGCTTGAAAAAGAAATCACGGAAGCCTATTTTATGCAATGCTTGTCGGATATAAACCAAAGCCATTTCGAGGATGTGATTGAAGAGCGAGCAATCATACACATTTGCGGTTATCCTCTTTGCCAAAATACACTGTCGGTGAAAGACATACCCAAACAAAAGTACCGAATATCATTAAAAACGAATAAAGTATATGACATCACAGATCGTAAAAACTTCTGCAGTAATAGTTGTTATAAGTCTGCTACACATATAAAGAAACAATTGCTAACAAGCCCTCTTTGGTTTAGAGAATATGAAGAGATACCCAAATTCTACTTACTGCCATTAGACAAGACTGGTACTCTTGGCCAAGAAGTGGATGTGGCTTTAGTAGAAAAAATAAAAGTGGAAAAACCCCAGTTTTCATCTATCAATGATTTTGCAACTGCTAGTCTAAAAGAAATGACAAATACACAGGTTGGTCAAGAAAATAATAAATGTGAAAATGAAAATAATAAATATTGTACAGAATCCAATGAAGTAGCATGTGATTCTAACATAAATAACAACACAGATAAAGTTGAATCAATTATTAAAAATACAGTTAATCATAATTCTCAACACGAAAACGTGCTAACTCAAGAAGAGCACAATACAAGTTCCAAGGAAGGTTCTAATAAAGAAGCTACTAAAAAACCAATTAAAAAACATTCAAATCCATTTAATATAGTAGGAGAAATTCTTGAAAAACCAGAGAAAGAGATTGATCCTATACTGACTCAAATACCTGATGTAATACCGGCACCCAGTGTTACACAAAATAAAAAGCATCATAAAAATATGCAACAGAAAAAACAGCCTGCAGTTACTGTCTTGACAATCCAAGTTGAGAAATGTCTTGCAGAATGGTTTACATTGGATACCATGTTACTATTATTTGGGGAAGAAAAAGTTAAAGAAATAGTCAAAGACAAAGGAGAATGTATAAAGGAGTATTTAAATAATTATTCTAGCAGCATAGCATACAATTCAAATACATATGATCAATATCAAGCACTTTGCCGCAAATTGAACATGCTAGAGTTAGAAGATAGAAAGTTTGATGCTCAAACATTACAGAGAGAGACAAAACCTCTTCCAGATTATTCCATTCTACAGAAGGAAAGTAAAAAAATTCAGTTAAAAGTGAAAGCATTCTTTGCAGGTGAAATGGAAATACCTGATGTTGCTGAAACTGTAGACAATCCTTCTCCCATAGACAATAATGAAAATTTCACACAATTGCCATTAATAGATAAAAATGCACAGAATGCATTACGAAGACGAATTGTATGTGAACATTTGAATAAAGCACTGCCTGATTTACTCCAGTCACTAGGCATGTCAAGCCTATCAATTAGTGCTGATGTTCGTCTACTTGTAAACACATTTAAATTGAAAGCAAATAACATAATGTTTAAACCAATTCAGTGGACTTTAATTGTTATTATAGTAATAAAATTGTTGTCTCTGAGAGACAGAAGACTTGCTTACTTGTTGGAGCAACCAACAGCATATCAACACCTACAACTGTTGCTTCTTAGTTTTAAACAAGATGGTGGTTATTTGGATCGTCTTATATCGTGGCTAACAGACATTGATAGACTTTTAGACACTAATGATATTCAACTAACAATTGAGTGATTGTTAATAGTATTATTAAACCTCCACCCATGTGATATTATAGATTTATTTATAGCTATAGATAATTAATATTATATTATTGATTTTTATATACAGATTTTTCACTAAAGTCACCTTCGCCACCAATTATCCTGTACCCACTAAAGATGAGTATAATGTACTAGTACTCACAGACATGTTACATGGTATCAAGTGATCGCATTCCATAATTAGCCATGGATTTTTTTCAGTGGATAATATAATAATAGAATGGTAATTCAAACAAGACATCAGTGACGATGTAACGATATTCACGATGGTTTCGGGGGGGGGGGGGATCACATGGTGGTCGACCTAATATTTATTATATTGCTAGCAATGGGATAAACAATCCATTTAGTTTATTTTCATTTATAACTCATATCTTCTGTTTAGGAGTTTGGGCGTAAGGGTAATGAGATATAAGGCTCTAACAAGGAAAATGATATGATTTGAACAGATTTATTGTAAGCATCTTATAGTGGACGCAGCCACAAACATATCTACATATATACAATTTTATAGTAAATTCCTTATTGTTCTAATGAGACTATAACACAAGCATTTATTAGATAGATAGATACATTTTTTATCTGCATTACTTACAGTACACAAATCATAACAGACTTAGATATACACAAAAAACTAAATAAAAGAATATATATATAAAAATACATAAAAGAATAACAATATTTCTTCCCTTTCGTGCGTACGCTGTAGCAACACTATTCTTACATACATATCTAACTTTGTACATATTCATAGTTTGCCTCACAAATTAGAGACTGCATTTGACTTGTGCACATTGGCCGGTTTGGAACTTAGGGTGAACTTCCCTCGCATATAGTGGGGTTGATTCTTCGGCGCTATTTCTCTACCCCTTAACCTATTATTTTAATTTGATCATTGAGAAATAAATAAATTAATAAAAAAAAAATATCATTTCATAAAATCACTGTGTTATGGACTACTGTAAGTTAAATTTATAATAATTTTGACTTAAATCTATTAGCAATTTAATCTCTGAATTTTTTATTTTAGAAAGAGATTTTGAGAAAGTGCCTCAAAATCAACCCCCTCATTATACATGCAGTATTTATACAAAAATAATTACCAAGTATCCTTATGTTCACAGTACCTATTAAAATGTTAAGTATTTAGATATCATTACAGTAAATTGCTCATTATAGGGGGTAGGTACCCCATTCATATATAAAAAAACAAGTAACTGAATGATTACCCTAACTTTATATATCATTGTTATAATACATTTTTATACAAACTATATGATGTTATGATAAATATTAATTATTTAACAAACTGTTGGCATAATTGTTTGGCTAAATCAACATCAGTAAGAGATTTCCAGCCTTCTGTGGCCATCACTTGTGGATTTTTTTGAATGAAGGCACACACTTTGAACCAAAGTGTCTCCAAATTATATTTCTTTGCTAACTGTGCTATTTTGATAGCATTATCCAAATTAATCTGAGTTTCAAATACATACTGGGTTAGTAAGAACAAATTTTCCATTTTCAATTTGTCAGCAACATCTTGTAATTGAATGCAATCTCTCTCTTTTATACTTCTTATAGTTCCCTTGTACAAGAATTCTAAGAATAGCTCCATAGTTTCGTCGGAGAGGTCCAATGAAGCAGAAGTCTTCCCTGATTCTATTATTGCCCTAAGAACAGGACTGTGCGCCCCCACAACGATTTTATGTGTTGGAAACTTTTTCTTACTTACAGATTCTAATATAAAATCAGTTTCCTCTTGTTTCAGTATGACTTCGCTCAAATTCTGTTGAAGTTTCATTTTCTTAATAATCTCACTGTCTATTAGCTGATTTGTCTGGTTATCAATAGACACAGATATATAAAGATTTTGATCACCCAACAATTGTAAGTCTTCCTCTCTCAGGAGGAATGTTTTTAAGTGATAATGTTCGTTAGGACGTAAACTTTTCAGTATTTGTTTTTGTGTGACGCCATTTAAATTAACAGCAATTGTTACATTCCCAATTTTTCTGTGGCACACAAAAAGATTTAATAAATAGTTCTGCTCTGAGAATGGGAAGGCTGTTAAGTAAAACCAAAGATCAGATTCAGAGTTTGTATATGTTCCCCCTATGTCATAATATTTTTTGACTGACTGTTTTATTTTGTATACAGGATCATATATACATAGTTTTCTTGCATCCTTAGACTGACACTTGTGTAACACTGACACTATTCCATAGCCAGACTGAAAAAAAAAAAATTAAAAAATAAATTTATTACTTCATTCATCTAATTATATATTTATGTAATATACATATAATTAAGGGAAACAGGTGTGACAGATATGTATGTATGTAAACAATTATTCCTTACAATATTATAAATGTGACAGCAAATGAAATTTGGTATACACATGCTATTGAAATGGAGAATGATATAGAGAACTTTTTATTGTGGTCAGTAAATATATCTGTCATGCAAAAAAAGTGAGTATTACATAAATACCACTATCCTACCACTTCTTCACATATCATATAATTAAGAACAGAGTTTACAGTTTAGGTTCCAGACAAATGACACACAAAAAAAATTTTTTTTTTTGTAAATATGTGATGGACACATGAAAATCTGCCAAGATATAAACAATACAATAGGATAGTTTGGTGAAAATTAGTTTATCTAATTAAACATAGTTAATCTTTTTTTCACATTACTAGATACTAGACAATCCTAGCAAGTCATTTAACAGGAATAAGTAACAAAAATATTTGTATATTAATCAATTTATACATTATTGTTATTTTTTAGTTTAATATTAAATAACTAATTCAGATAAAATAAAACATGCTGAGATCATTTAATAAATATGTCAGTTATAAATAAACAGATTATACATGTAAACAGACAAATATTATGGCATGCGCTAATAAAATACTCAATGACAATTAATTTTTATCTTTTTATTTAATAAGAATGAAGTTGCCCGTATCTTGGGTATGCTGTCTCAGTATGGTGCATTGGGTGACTATTAGTGTATTCTTACAAATAGTATGAAACTAAATAAAGTTAGAAAAGAAGTTACCAGGTCTGCATTCTTGTCTGTGCCACTTGAGAACAAAGCTTCTGGTTCATTAGTGGAAACCATGACTAGAAATGTCACAATTACACCACTGAAATAAAATAGAAGCTTTATTGAAACATATAAGACTGAATGTTTTACAGAATAAGATGTTATTTTACAAATGTTCATATAAGCAGTTACTTGATTAGAATTTTATTAAATTCTACTACCATTAGTATGTGTGACTGCCAACAATCAAATATCATCATCATTATTACCAGAAATTTTAAAACTTTCCATATTAGCTATCTTTGGTTATCATTTCATTCAAGCATGTTTTGCAAAACAAGTTTCATTTCTAAATATGGAATCTTCAGGCACATTATTAGATTGCTACTCAGAGCCTAAAGTTCATTTCACATTTTGGATTTCAATAATTAAATACTTACTTAAGATCATAAGTACACAAAAAACTTTAGTATAAATGACTGAAGTTTTTGCAAACAAGATATTAAATTTAATAACTGTCAGATTTTTTTATAATACATATTTAATAGATTAAAATTTGTCCAATACAAACTCTTAATATGTATAATTACAGATTCTACATCCTGTTCTGCATGCAATTTAGAAATTAATCACTGATATGAAATTGACTGATGATTCATATCCATAAAAACTTTTGTATCAAATAATGTAATTTAGATACAATAATAAATATAAGCATGGTCAGTGAGCGCCCGCCGCGGTTCGCACCTCTTATTTAAGTTAAATATTGCAGATAAATTTATTAAAGAAAATACTTCAGTACACAGAATAAAAGTTTAGGATAATTAAAAAAGGTACTTTACTACTTACACACAACAATAAAATTAATCTTTTTTACTAATTAGTTGTAACTAATAAGAATAAGATGACAGATTACAAAAAATTAAAATAAATAAAATAGAGATACAGTAGAAAACAGTTCAAAAGATAAACAAAATTTCATTTACTTCCTTAAAATTATTGACAGTCAGATTTTTTAAATATTTGTTGTTTCACAGACATTATTACTCAAGTAGTGAATATCCGTTTTTGCCGCCTCTGCTGAGCGATTTTAGAACTAAAATTATCCTTATGATAAATATGTATTATAAAAATATTTAAGCAAAAATAAGATTACGAATTGTCCAAGAGAAAATTAGACAGAATTTTATTTAAATATAGAATGGCATATAAGTAACAGGCAATAACAAAAGGTAACCATACTTTCATCTATATTGGTATACTACAAAATCTAACATCTTTTCTTGAAGCTCATAGTTCTTTTCCAGGATCTATATCTGTAAAATCTGTTGGCATAGCATCGCCAATCTTGGCTTATACAAAGCTTTCACCACCATAATCAGCACCGCTGTAACAGATAGATAGATAGATGCTCTTTATTGTTTCCTCCAAAAGATTACGATAGTAAACTTATTATAAATATAAATAATTAAAAGAAATAATCACAATAAAAAACATTGGGTGACCTTATCGCTAAGAGCAATCTCTTCCAGGGAACCTTTGGATGGAGAGGAGTAATTGTAAACAATTTGGTGGGAGGCACGATGAAAAATAACAGGTCAATCTTTCTTTGTATCTTTTCTGTAAGTAATGCAGTAATTCGTAATAATTAACCAGTAATTGCATTTCTTCGACTTATCCCTGACAGCTAACTTCTTTAGATTTGCGTTTACCTCCGGTAAGCATGAGAGATTCTTCTACGAGACCATGACCTTTTAGAACTAGTTTTATTTGAAATTTCCATTTCCATGACACCTTAGTCCTTAGGAATAGCAAAACAGGGAGCACTGTTATTTCTATGTATTGTTCATGTATATATATTATCACTTTCCATTAGGTCATTCTGCGTTACAAAAAAATTACTTCTTGCAAATTGGTTTGGTTAAATATTTTTTATTTTTTATGTAATCGTAATCGGTGCTTAACCGTCTATACCTTCCTTTAGCGTTAGCTATAGGGACGTCATAGATTTAGAATAGAGAGACACGCTTCATAACTGTCAAAAAGTTTTCTTTCTCTTTCACACACCGCAAGTGAGTGAATACCACCCGTCCGTTCCTTCAAGCGTGGCTAATCAAGGCACGAAAAGGTGAGGTTTGTCGTGATATTACTATTAAAACTCTTCAAAAAGAAAGTTTCATATCATATTGAAATTTAAAATATTTTCCTCTATCAAAATTACAGTGTTCGCTTATAAAATATTATCGAATTACAACTGAAAACCTTGGTATGTGTTCATTTCATTACAGCTTGCATTCAAAAGCATTCGGTATTATTACGTCTAATGTGTATCACACCTAGAATTTTCGATAACAAATTTCATTGTTTTAGAAAAATGAGCAGCTCGGAGGAGGTGTCTTGGATTTCTTGGTTCTGCGGACTACGCGGGAACGAATATTTCTGTGAGGTGAGTTTAGTAATTTGATGAGTTGATGCACTTTGTGGAAATAATGATACTAATGATTTACTTTCAGGTTGATGAAGACTACATTAATGACAAGTTTAACCTGACTGGGCTCAATGAACAAGTTCCGCATTATAGGCAAGCCTTGGATATGATTTTAGATTTGGAGCCAGGTGAGTTAGTAAATTGTTATTGTTTTTTTATGCTACATGTATTAATAATTTTCTGTACATGTGTAAGTAATAATAAAATAACTGCTAACCCTCCATTTCTTCTTAACTACATGTCTCAAAGCCTACTGTTTATCCACACAAATTAAAATAATCTTTCATAAATGTATTTTAATATTTATAAAACTCATGTCTACATGGATTATATATACATTATGTATGTTTGCTGGTAACACAATGTGATCACTGATAATTTTAATGGAAAATAGATAAAAATGTTTATTTTACATTAACAATATTGGGATATTAATTTGAAAAATTTAACCCTTGGTCCAAGATCACTATTCACAGCTCTCGAATTAAACTTGTTTACTGTTTTTATTGATATTTCTGTTGACAACTTGGTCTTTTTATTATTATATCAGTCATTAATTGTCCATTGCTGTACATAGGCCTCCCACATAAGGGGGGGGGGGGGGATTGCTGGTTGGACAACTTGATCTTACATAAATTTATATACATATACAGATATTATTACATATTTTGTAAAAAAATTAGATATTTATAATATTAATATGTTCTAATTATATTGCGAAATAAAATGTGCTGTGTAGCTTGAATCAGTTTATGTCATGTTGAAACATGTTCTACCTACATTAGTACACTTTATTATTTAACAAAGTATAAGAGTACCCACATTAATATATATGACAAATATAATGATCTTTAAACTTAAGTACTTAACATATAGATGTCAATATTTGTAAAAATATTAAATTGTTTGTTACCGAGTACGAGTAGAGTTTGTTTGAGTAACAGATTTAAATAGAATTTGTTACACAGATGGACCATTTTTACACCACATACACCACAGGATACTTTATTTCAATCATACAGGCAAATATGTGAGATGCAGCTGGTAGGTTCTAAATATGATAATGAAGGGGGTAAAAGGGATTGTTAGCAATGGAGTTTGACAGCCCCATCGTTAGCAATATGTCCTATTAGGTCGACCTCCATGTGGTTCCCCCTGGAAACCATCGTGAACAATTCTTGTTGAATTCGTCACGATGGGCTAACTGGCCTGCTTCATCCTCATCTATCATTCTTCACTGGTGCCCTGCCGGTGTATACCGATACCGGGTTACCATTCCATTATCACCCATTAAAAAAAAATATGATAATAAAGACTGACATTGTTCCAAGATATATATTCTTTATTGTACTAAAACATACAGTAACAACAAGAAGTTAATAACAATGTTTGTAAAGGCGAACTTATCTCTAAAAGAGATAGTTACATACATAATTATATGTAATTCATATAATGAGAGGGAGACTGTACAAAAGTCGTTTGCTTGGCTACCTCTGTCACATTCGTGTTTCAACTGTAAAGCAGTTGTATTTGCATGGCTGTGTTTCGATTTGAAGGACGTGATACGCCATAGTGTGAATTTACAGGGTACAGAGGAATAACATCCGACTCCTCAGGAGTGACAATGCATGGGGGGGTACCATGGGCGAAACAATGTACTCTGTTATATCCATGGTACTGCTCATGTCTATAGGCGACGGTTACCACTTTCCATCAGGTGAGCCGTCAGCTTGTTTGCCACTCTAAGTTGTATAGAGAGAAAAAAAGACAGGTTAAAATTTTTGAGTTAGATTTAAAAGGAGCTTCATCGCCTTTATATTTTTCCGTGTTTGTTAGGGCATTGTTTCTCAACCATTTTTATGTCACAATCTATGAAAAAGCCTAAAAGTTCAGTAAAGTCTTGCGATCTCGTCAATATAAAATTATAATCAGGTGCTAATTGAGTCACTCATAGTTACTATTACATAACAAATTCCAGCCTAATTGATTCATTAGTTTTCAAGTTATTAACAAGTAAACGAGTCGATCAGAAAGAAATAAAGTACTATGAAAAAAATTTAACACACCATCATAAAGTTCTCCACTGTTTTTCAAAAAATATTAGCTATTTATGAGGACTCTGCTCCTAAAAAACTATGATTTTTAAATGGCATGGTCTGTTCAGGCGAGGGAGAGAGCCAATTTCTCAATACAACTCAATTTGGACGGTCTTTTAAATAAGATGCTGCTTTCAGCATTAGTTAAGAGTATCAGAAACAACTATTTTAGATGTTGTATATCAACATATTGGCATGAGCAAACTGTGCTCAATACATATTTTTTACAGAACCACATCGGAAAATTCACAGATAAACTATGTAATAAATTTTGGATGTGTTATTTTGTAATTAACTATGAAATGCAAATCTATTAATTTGCATTATTTTGTAATTCTTACAATAATATTTTTAAACATGTTCTCCTTCAACATTACAGTCATAAATAAGGATGAATTTATTAACTGACTAAGTAACCATTGTTGTCTCTCTTTGACATATATTTTTTTAAATAAATAATCTTTTATTTTAGACAGTGAAGTCTATATTGTGTTAGTTCTATCTTACTTAACACTGTTTAAATGATAAATTTTCATTGTTTTGTCTAGATGATGACCTGGATGATAATCCAAATCAGTCGGACCTAGTGGAGCAAGCCTCGGAAATACTTTATGGGCTGATACATGCACGCTATATATTAACGAACCGGTAAGATGAACTATATTATATAAATATACAAATAATTTCTAAACCAACGTATAGGATGCTTTTTAATTTACATAGGAAAATCGAATCCACTAGATTAATGACTAGTTAAACTCCCTCCTACTTGCTGTGCCCAACAGGGTCCAAAATTGAAACCTTATGTAATAATTATGTATTATGTATTAATAAATTATTATGGAATGCAATAAATAAATAAATAAGACTAGATTAAGTCTAGTGACGTGATTTTTATCGAACATTTTATTTAATAGTGGTCAATAAAGAATAAATGAAATCTATTGTTACCCTGATGTTTACAGGGTACTTAGTACTTATAAAGATTATTGACTACTGACTATTATTTTTATTACCTTAGAATGAAAATTAATAGTGTCTTTGGATTATTATAGAGCAACCTTTCCCAAAATGGGCGCTAACGCCCCCTTGTGGGCGCTGCAGGCCTAAAGGGGGCGGCAAGAGACCCAGAAAAAAATGGGGGTGTTGTGTAGAGGCTTAGAGGGTAATTTGTTGTTCTTGAAGTAATAGTGGTTTTTAAGTAAGTGAAAAAAAGGGGGTGCTCAAAAATTATTTATTCTCAAAGTGAGCAGTAGACAAAATAAGTTTGGGAACCCCTGCTATAGAGCATGGAGATACATGAAATTATAATTTTCTATTTAGTTACATAATCATAATGCTTTATTTGAAAACTCACCAAGTAACCTATAATTTTATCTTACAGAGGTATCGGTCAAATGTTAGAAAAATTCCAATCTGGCGACTTTGGACATTGCCCACGTGTTTACTGCGAGTGTCAAACAATGCTTCCACTTGGTGAGTGATATGCTTAATTAAAAAAGAAAATGTTATGCATAACAGGGTATGGACATGTTTCTAGAGGGAGCCTTAGTATAAAAGTTACTTGCTTTGGTACCTTGTCCTATTCGTGTTTCTATCGTGAAACACTGCATGGCTGTGTTTCAGTTTGTTAGAGTATTGAAATTACAGGGTACAGAGGTATAAAACCTTAGTCCTCAGGAATGGCAACACATGAAAGGAATCATGGGTGATACAGTATACACTGTTATGTCCATGGTACTGTTATATAGGTGACGGTTACTATTTTCCTTCGATTGGTCCTTTAACGTGTTTGCATTTCTAAATTACAAAAAAAAATGTTAAGAATGTTATTACTCCAATATAATTTGTTGTTTTCTCGGTGTGATTATTTCCTAAATATGATTGATTTATAATTGTCTGTATTGTGAACGGACACAATGTTGTAAATCACTATTATTAACATTCTATATGTAGCACTAAAAATTTAGCTAAACTAATATTATACTATGTAATGAGGGTTGGGCGCTGTTGTTTGATATACAGGTTTCATAACCTAGTTCAGACACAGATGTTTAAACTGATCCAAATGTACAAATGAATTTGTATCTACTTTTACTGTAATTTTCAGTGCTGAGTTAGTTACTATCATGGTTATGCAATAAAGTTATTATTATTATTATTATCTCACTGTATAAATTATGGAAAACGGTAAACTTAAATGGTCTGCCGTTACAGTAACCGTGATCGTAGTGATTTGTTGTGGATGCATTAGTTTGATTAAAACTAATTCCAATATTTTTATTGAAATGAGTAACTAAGAAGGAACAAGTAATTGTACATATACAAATTAATTTGTAAAGTTGGATTTTAGAAAGAGGGCTTTATTAACTCCATTATCCCCCCCCCCCCCCTGAACATGTGCCAAACGAATCTGTCGATAGATACGTTATCATTACGTATTTGAGACGAAACGAGACAGCAATACACAGCATTTCTTTCTCACTCAATAACATATCAATTGTTAAATTAATTTACAACTTTTCTCGGGGTCTGCATTTTATCAATACTCATGTGATCTTCTGTTTTTATTTATATTAAATATTCATTCTGCTATCATTTGAATAAGAGATGTGAGTCTTCAAAGCTGAAGTCAATTAATTCTTTTTCTAAACTTTGATGTGTTATATTTAGATATATGTACATTGTGTGTAGGCAAATTGGCAACTGTAATTAGTCTTTGGTGATGTTTTAAGAGGGACGCTGCTGCCCATCCCTCGACCATCCCTTAATCACTTTTTACGACACCCACGGAAAAGGACGGAATGGTCTATTCTATTTCTGAACTACGATTTATACATATTATATACTAATTATTATTATTCTGCAGGTCTATCTGACGTGCCTGGCGAGGCAATGGTGAAGTTGTACTGTCCGCGCTGCATGGAGGTGTACACCCCCAAGTCCTCGCGCCATCACCACACCGACGGCGCCTACTTCGGCACCGGGTTCCCTCATATGGTGTTCATGGTGCACCCGGAGTCGCGCCCCAAGCGCCCGGCCTCCCAATTTGTACCTAGGTGAGT
The DNA here is from genome assembly GCF_026898425.1 of Galleria mellonella. NCBI lineage: Eukaryota > Metazoa > Arthropoda > Insecta > Lepidoptera > Pyralidae > Galleria > Galleria mellonella. The sequence goes on from NW_026442180.1 coordinate 1,370,505, forward strand.
CACATTTTCATTGTCCACATTTGATAAGAACTTTTCAATGCCACAAGGTACAGTTCTGACCCATTTAGATATATCAATAGCTTGCAACACATCTGAAGCTGTAACTGCATGTGGTCCTACATTAACTTCTATGTTTGCCGTTTCATCATTGATTACCAGTTCTTAAAACTCTGTGGATGGGCCGTTGCTACTTTTTTCATGACACTTAGAATGCTTAACAAGCTGATGGCCCACCTTATGGAAAGTAGTAACCGTACCCTATAGATATGAACAGCACTATTCTACTAAAAACTATAAACGTTTCTTTTAAGGATATACTGTAGTAGGTAGGTATATTTAGTATCAGCATTGCACCCGTGCAAAACCGGGGCGGGTCGCTAGTTCATTATAAAATCGATATTCCTCGTCGACTTTAAACAATTCATTGACGTCTCTCCAGCTATATTAAATTGACTATGTCATATCATGGTACATGGACATGGTAGTAGAAAATCAAAATTTTCTTCTTTTATAAAACTGTACTTCATAATTTGTTACAAAATTGATATCTTAGACTACCTTTGCCTAGAATAGAGTCGTGAGTATTTTAAAAGCGTAAAAACGCTCTTTGTCCAGGCTGTACGGCTTCAAGATCCACCCGCTCGCGTACCAGATCCAACAACAGGCCGCCGCGAACTTCAAGGCGCCGCTGCGGGGCCTCTCTTACAACAACGGTAAACGCTAGGCGCCAGGCCCGCGCCGCGCAACACACCAACACCGATACAGATAGCTCCTTGCTCACACGCGTGTACATAGTATGTCGCTAGCCGGCACGGGAATGGACATATTCTAAGGCTAAAGTTATAGAAATGTAAAATTAAGATTAAAGTATGTACGGTGCAAGTGAAACACACACTCTCTCTCTCTCTCTGATCTCTCACTCTTTAGAGATTTACGTGAAATAATAATATTTGATTTTATTCCATTTAATTTATTTAATAAAGAAGTACTACTTTGTCCTTGCCGATGCGGGTAATTATAAAGAAGAGGGAAGTTTAAAGAATGGCATTACAAAATCGCTTCTCTTATTGGCTAATTAAATACTTATATTTTTTTTTTTATTAAAACAGTACATAAACAGTCAAAAATAAGACTGAATTAATTGGTTATTGCATATTATTTCTTTTTATTTTACATTAAAAATTTCAATTGCTAAATTTGTTAAAAAGACATTCTGAGATTGCAATAAATAATCGAGCCAAGTATATTCCGCCTTTTAAATAATATTCTAGATGGCTAATGGAATTATTGTAAAGAAATAAATACACTTCGTACTATCGACTTACCGGCGAAGATTTTTGACAGTTTAAAACAGGAGTTGTATTACTAAATTATTAATAATGAGATATAGAACAAATATGATATGTAATTATATCGCTGCCTGCCCCTTCTCGTGCCGTGCTAATATCATATATTCATATTGCGAGCATCACTTAAAAAACCTTTTCACCGTCCACAGAATTTATTGGCGTATAATTTACCCTCAACAAAATTTAATTTTGATCATTTGAATTTTCAGAAACCACTGGTAAGTTTTCAGTATGCATGGAGGTTAAAAGGTTAACAACAAATATAGTGTTGGCTCATTCTCGCATTATGAAATTTTGTGTTCCTTCTCTCTCTAAATCTAACTTTCACGCTTGTAAAGTTTCCAACGATGTGCTCGTGGCAGTTGATGAAGACATTGGCGATGAAACTGTACCACGAGCATTGTGGGACATCACTGTAACTGTACGCTGTCGTCTTAAGTATAAACCTATTAACATGAAAAGACACACTTTTGTATCGTGGAAATAAGGCTAACAGCATGTTTTTATTCGGCGTATTGTTTTTATTGTAAAACTCGAGCCCTGAATCTAGTAAACGTAATGATATTGCCTAAATAAACATTGTATTGGTCGTATATTATATGTTACCCGTTACGATGAAGCTGCGTGCGCTTGTTACCGTTTATCTTACGATGACAGCTGTGTATGTGTGGGTCGGAGGATCTGTATCGATATAACACGATTCGTATATTTGTAAGTCACGTAAACGTTATGGTGTCACGGGCTATGGATGTACACACGTCCGAATCATACGTGGTATATTGTTTCGTTCGTCAGTAAATGTTGCTCTTTTACTCATTGCAATTTATAGACTATTCGAGATTTTTTTTTTTAATATTGAATTTAATATATTTAGTATAAGCTGCTTCTATATAGGTTTATTAACTATGTCCCCTCATACATTTCGATCAAATATAAATATTTACCTTCAAAGTATTGATAAGAGATAAGATATGCGAAAATAATATCTTCATACAAATTGATTGATAAAATCCATAGACCACGAAGGGCCAAAAGGCTTTGTAAGGGTATTTTTTTTTTAAAACAGTTTTGGATGTTTCCTTTGTATTTGATAGTGCTGCCGATCGGTACCAACTCTATCGATAGTAGATATAGATAGCCGCTGAGATGTTCCAGTTGATAATGTCGATACTATCGAAACAAACTGCTAAATATAGGCAAAAGTTCATTATTGATTATATTCATGTGGCTAATGTAATTACAATGCGATTAACATTTAGCATTTTACTAATTATGCAATCTATGTATATTTTCGCATCATCCATGATCCTATTGAGATCTATGTTGAAATGCTCCACGGAAAATACTCAATATCGACAACCTCTATCGTATCTTACTTCTCGCTCCAATTTCAAAATTCAGCTTAAGCATATACGCCGATTCCTAGTTCTTGCCTTCTCCCTCGATAAACCGATGTCCACAATTGTCGATGTTATTATATATTCTGAAACCGTCTATCGATAGTTCGGCTACACTATACAGCGCATACAGGATAATTTAAATTTCGAACGCAATTAAAAAGCACTTTATTTTTCTTAATTCTTGTACAGAATGTTTTTTTTTTTTTTTTATGTATCAAGGTATCACTGTATATAGCCATCAAACGCAGCTTGTACGAATATATTGAACAAATTAATTAATATAAGTAAAAGGGCAGCAAAGTTGTAAATCACATCATTTGTCCCACAGTAACAACATTTCACAGTAAATCAGCCAAATGTCATAGTAAGATCAGCCAGTTTGTTCCATGCAAATAGTAAGAGTGGATGGTATGTTTGTTAAATGAATTATGAATTATAAATTGTAGATTTGTTGGACACACTGGTTAGAAGTGATGTATTGTAGCTCTCATAAGTATGAAGTAGGCTCATGTAACTTTTTATTTTTATATTTGCTCTACTGCGTCGGTGTGCGTGCTCGCTCAGCGTATACCACGCGACATTATATACATTATCTCGTTTCTGTATCGGTACCACTAAAGTTAATAAACAATAATTGTGACAACTATTGGCCTTTTTTCTTGCTTATCCTGCATGCAACCGAGTTTCCTTTCGCTGAACGCCTAAAAATGGACTTGCGGCTACATCGGATTTGTGTGAGAAAAAAAAAAATATCATAATAATTCCTCACTTTGTCAAAATTAATGTTGTAAAATTTCACAAAACATTTGAGTCTTCAAGTAACATACATTAGTGGCTATATAAGCGCTATCCACACTTAAGCTAGTAATAATTTAGACTAGCTTACGATAAATAGACACGTAGACACGCTTCGAGGTACAATATAGATCACAGTCATACATATGCTTTCTCATCCAATTTTATAGTAAAGAGATACGAGCGTTTACGTCTAGTGTTCCAGTCGCATGATTTGTCTAAATCCAGCGGCGTTAGTGTGGCGACACGCCTACCGAAATTACGCGACGAAAGTTCGCCATGTTTACGCACATACTCTCACAGACGCTCTTTACTGTAATGACACACTATCGAATTACGCGGCTAAAAATGAAAAAAAAGAAGGTTGTTGTTGCGTAAATATGCCGAATTTCTGTCGCATAATTTCAGCAGAGTGCGTTACTCTAAAAAGCATTGGCGCGTAAACATGTCGAACTTAGATCGCGTAATTTCGACAAACGTGACAAGTGTACTCGACACTTAGACAAGTCATGTCACTTCGAAGAAAACAAAGCCACGTTGATTGTTCCTATGCTATTGTGGTGGCGCTTTTGTATATATTGTACATGAACGAGTCCATACACTCGCGTGTAGTGTGGATCGAGCTCGTATAGTAGCGTCCTAACGTTAGGCCGACGCTGGAACCGTCAAAGTTCGAACTAACATTTTAATGGAGGAAAATGTTTGTTTGCCGCAGAAACGAAGACTTCCAGTAACATTCCAAAATGATTATTTTCGTGTGGCGCGCGCAGTGGCCGCGGTCGGAGTGTGTCGGAGTGTGTCGGTGCGTGTCGGTGCGTGTCGGAGTGTGTCGGTGCGTGTCGGAGTGTGTCGGCGCGGGTCGGGCCGCGCCCCCGCCGCCCCGACACACCCCGCGACGCTAGCGACACTCGCGGACAAACGTTGACGGACCAGGCCGAGACCCGACACCGCTAATGCAAACTATACCCGACCTCCTGTAACTTTAACTAATATTATAAGATAATAATATTTATTATACCATTACACATTATTTAATGAAAACTGATTAATGAAAGTTATGTTTTAATGCAATAAAGTTTATTTTTACGTTTTCTGTACAATGCTTTTTATTTGGTTTTTTTGTTTCAATTTAAAAAGCAATTAGAGACCTCTTAACATAATGCGAATTTATTTATTGTTCTTTTAATTACAATGTAAGGTTAATCACAGACAGAAGGAAGGCAAAAGCATTGAATTAGTAGCTTCCAAACTAATAAACAATTATTCGATAACATTGGTACATTTTTACGAAGCTAAATACTTTTCCACTAACGTTATATTAAAATATGAAAAATAATAATTAAACTTATAAAATACATTTTATACTTTACCTACATTTTTATTAAAATAAAGGCAACAAATAGGATTTTTTTTTTCTTTCTTCTTTCGGGTTCTCAAGGTCGACTGGAAGAAATCTCGATATGGGATAAGTCCCTGCCTGTGTACATTTTTGTTATAACCTAATATCTGTACTATAAATGAATATAAATAAATAAAAATATTATTGAAAATTAATATTTATCTTGTTATATTGTAAGAAACTATCAACTGGTTTAATAGTAACAATTTAAATAAATACTATAGTTATATAACCACAAATTATCCAAACTTAACTTCTTAATGTAATTAATTAAAGTTTGCCTTCAAAATACTATTTTGAGCAATAGAACCGCCTTGTAGCACTTATACAAATTCACTTATAAATTAGGTAATTACATATGTATTTTTTATCATTAACAATATATTAATTATAATATAATTAACAATCGACATTAAAACAATCTCTCTTTGTCACACACACGCACACAAATGCAAAAATAGTGTATAAAAATATTTTTTTTAACATTTATTAGAATTCCATTTTTAAATTATAAAAAGTGATTCTCAGTTGTTTATGCTATGGAAGGCACTTCCAAACTTCAAAACCGTCATCCGGATTTATAGGACTTAAAAACTAAGACACTCTCGTACGAGTGGTAATAATAATAACTATTTATTAGATTAAGTCTAGGAACTATTTTAAATACACAATCCGGACTTAACGCGATGAAAAAAGTTTTACAGGTAAATAATACCTACATACTTGGACGTGACCACGACATGGTGCAATCCATGTCGAAACGTCGGCAAGAGCTTCTAGACAAGTGGCAAGCGAATTCGTCGATGGAATCGACATCGCTAGCGAGTCCATGATATAGAATGAGATAGCAACGCCGGATGACTCATTCCAACACACGGACTTGCTAGCGATGTCGATTCCATCGACGAATTCGCTTGCCACTTGTCTAGAGGCCCAGATATGTAGGTTCTTCATCGCGTTACGTCCTGATTGTTTATTTAAAATATGTGTTAACAACGCGAAAGTTTAAAGTTAACTACATCTAGATCTGATTAAATAAATAAAATAACCATTTCATATATAAACAATGTCTCTAACGGTAATGTGAAAATTGTCTACGCTTTAGTGTAGTAACTTATGCATTTTTTTTATGGGGGTTAATGGAAACTAGTGAGGGATGAAAGCAGGCACTTCCTAATTCACTAGGCACTAGGAATTAACCATGATGGGGAGATCGACCTGACGTCCGAATAAAAAATAAAATAAAATAACCTATATTGCTAACAATAGCAATTCCTATTATAAACGACAACCATGATACCCCCCCCCCCCCCCTGTTAATAGGAGGGATAAAACATTTGACACTATACATAAGATTTTATAAGACATGGGAACCGTAATATTTTACATTGACGTAAAGGAAACCCTCGAACAGGTTAAATTATCCACAGTTGGGGGGGGGGGGGTTTGTTAGTAATGGGGTCTAACACTTTTAGCACTTTCCATCAGATGGGCCGTCAGCTTGCCATTCTAAGTTGTATAAAAAAAAAGCCCCATTGCTAATAATATACCCCATCAGGTCGACCTCCACACGGTTCCCCCTGGAAACCATCGTGGTTAATTATTGTTGAATTCGCCACGATGGGCCGAATAACGTACATAAAGTACGTTAATGGGTTAATGGGTACACGATGGGTTAACTGACCTGGTTTCATCCTGACCTATCATCCCTATCTGGTGCCTGCCAGTGTATACCGATAGCATAAGCGAGGTTACTATTTCATTTCCACCGATAAAAAAAAAATAGTTTAGAGACTCTATGATGCAACTTGAAAAGTTGTTAATTTAACAAAATATTTGATATATATATATATATATATATATATATATATATATATATATATATATATATATATATATATATATATATATATATATATATATATATATATATATATATATATATATATATATATATATCACATAGGAACTATATTATTTTACATCAACTTTAAGACTACTTATTTAGTTACTGGCATTTTTTTTAAAGTGCCAACAATCACTATTGGCCTAGTTGTGAAGTTAGGATCAGGGTATGTTATAAAGAACCAAGAACCCGCAACCCAGAGCGCCTAGACTTGAACAAATTAAGAAAAGTTCTTTTTCTAAATTGGTCTGACTGGAAATCGAACCCGGTGTTTAATTAACGTAAAACGTTTTTTTCTCTAAAGAGAATTTTTTTTTTATAAAACAAGGGTCATACGAGCACGCGGCTCACCTGATAGTAAGTAACTACCGCCGCCCATGATCACCCACAACACCAAAGGCAACGCAGGTGTGCTGCCGGCATTTTAAAAAGGAATATACTCTTTTCTTGAAGGTTACGTTGTCGTATCGGTTCGGAAATACTGCTGCTGGAAGTTGATTCCAAAGAATGGCTGTGCGTGGAAGAAAGTACCTTGAAAAACGCACGGTTGGAGGATCGCCACTCGTCCAGATGGTTGGGATGAAACTTTAGTTTGCGGTGGGTTGTACGGTGATGAAATTCAGCAGCAGGTATGAATCCGAACAATTCCTCAGAACACTCCCCATGATAAATTCGGTAGAAGATGCACAGAGTTGCAACATCTCTGCGCAGTTTCAGTGGGTCGAGTCGGACAGTAAGGCGTTGACTATCAATAATTCGAACCGCCCGACTTTGAATGCGGTCTAACGGAAGGAGTTGGTACTGTGGGCTTGGTAGGTAATGTCTCGATACTTATTAATATTCACATAACAATTTCTATATGTTCTTGTTAAGTAACCATATTATAATAGATGTATGTCCAATTCATTCCACTAATAATATCTTAGGACAATCGAAAGGCTACGGTGTTAATGTTTGCACAATACAATTGCCACTGGATTATACTCAAGTAATCTTTTAATACTGTCATTTTTAAAAAAAGAATATAAATTGGAATATTTTAACTTTTTTTTCCGATGATTCAATGTCATAAAAATATATAAAAAAAAAAACTATCTATATAAAAAAAAAATACAAAAAAAAAATAACACCTCTTAGTAGCAAATTCAATATTTAAATATAATTACTTTATCTTAATTTGAACTTAAAACGAATCCAACAAAAGTGTAGTAAAAAGCCTTAACTAAATCCCACCAATAGACAATTTTACATCGGACCTACTAATTATAGGAGTCGACATAGTACTCAAACTGGGATCTAATATGGACAGCGCAGCACCTACCAAATGCAGAGAGCCTGTAATCAGTACAGACGATTTGAACAATCCGTCGTTATCCTTCTTGATACTCGCCAACGCGTCAGCGACGCATTCGAAGACGGTTACCTGCGGAATTATAGAAAACAATTTTATTTATCATATTAAAAAAAAAAAACATGTAAACAATAAAAAAAAAATCCTTAAATTTTATTTATATATCACCTCATATAGGCACTAGTTTTGTTTTGCGGCTTTGTTCTCGTAAATTTGGTGTTAAAGAGTATGCTATTTGTTAAAGCTATATATATAAACATACTAGCTGACTCGGCAAAAGTTGTTTTACCATATACATTATTTCGAGAACTATACATGAAAATTTATCCTACTACAATTATTATATTCGATTGCTATCTTGTAACCCTATTGCGGCATATAAAAATCGCGATTAAAAAACAGGGATTGATCGTAGAAGTGTGAAAATTTGAATTTGTATGTATTTTTCAATGCTAAGTCATAATAAAATAAAAATAAAAAAATTGTCAAAAAAATTAATTAATTAAAATATTTAAAGGTGGGTCACCCTTATCATTGAGGGGTATGAAAAATAGATGTTGGCCGATTCTCAAACCTACCCGATATGCACACGAAATTTCATGAAAATCGGTAAAGCCGTTTCGGAGGAGTTTGGTAACAAACACTGTGACACGAGAATTTTATATATTAGAGATAGATAGAAATAGTTTAGATTAATTTAAGACAAATATGAATATTCGTTGGCCCGAAAGCTCCATCTAAGACTATAGCATCACTTTGTTAGTAAGATTATGCTGGTTCCTTCAACAGTAAAAAAAGTCTATTTGTATTCATTCTTTATAACTTTTAGGCGATTAAATAACAAACATCCAAATAATATTATACATTGTAGAATTTTCATCGATAAATTATTACAGTAGTTATTGTTTTTGAAAAAAAAAAAGAAATAGTAATAATTTATTAGAAATGAATACAAACTGCTCCAGTTACCTATTTAAAAAGTTCGGTTAATACCTACTTAAAAAAGTTTAATTAATGTCATGAATTGAAATACTTGTTGTAAAAATACCATAAATGGTCCTTCGAGCCGGATTTTAACGACCTTTAAGGTATTATTGGAGAGAAACCACTTCTGATTTTGTTAAATCACACCATTAGTTAACTCACCTGTGAGCTGCTGTTGTACTGTTTCCAAATCTTGGCGTTCGCGTGACACCTCGCCAGCTGTTCGCTCTGAGTGGCCAACGAGTAATTGTCATCGTTCTTACTTGTCACCTTGTAAGCTGTTGGTATGACGAAGTAAACTCGCTTGAAGTTGATCCCTCTCAACGGTCGTAGTAACATATCGGAGTTTCGATCACCCGTCGAGCTAAATATTAGCACTTTATCGTCGTAACTAAAAAAAAAAAATTAAACATATTGAAACAAAAAATTCGTTAAAATCATTAAATTAATTTGGATTTTAATTAGAATTTAATCAGATTTATTATATATATCTATATAGATAGAGAATTATTTAATTATTGAAATCTTTATGAAAATTTAAGGATCGACGCCCTCCTCGCTTCTAATTGCTGTGCCCGACACGGTCTACAATGGACTTTATCAATTACTAACATCTTTTATAATAATACATATTGTAGAATGCAATAAATAAATTTAATTGAATTGAAATTAAAGGGTTTTTTATACGGGAGAGTAATTTAGTAATGTAAGTCGCCTGATTAATAATAAATAAATATTAATTAATATTTATATTAATAATTATTCAAAAATTGTTGTTGGTGTTATTATTAATTAAATTTTTTTGTACCATCGTAGTACCTACTATGTAAGTTTGTTCGAAATCAAAGTACAAACGAAGATTAAAAAATGAAAAAAGTTTTATCAAAAGTGTACCTTCGCCTTGGGGTGTTTTGCTAGTAGTTGCCAAGCTTGGCCGGCGGTTTGGCAACCGCAGTTAGACTTTAGAGATAGTTTAAGAGGGACGCTGCTGCATATACCTTGCCCTTCCTTAGTCGCCTCTTACGACACCCACGGAAAAGGAAGGGTGGCCTATTCTATGCCGGGACCATAGGGCATAAAATATAGATATTGCTGTATACTACCCCTACTTTGTATTAATTATACCTCTGATAAACCAACCGCCATTTTTTGTGTTGAAATATTATTATTTACACGACTTGTGTGTGTGTGCGTGCGTGCGTGCGCTCGTGTCTCTCTCTGTGTGTGTTTGTGTGCGCGTGTGCGTGTGTGTGAATGTATGCGAGCGCGCGTGTGCGTGTGTGTGTTTGCACGTATGCGTGTGTGTGTGCGCGTACGCGTGTGTGTGCGCGTGCGCGCGTGTGTGTGTGTGTGTGTGAGGATGGCCTCATCCTGAGCATACATAGAGTTGACACGGTGCATGAATACGTATAATCGAAAAGAGAATGTTTCACTTTCAAAGGTTGGCCGTACTGTGCCAACTCACTAAGCGCTTTTTCATGCTACATTTGGAGGATCCGTGGTTACAGGAATAAGGAAACATCACGGGACAGGCCATTCCAAATTTTTACAGTACGGTCATTAAATCATAATTTTACCTAACACACTCTTGGAACCAAGCTGAACAGATTTCCATGGATTCTTTGGTGTGCGCTCCGTCTAAGTGGAACATAGCATAATGCGCTTCTACCGTTTGGTATCGACCCGCCCACCTGTTGATGTAAAATATGTTTATTTATACTTTATTGTACACAGTAATAATACATAAAAAAATATGACAGTGGAAAGCAAATGTATATAGACGAGTTTAACTCTATTAGAGTTCTCTTCTCTACCAGAGGGAGACATTGTACAAAAGTCGATTGCTTGGGTACCTCTGTCCCATTCGTGTTTCAACCGTGAAGCAGTTGTGTTTGCATGGCTGTGTTTCGGTTTGAAGGGTGGTATATGGCGTGAATTTACTGGGTACAGAGGAATAACACCTGAGTCCTCAGGAATGGCAACGCATGGGGGGTATCATAGGCGAAACAGTATACTCTGTTATGTTTATGATACTGCTCATGTCTATAGGCGACGGTTACCACTTTCCATCAGGTGGGCCGTCAGCTTGTTTACTATTCTAAGTTGTATAAAAAAAAACTCAAAGTGGAAAGGAGCATCAGTGTATATAATTTACAATGAACTCTATCCGTCCATTTGTTTGTTAGCGTAACATTTTAAATACAACAAAGTTCTTTATAAACAAACTTCATTACGTGGTGTGATGTTTCATAGGACACAAAACAAAGGATTTTTTGTCTATGGTAGTAGGCTTTTTTTTTAAACCGAATAAATAAGATAAAAAGGACAAAAACTAAATAGTTAATATCTCATGATGTTAACCCATCTTTGCATAACTTTTTTTTTATTGGTGAAATAAATCAAGGTGATATAATTAATGTTCACAATTAAAGGAAAATTGGTTAAAAAAATAATTTTGACAGCTATGTTTTTTTTTCTGCAATGGACAGATTAAAAAGACACGATCAACTAAAAGTGAATTTTTTGTTTTATATATTTTTTGGCCATTCAATGTTATGATGGAAATTTCCACCATTATGCAAAGAAGGGTTAACCACTATTATAGAAGTAGCTAGCTACAATTACCACCCACCTGCAATCCTGAAGTCCTGCTGCTGCGGCAAATGGCACATTCAGTACCAACCCATTACTGGCAACACCTTTATTTTGTTCTATTAACAACGTTTTATTACTATTAGGTTTTATTTTCTTTTTATTTAAATATGAATTGATCTGTCGTTTGTGTCGCATCCACGCATTGGCCAATTGTATGGCGAGCGATGCGTTGGCCTGGTATGCTGGGATATTCACTTGGAGATGGTCTTTGAAACCGTTCGGAAATTTGTACGCATCGTAATCGGGCGCCACGTATAGTGGACACTGGAATAAAATTTTAAAATATATAAGATGTTACGGAATATATTATTATTGTAATCCAAAACCCGGCAACGAGCACTACCCCGTAGACAATATTTTAAACAGAATGTTTTTTCCTAAATAACACAGTGGAAATGACCGTCTTCCTACTATTATCCTAATTATTATTCGGGGTCGTAGTAATATGTTTTGGAGTGGAAATAGGAAAATCAATTTACGATCAATTAAACATAAATACATCTAACTTATGTTAATAATGAAAGATTTAATCTTTTATTTATAAACAGAGAAATGGAAATAATAGTTTTAAAATTTATTCCACCTATAAAAAGCTACATTATCAGCCAGTAACATGATTTATAGATTTTTTAAACAATCTACCTATCTACCCGTGCGAATTGGGGGTTTCTAGCTAGTATTTATATACTGATATATATATATATATATATATATATATATATATATATATATATATATATATATATATATATATATATATATATATATATATATATATATATATATATAAGTATTTAAGGTAGACTGTTCTTAACAATAAGATTGAGCTGAACAAAAAAAGGCTCCAACTGTGGCAACACCAGTTAGTTATTTAAAAACTAAATCACTTAATTAATTTAGATAAAATTGCTATAGGACCAATCTATAAGTACCTATATCCTTTCAGATAAAAAAATCTAAATAGGTATATAACTGACGGAGTTTATTTATTTATTTATTTACACTTTATTGCACTATTTATAAAATAGTAAACACATTTAACTGTAATAAGAAATGATACAAAAGGCGGCCTTATCGGCAATCTCTTCCAGATAACCTTTGGGTAGAGAACATGGAGAAAAGAAAGAAAAACAGAGTTTTATGGTAACAAACTCAAAATACAACCGAATTGAGAACCTACTTCTTTTTGAAGTTGGTTGAAAAAGGAGTATTCAAGTATCTCTATCAACAGCCTAGTATATGACCGATATGACATCGTAACCTTCAAGAAAAGAGCATATCCCTTTTTATAATGCCGGCAGCACACCTGCAATGCCGCTGGTGTTGTGGTTGATCATGGGCGGCGGTAGTCACTTACCATCAGGTGAGCCGCATGCTCGTTTGCCCGCTGTGTTGTAAAAAAAAAATAGTATGCACAGTACAAGTTCTGTTTAATTTGTGATCAGATGGACATATGGCCAGTGGTATTTGTCAACCAACCTTAGTATCACTGGCGACCTGCCGCAGCACGTCCATGGCTTCCGGCGGCTGGCTGACCGTGTACGCGACACAGCCAGGCTTCATGATGCCGGCCTTTGCCGCCGCTATCTGCGGCAACGTGTCCCCGAGCAGGGCCGTGTGGTCAATGCCTAGCGCCGTTATACCAACCACTGGCACCTTTCTATATTTAAAAAAATTAAATAAAAAATGTTTATTGCCAACAATGATCATATCAGTTGTTAATTATCCATTGCTGAACCGCGCGCAATTCATTTTTACGCACGAAGCTGAAATAACATGATAGTGAGATTTTAAACCAGCCAATAAGTAATCATTTTAGCGGTTAGGTGGTGCAGTAGTCTCGTGCGTGCCGGCAAGATGACTTGGCTCCAAAACACGAAAATATATTTAATCTGAAAGAAAAAAAAAATCTTGGGTCTGAAATGGCTATGGGGAAGGCCTATGTTCAGCAGTGGACTGTTAACAGTTGATATGATGATATATTTAATTTACATCATCACATTTGACTATAACATCAGTTTTATAAATAAAGCTTTGCATGGAATCACTGGTTAACAGTATTACACCTGACCTAAGTATATTTGTGTAGTCCACAATGCCTCCGATGCCTACTTCTATTATGGCCACATCAACTTTCTCCCAGAGGAACGTGTTGACGGCCATTACGGTTAAGAAAGCGAAATAACCGGGCATGTCTCCTTCGTAAGCCTGTAAATACAAGAAGGGTTGTATTTAATTTATAAAAAGCTATGTTTTTCATTTCATTCTTTTAAACGATTGCAAAAATTCTTACCATTTAAGACAAGGCTTACTTTGGCACAAGCTCTACTGTTATCTCTTCTTGATTATGCCGACATATCCTACCTTGATGCAACTGAAGAGCTTTTAAACAAATTAGAGAGATTACAGAATTTGTGTATACGTTTCATATATGGTCTGCGTAAATATGACCATGTCTCCGCTTATAGAACAAAATTGAATTGGCTGCCAATTCGAAGGCGTCGAGACTTTCATATAATGTCGTTTTTATATTCCGTTCTATATAACCCTACTTTTCCCTCCTATCTTCGTGAACGTTTTGATTTTCTAGTTCCCCATGACGTGTCCTCCCGTTCGACGAAATCTCTTATCCTCAAACTCCCTTCACACTCATCTACGCGCTATAGTGGATCTTTTACCGTCCATGCTGCTAGATTGTGGAATTCTCTTCCCATATCTATCCGTGAGAGTCAATCCCTAAATATTTTTAAGAGTAGACTTAAAGAGCATCTTCTATCTCTATGAACATATATTTATTTATCTATATGTGTAGGTATATTGTATGTATATGTGTATGTATATGTAGGTTTATGCATAGATGTAGGTATATATTTATGTATATGTATGTGTGTATTTGTACTATATAATATAATCTAATTAATTTAATTTTGGCTATTTAAAAATTGTACACTGCTGTATCCGCTGACATTGATGCTCCTTACCACTTTGGGTTTGCTGGAAGAAAACTCTATCAGAGTTAAGCTCGCCTTTGTACTTTTGTTTACCTCTGTCATATTTTTATAACTAATGTGTACAATAAAGTATTAAATAAAAAATAAAATAATCACACGGAACACGATATGATACCACCGTGAACACTTACAACAACACAAGATATCTGGACATTGAACTTTTATAATGGTCCTAAACTAATTATGTCAATATAGATAGATAGATACTCTTTATTGTTTCCTCCATAAGATTACAATAGTAAACTTATTATATATACAAACAATTACAATAAAATATTTACACTAAGAAAACAATGGGCGGACTTATCGCTAAGAGTGATCTCTTCCAGGCAACCTTTGGATGGAGAAGAGTAATATTTAATTATTATTTTTTATACAACTTAGAATAGCAAACAAGCTGATGGTCCACCTGATGGAAAGTAATAACCGTCGCCTATAGACATGAGCAGTACTATGGACACTCAGATGTTATTCCTCTGTACCCTGTAATTTCACGTAGTATCCCACCCTTCAAACCGAAACACAGCCATGCAAACACAACTACTTCACGGTTGAAACACGAATGGGACAGAGGTACCAAAGCAATCGACTTTGTACAAAGTCTCCCTCTGGAAATTTTTTTTTTTTTGTAAAACAAAACATTATTTAGACAAAATCGTGTACACCGGTACCTTCGTGGCATCCAACATATCATAAACCCTGTGAAAGTGTTCAGCAAACTTCTCCTCGCTGACGACCCGGCCGTCGAGTCGCACCCTCTCGCGGACCGCGACCAGGTGCGGCGATGAGTAGAAACCTGTACGGAACCCATGGTGGCGCAGAATAGATTCACACATCGCGCACGTCGAACCCTGGAAAATTACATGAATTATATACATACAGAAACAAATTAAAAGAGATTTTTTTTTTTATACAGCTTAGAATGGCAAACAAGCTGACGGCCACCTGATGGAAAGTGGTAACCGTCGCCTATAGACATGAACAGTACCATGGACATAACAGAGTATACTGTTTCGCACATGATACCCTCCCATGCATTGCCATTCCTGAGGACTCGGGTGTTATGCCTCTGTACCCTGTAAATTCACGCCATATCCCACCCTTCAAACCGAAACACAGCCATGCAAACACTGCTGCAAAGGGAGATGTTCTAAACTGCAGAAAATTAAAAAAAATATTCGAGACCCTAGAAAACTCTGATATGGTAATGTGTCTAATGACATGTTCCAGGAACATGTCAGAATGTATGGAGGAACTTCCTAATTATGTATTGCATATTAAAACATAGCAGTTAACATAAAAGGTTTGTAATTAGTTAAGATAGAAGTATTCATCATGTAACTCTGAAGCACACCAGTTTACAACCATCAACAAGTGTGTCTTACTCTCCGCCAACCTCCCTCATCCCAATTATATTAGATTATTGAACAGTATTTTTTTTTTTTTTTTTTTACAACACAGGGGGCAAACGAGCATGCGGCTCACCTGATGGTAAGTGACTACCGCCGCCCATGATCACCCACAACACCAAAGGCATTGCAGGTGTGCTGCCGGCCTTTTAAAAAGGAATATACTCTTTTCTTGAAGGTTATGTTGTCGTATCGGTTCGGAAATACTGCTGCTGGAAGTTGATTCCAAAGAATGGTTGTGCGTGGAAGAAAGTGCCTTGAAAAACGCACGGTGGAAGACCGCCACTCGTCCAGATGATTGGGATGAAACTTTAGTTTGTGGCGGGTTGTACGGTGGTGAAAATCAGCAGCAGGTATCAATCCGAACAATTCCTCAGAACACTCCCCATGATAAATTCGGCAGAAGATGCACAGAGACGCAACATCTCTGCGCAGTTTCAATAGGTCAAGTCGGACAGTAAGGCGTTGACTATCGATAATTCGAGCCGCCCGACTTTGAATGCGGTCTAACGGAAGGAGTTGGTACTGTGGCGCTCCTGCCCACAGGTGAGAACAGTATTCCATATGCGGCCTGACTTGGGCTTTATATAATTTCAGGCGGTGTTCTGGCATGAAATATCGTCTCACCCTATTGAGCACTCCTAACTTTTTGGAAGCTATCTTAGCCTTCTCCTCCAGATGACCGCAAAACTGGACGTCGCAAGATATATCAACGCCCAGAATTCCTAGACTTGACTTTTTATCAAGGGAAGTGCCCTGAAAGTGAGGAGATACGACAAACGGCGTCTTTTTTGCGGTAAACGCGCAGACTTGTGTCTTTTTGGGGTTAAATTGGACAAGATTTTGTTCACCCCAGATCGAAACTTGATGGAGTGAAGTTTCGATTTCAGACACAAGTCTATTCCGGCACTCATCGGTATGTGCCCGCGAGATCTTTGCATGACCGGTATATAATGTATCTCCTGTACTGTCGTCCGCATAGCAATGAATATTACTTATCTGTAACATATCATTGATATGCAGAAGAAACAGAGTCGGAGATAGTACACAGCCTTGCGGGACACCAGCATTCAAAGGTTTTAAATCAGAGCATGCACCGTCGACTACGACCTTAATGCTACGTTCCTTGAGAAAACTGGCGACCCAAATGCACAGTCTCGCAGGCAACCCAAATGAAGGTAGCTTTGAAAGCAGCGCTCTATGCCACACCCGATCAAAGGCCTTCGCAATATCCAGACTAACTGCTAAGGCCTCTCCCTTACTCTCGATTGCCACTGCCCATCGGTGTGTTAAGTAAGCTAAAAGATCACCGGCCGAACGTCCCTGTCGAAAGCCATACTGGCGATCACAGATCAGCCGGTGCTCTTCTAGGTACCGGAGCAGTTGACGGTTAATGATGGATTCCATAACCTTCGAGAATAAGGAAGTGATAGCTATGGGCCTATAGTTAGCTGGATCTGAGCGATCTCCCTTTTTAGGGATCGGATGCACCAGAGCAGTCTTCCAAAACTTTGGGACTATGCCCGATGAGTAGCTAAGCCGAAAAAGACGCGTAAGAACCGGAGCCAACTCTGGTGCGCACGTCCTAAGCACAATTGGAGGAATACCATCAGGCCCACTCGACTTATGGATTTCGAGAGAGAAAAGTGCTCTACGCACTGAGCTATGCGTGAATTTAATGTCAGGCATAGAGCTCCTACAACACGTGATGGTCGGTGGTGGTTTCTCCCCGTCATCCAATGTCGAGTTTGACGCAAAGATGGATCCAAGAAGATCGGCCTTTTCTTTAGCGTTCTGGGCCAACGAGTCATCCTCCCTGCGCAAAGGTGGAAAAGATGACTTACAGAAATTCCCTTGTGCAGCTTTGGCAAGAGACCAGAAAGCTCGAGTCCCAGAGGGCCAACTAGCCAGTCTCTTGCCAATTCTACTAATATGCTCTGACTTCGCTGTGGCTATAACTCTTTTGAAAGACCTAAAGGCAGAGTTATACTTCTTTTTAAGAGCACTGGTGTTAGGATCTCGCGACGCCACACCTTTAGCCCAGGTTAGGAAGCACTCCTGTTTCAGACGAGATGCTGTTCTACAGGAGGCTCCATACCAGGGCTGGGATTTCCCGCCGACGGGCACCACAGAGTTAGGAATAAATAATTCCATTCCCTGAAGCACCACATCAGCAATGGAATCGGCAATGGCGTCGGGATCATCCAGTGTGAAGCAAACCTGCCTCCATGGGTAAGATGCGAAAAAAATCCGCATCTCATCCCAATCTGCCGACCTGTAGTGCCAAATGCGACGTCTACCCGTAGAACGAGGTGGAGTCGGACTCGTAAGAGGCACTTCGCTCCGCACCAAACAGTGATCCGACGATCCAAGCGGGGCTTCGACGGAGATCACATAGTTGTCTGGGTGGGTGGTCAGCAGAAGGTCCAGCAGTGAAGGTGAATGGTCCAACACATCAGGGATTCGCGTAGGCGAGGAAACAAGCTGTGTCAGACCATAAGCCAAAGCAAAGTCATGAACAGATCTTCCCGCATAGTCGGTTGTACGCGAACCAAGCCATTCGGCATGGTGGGCATTAAAGTCGCCAACAATCACGACTTCAGCGGAAGGAATCTGCTCAAGCAGGGAATCTGTAGCCATTTGGACGTGCTCTATTAGTTGGTCGGTTTCAGTGTTACCGCTGTGGGACCTGTATAGGCACGCATAGATGCGGGGATGGTCATTGCAATCTACGCGCAGCCATAGAATGGACAGGTCCGTACCTTCAAGAGTCCCAAGGCGTCGACAGCAGATATCCCTTCTGACATACGCACATACACCGGCACGCGAAACAAAACAATGTTCAAGCTTATACCCCGGGTAGGTCAGGTATGATGTTTCGTTAGGAGGGGATATCTGTGTCTCCGTGAGGAAGAGCAATGCCGGCCGCGCCGTTTCTAGGTGGTGGTGGACAGCGTTCAGGTTTGAATGAATTCCCCTAATATTACAGAGGCTCACATTGAGCAAAGGGGATGCCGCAGAAGTCTTGCTCTGTTTGCCCTTGGTCCCATAGAGCGGAATTTTGCCCCCCCCCAGAATACGCAGGGCAGCCCGAGCGTGGTTGCTCGAGGGAGGATTCTCCAGCAACATGGCTGCTGGTACCTCCCTGGGGTACGTTATTTTTTTTAAATTCCACTGCCATGGTATTGAAAGATGGAGGGACGGAGTTGGGGGAGGATTTTAGGATAAGGAAGGGGATGGGTATAGGATGGGCCTCCGGACTCTCTCACTCACCATACGGAATGTGGTCGCACTAAAAGTGCGGCCACTTAGCGTCGGTATTCTGTGAGGGTGTGGTACTTCCCCGGTCGAGCCGGCCCATTCATGCTGCAATACCATATGGTATTACAGCGTGGCTCTACCACCTACAAAGTATTTGGGTTAAATACTTCATAATTTCATAGCAACCAATTTTTTACATTTACTTTCAATATTTTAATGATTTTTGTCTATATATTTTAGTCCTAACAGTTTTAAAAGAGCAACATGCAAGTTTCTTGCTCGTTCTTCTTGTGATGAGACAGCTTTCCGAACGAGCGGTAGATTCAAAAAAATGTAATGACTATTCAAAAGTGCTTCAATGTAAGTTTATTTGAATAAATGATTTTCTATTCTATTCTATTCTTTAAGCATAAAAGTAATATATTTTATGCATAATTAATATATTATATATTTTTGTAACATAAATTCGTCCACTTCAGAAAACTTCTGTTCTTGTTTTAGTGTTTGATTTTATAAACAACTTAATTCAAATCTATTAAATGCCAGACAACAATATCTATTTTCTTAGTACCAGTAGTAAAAAAGGTTATAATTGAAAAAAAAAAAATATACCTGAGAGGCATTTGGTTAAGACGGCAATAAACCAGGGCACGGTTATTTTGTGCTTTAGTCATCATCCTGATAAAATGCCCTCTCACAGGTGCATGAACATCCTCAGCTATCATTTTAAGGATAGTGTTGTTAATACACCGCCATCTAACGGTAATAATATTATCATAACTACATTTTAATAAAAATAGATAGAAAAATAATTATGGCACAAAGACAAAACTCCAAATTCCTAAAAAATTAAAATGTAATGTTATCAAATTGTCTTTGCATTTATGATAAGTTTACTAGTGTAATCTGTAGGAGAAAACAATAAAAAGTATCTATCCATTTAACTAAAAATCGAGAAAATAATTTAGAAGAAAAAAAAAAAATTAAATCCATGAAGGCCTTATGACTTTTTTATAACGTATAATCTCATTACATGTCACATTATGAAATAAATATAACTGATAATGATTTATCTTCATTCCAGTTATATTGTTTATATTAACAATTAATTATGTAAATAGTGCAAATAATAATGAGACATTACTTGAGTATTCATACACTACTATAATAAAGATAAAAACCTAAACAAAATTAAAGTTAAAATAATTCCAGTTTACCAACTAATCCTCCTTTTATTTTTATTTTGTACATTCAACACAATATATCTACTACAATATATAAAAATAGATTATAGATAGAATAAATAGAAATATCATTTACCAGAAGGAGCTCTGTTCCATTCATGTTTCAACCGTGAAGTAGTTGTGTTTGCATGGCTGTGTTTTGGTTTGAAGGGTGGGATATGACGTGAATTTACAGTGTACAGAGGAATAACACCTGAGTCCTCAGGAATGGCAAAGCATGGGGGGTATCATGGACGAAGCAGTATACTCTGTTATGTCCATGGTACTGCTCATGTCTATAGGCGACGGTAACCACTTTCCATCAGGTAGGCCGTCAGCTTGTTTGCCACTCTAAGTTGTATAAAAAAAAAAGATAGTATAAAAAAATATTCATATATTTTTTTATGTAAGACTTTCAATTTTAAATTACTTTATCTTGTAAACAAGAGATGGTTATGTAGAAAACAGTCATATAACCTGGGATGCCCATAATAGATAGCTGTTTTCTACAAAACATTCTCTGTAACATTATATCTAGGAACTTACCTTACCTTTAGTCCCTGCTACATGTATCACAGACAGTTCATCCAACTTTGACAGAGACACACCAGTCCTCCTGAGGTAGTTCTTCATATCTTCTAAATTTGTGCATCTCTAAAAAATAACAATAACAAAAAATAATTAATTAAACAATGAACAAGTATGGGCATAAGCCGGATTACAGAGACCCTCTCATATTTTGAAAATTTCATTTTCCAAATAAAACTGACCAGAATCAAATTAGGGACTTTATTTGCAACATGGCTGCTACTCCATCATGATTTTTTTTTTAATGGATGATAATGAAATAGTAACCCTGTCTACAATATCTGCATATACTGTTGAGGTACCAGTGAAGGATGATAGGTAAGGATGAAAGCAGGTCAATTAACCCATTGTAACTTAATAATCATGATGGTTTTCAGGGAGAACTGCATGCAGGTTGACTGAATAGGGTATATTACTAGTAATGGGACCCACCTGCCCCTTTACTAATAATCCCTTCTCCCCTATAAAGTGTAAAATAATTATTTAATATAAAAAAATAATCATCAGTATTTATTTATACACATCTTTATCTTATTGGAGTTATTTTTATTAATGATGTCAGAAATATTAGTAGCAGATTAGACCCACAAGCGCCAGTCCCAGGGTGTTACAATATAACTGGCAGCACAATTTAGAAGCTATAATAATTTTTTTGTAGCCAATTCTTTTTTACATTATTTTAAATACAAAAAAAAGTGCCAAAATTCAAGGCAAAAAATTTGGTCAATTCCACTTTATAAAAACTATGTTAACATTAAAAAAATATTATTCATACTTGTCCAGTTTTAATATTTCTTCTTATTTGTTCCAAAATTGCTCTATTTGACTGGAGAGAGTTCAGCTTTTGCACAGCGTCCTAGAAACAAAGTTATTTATAGTAATTTAAAAAATATAATATATAGATACTTGAAGATTCTTTATAATATTATTTCCTATACATTAGGGTTGGTTGTAGCAATCTACAATTAATCTGATTCAATGCCTGTATAATGTAATATAATCATAAACAAATTAATATTTAAAAGTGCAGATAGTTGGTTCATTGCTTAGGTTTATTTCAAATTATATATATATATAGAAACTATTTTAGAGATAATAATATACCTACTTTACATTATATACTTTAAGGAGAACTATTAAAAACTAAGAGATAAACATTAAAATTTACCTCATAACACTGTTTCTTGGAAAACATCCTGGTGGGAAACCTTTTAATCACTAATTGTCCTAAACTACGACGAAGACCGACGCTAAACATCGGCCAAGTCAAAGAAGCTACCGGTCAACGTTTTATATCTACGCTCGCAGCGCAATGCACTCATTAATAGACCAATACAACACAAAAAATGAAGCTGTCGTGAATGATTTACTTTGGAGCGAGGTCACATAAAAACAAACGAGCTTCTGTCGTATTGCGTGTCAATTTAGCGACATTTGACCTGCGTATCAGAAATCTGATGTCGTCATAAATTGAAACTAAATATAACCGGTTAAAATACAAGACTGATTTCCAGAAATCAAAACATCGACATAACCTTAAATAAACGAACACATGTGAATGACATTGACATATAGTTCGGCAGTACAATAATAGTGACAGTGACAGCACACATAACAATCGAATGACGTACTGACATGACGGAAATTCAGGAGCTAAGAAGAAGTTAAGAAAGAAGGAAGAAAAAGGTTATGGCCGATTCTAAAATGCCATTTGTTTATTAGTTATACGGGGTCTAAATTATAATAATTTTTAACTTGATCTATAAGACAATTCTTTTATATTGGTTCTTCCAATAAAGATTTCGCTGTAGTATCAAAATTGACATTTTAATTTTAAATAGATGTAGAGAAATGGCACCGCAGAATTGACCTCTTTGTTGAATTAACTAAAAACTGGTACTAGTAATTACGGTCGATATAAAAGATTTAAAAAATAAAAATAAAAGAACAAAAAATTTTCATAAACCATACTTTATCCGTAAAAATATATTCCAAACCAATATTTATTTTTGTTTATATATCAACAAGTTTTGATGATATTCTACTTATTTAGATATTGCATACTATTTTTATAAGCAAAGGTTTTTACGCATTTTGAAAAACTATAGCTATTCATCGACTTTTGATGTCAACTCTATGAAGCTTATATACTTTAAATAACTGGCATGAAACAAAATTTATATTTATATTATATTAAAATTGAATAAATCATCATTCACTTACTGACAGTTTACTGTACCATAATAAATAATTACCTAATTTTATTAAAAAGTGTCCAGATTTTTGAGTACCTACATTTGCTGGTTATAGTGTAATTGTGATATTGTTATAAAATGACCGAGACCGATGCTACCACGAGACCCCTAACAATGCCAGAGAAATTTATACCGTACCTCGAGAGACATAGAATTTATTTTCTTTTAAAGGCTAGTATGCCAATATCTTAGCCAGTATATATACTATCAGCATTATCGAAAATACCATCTTCTAACCGCAACTTTGTCCACGTCTATAGTAGTGCAAGACCTAAATTGAATTCGGGAGGGGGGAAAGGGATTGTTAGTAATAGAGACTAAGAATCCCATTGCTAGCAATATACCCAACCAGGTCGATCTCCTCGCGGTTCCCCCTGGAAACTATCGTGGTTAATTCCTGATGAATTCATCCTGGTGGGCTAACTGGCCTGTTTTCATTCTTATCTATCACCCTTCACTGGTGTTCCGCTAGTGTATCTCGTTAGCGCAGGCGCTGTTAGCATTCCATTTTCATCCATCAAAAAAAAATTGGATGTGTGCAAGATTCATTTTACGCGAAGACCACAAGAACACGATAAGAATAAAAAGTAGCTCTTTCTTTATCCCAAATATTATATGTACCTAGCCGAATATAGGTGGGGGGAAGGGATTGTTAGTAATGGGGGTCCAACAATCCCCTTTCTAGCAATATACCCTATCAGGTCGACCTCCACGCGGTTCCCCCTGGAAACCATCGTGGTTAATTCTTGTGGACTTGTCACGATGGGCTAACTGACCTGCTTTCATCCTCACCTATCATCCATAACTGGTGCCCTGCCAGTTTATACCGATAGCACGGGCGGGATCACTATTTCATTTTCACCCATTAAAAAAAAATTAATATAGGTATGTATATATACCGAATTTCATGAGCATTAGGTTATTTGTTAAGACGTCGAGAAGTAACAAACAAACATAGTTTCACGACTTATTTAGTAAGAGGAGGAAAGAGAGTTTATATGCGCTCCTCGCGGTACTCCCTGGAAGGCATTGTAGTTCTATCTTGTTGAATTCATTACAATGGACAAACTAGTCAGCGTTATTCCCATCTATTGTCGCTCGCTGGTGCCCCGCTAACGATGGCGTTGGCAGGTTAACTTTTATCCATTAAAAAAAAACACTATGCTCAGGCCATAACTTGCTATCGTAAATGAACACTGCTTATGATTCTCTTTTGATTGTTGATTTACAGAACTAGGAATTTAATATTGTGTTAAAAAAACCGACTACAGTTATAGTATATATATATATATATATATATATATATATATATATATATATATATATATAATACACTATGAAAGAGAAAGGATGCAGATACCGGAAACCTCTGGAATCAGATTATTACATAGAATGATATGTTTATTAGATTTCTCTTCAGGAATATAGTATGCACACTCTGATGTGATATATACCCAATATACGTACCACAAATATATATTTATTATAAATATCATTTTACATATTCTAAATGTTTCAGGATATAGTAAGAGATGTAGCCATCAATTTGCCCAAGGACCATTTGAAACATATGAAGGTGTTCCTCACACAACACGCCCTCTGCAACAAGGAGCCAGACAGAGTCATACTGCTTGTCTCGCCTAATCTCGAAATAGGTGATAATTTGATTATTTTAGCACTAGCTTTTTACCCACTACTTCGTTCGTGTGGATTTCAAAAGTACGACGACTAATAGACTACTTCTAGATAGCATATTAAAGATAAAAAATAAAACAGTATTATAGTAGTATTATAAATAAATAACTGCTAAATAAGCTTGAACGGTTGCAAAATTTAGCGATAAGGTTTATTTTCAGTTTACGAAAATATAATCATGTCTCGGAATACCGCATTCGTTTAAAGTGGCTCCTAATCAGACAGCGTCATGAGACACATGTCCTAACGGTCCTATATAATGTTCTTAATGATTGCAATTCTCCTTCCTACCTTCATTCCCGGTTCCAATTGTTACCTCCTCCTTCCCGACCTAGACGTCTTTGTCTGAACTGACTTTGTTTGTCTGAAGCTTCCAAGCTGTAAAACCCATTTTATGGGTAATTCATTTGCATATCGTGCTGTACAGCTGTGGACCGCCTTTGTACTACACTATACTTATTAAAAATTGTTCAATAAATCCTATAATGTTGGTGCAATAAAGTGTTAAATAAATCAACAGTTTTAAGCTAGATCTTCAGAATCACACTTGTGACAACCGCATTTAATTTAGTGCAATAGTTTTACACAGACATAAGGACAAAATTTTTAAACATTATAGCTTTGACTCCTGTTGTCTTTATTAAAAACCCTTACATATTTTTTTTTAAATATCTCCCATCACCATCCAGTTACAAGAGTATTTACCAAATGTAGACTTTGTATATACCTCTGTCCTGTTTGGATTTTTACCGTGAAGCAATTATGTTAATATGGCAGTGTTTTGGTTTGAAGAGTGGGATATGGCAGTGAATTTTAGGGTACTGAGGTACAATATCTTAGTCCTCAGGAATGACAATGCATAGGGGGTATCACGGGTGAAATAGTATACGCTGTTATATTTATAGTACTGTTCATGTCTATAGGCGACGGTTACCACTTTCCATCAGATAAGCCGTTCGTTTGTTTGCCATTCTAGTTGAATAAAAAAAAAAAGAAAATTTCTACCTTACGTAGTGAATTAAGCAATTTAACAAATTAATTTGTAATATTTAGATGTCAAGAGATTGGTCAAAGACATGATAAAAAACCTCGGATTCTTCGTTATCACACGTCGTTGTCTAATGGATCGTTACGAAAAGGTTTGTAATTGATTACAATTAACAAGCAGATAAAACATTAGATTTTGAAACAATTAAAGAAATATTGATATCCATTTTATAGTTAAGATTTCAAAATATTGCAAATTTACTAAATCCTTCAGAGATTTTCAGTTTTATGGTTGAGTTTGGTTTAACTTACTTATTTATTTATGTAGTAACATAATCGCGTATTTTTTTTTATATATTAAACAAGTGCCCCACACTTGTTTAATATATATAAAAAAAAAAAATTTTGCCACACACCGAAGTTATTTATTTAATCATTTTATACAGTTAACACTTTGAAGGTTCACTTGACTCGCGACGCGCGAGACGATGTGGAGAAGAGAGAAAATCTATTTGAATCGAAAAATATTGCGTTCTATTGTTTCTGTTTACCCCAATGAGAGACTGATCTATCAGATACAGGGAGCGCTGAAGTCTAACAGCTTCTGTTAGACTTCAGCGCGCCTTGGAGCTTATTAACCTTTAACTTGGGGGGAATGGATTGTTAGTAATGGGGAGGTTAGTTCCAATTGCTATCAATCATCAGGTCGACCTCCATGCGGTTTCCCCTGGAAACCATCCTGAGTAATTTATCGTTTAATTCGTCACGATGGACTAATTGACTTGCCTTTTCATCCTCACCATTCATCCCTCACTGGTGCCCCACCAGTGTATACCGATAGCGCAGGCGGGGTTACCATTCCCTTATCATTCATAAAAAAAACCTTCTACTTGACCGAACCTTCCTTAACGCGGAAACTGATTACATAAATGTCAAAAATATAAATTAGACATTGATGCTCCTTTCCACTTTGGGTTTACTGGAAAAAAACTCTATCAGAGTTAAGCTCGCCTTTGTACTTTTGATTACCTCTGTCTTATTCTTAAAACTGGTGTGTACAATAAAGAATTAAATAAATAAATAAATAAAAATATTAAGAGCATTTTTGAAATCAGATTTTACTGTTTAATAATCGTTTATCGATATTTGTATCGTCACGTAGCATGACAACTACGTACCAGGATGTGTGTCGCCAGCACTCCTCTCGGAGGTGACGAAGACGATGACCTTAAAGGAACCAGTACCAAATGTTGGGTGGCTGATGTTTGGTAAGTATTATAAACCGAAAAATATATCATATTAGCGATTATAATTTCATGACAAGCAAATTTTTTCTTAAAAATCAAATAATATTTGGATACCGAATTTATTCATTTGTTATAATAACAAATCCCTCGACTTAGCGAAGTCTACTATAACTATGTTTAGTGATAAAGCCGCCTTTTGTATCACTTCTCATTAATATTTGCTGTATTTGTTATTTCTCTCTTTACTTGGTGCTTATTGCACCAAGTAAAGTGTAAATAAATAAATAAACTATAACAGTTTTTTTTTTAATGGATGATAATGGAATAGTAACCCCACCCGTGCTATCGGTATACATATACCGATACCGTACATATTTTTTTTTTATACTACTTAGAATGGAAAACAAGCTGACGGCCCACCTGATGGAAAGTGGTAACCGTCGCCTATAGACATGAGCAGTACCATGGACATAACAGAGTATACTGTTTCGCCCATGATACCCCACATGCGTTGCCGATCCTGAGGACTCAGGTATTATTCCTCTGTACCCAGTAAATTCACGCCATATCCCACCCTTCAAACCGAAACACAGCCATGCAAACACAACTGCTTCACGGTAGAAACACGAATGGGACAGAGGTACCTAAGCAATCGACTTTTGTACAAAGTCTCCCTCTGGTATATTTATTGTGTTTCTCATTTCTTACACAGATCACCCGTGCACGGTGCGGGAGGCGCGTTGTTTGCAACAAGACGGCGTATTACCAACAGTGACTTTAGTGTTAATGCCAACGCCATCACAAGCAACTCCAACCCACGACCCGCGCACCCCATATAGAAACTTTTTCCAGCAGGACTTTGAGGCTCTGAAGTTTGCATTTAAAGCAACGCTTATGGTATATTTAGATTTTTATGTATTAAAATGTATTTGGTAACGTATTTAGCATTAATTGTCTAGATAGCTTATCACCTAAAGATGCAACGTTTCTCCTGCTTGTATTGATTACCTTATATCTGTTGCTGACCCTACCACACGGGGGGGAAAGGGATTGTTAGTAATAAGGTCTAATAGCACCATTGCTAGTAACATACCCTCTTAGGTCGACCTCCACGCGGTTCCCCCTGGAAACCATCATGGTTAATTTCTAAAGTCGAATTCATCATGGTGGGCTAACTGACCTGCTTTCATCGTCATCTATCATCTCTCACTGGTGCCCCGCCAGCGTATATCGATAGCGCAGGCGGGATTACCATTCCATTATCACACATTAAAAAAAAAGACCCTACCACACGTAATGAAAAAAGAATAGTACTCTCGCCTGCCATCTAATTGTTTGTTTTCTATGTGAAAAAAGGTTTGGGAAAGGGATTGTTAATAATGAGGTCTGATAGCCTTATTGCTAGCAATAGACCCTCTCAGGTTGACCTCCACGCGGTTCCCCCTGAAAACCATCATTTATTTATTTATTTTTAGAAATCGTACAGCTGAATGACAATCAATACATAATCAAATTTATATCTATGTTAAGCCATGAATCGTTTTCACATTTGCGTGAATTCTTGTCGAATTCATCATGGTGGGCCAACTGACCTGCATTCATTCTCACCTATCATCTTCCACTGGTGCCTCGTCGGTGTATGTCGATAGCGCGGGCGGGGTTACCATTATATTTTCATCTGTTAAAAAAAAATCGCAAAATCCTGCTTGCTATTTAAATCTAATAATTCATCTGAGGTTTATTTATTAACAGCTTTTGCTCGCGGCTTCACTCGTTCTTAAATATTACCCTCTTTTTCACGCCTTTAGAGGTGCATTCTTCAAAAGTTAATAAATATCGTAATATTTATTTTGAATCAAAAGCCTAAATTTAACATTTCACGTGTCTAACTTCTAAATTGACGAAAATTCATATAAATTTTCAACTCCCACTCTACTCCCTCAGGAATTGAATTTTCAAAATCCCTCTCTGTTTACTTACACTATATAAAAATATTATCTTCAAAATTTCAGATATAGATATATAAATTTCAGATATAGATATGTAAATTTTATGCAACTTAGAATGGCAAAAAAGCTGACGGCCCATCTGATGGAAACCCGTCGCCTATAGACATGAGCAGTACCGTAGACATAACAGAGTATACTGTTTCGCCCATGATACCCCCCCATGCGTTGCCATTCCTAAGGACTTAAGTGTTATTCCTCTGTACCCAGTAAATTCACTGCCATATCCCATCCTTCAAACCGAAACACAGCCATGCAAACACAACTGTTTCACGGTAGAAACACAAATGGGACAGAGATATACAAATATATAGATTGTTCAAGTATAGGAAGAAACACAGTATCACATTAGCATAATACGTCCAGTCGAAATTTTATTGTTTTTTTCGAGAACTTGCATGTATTTAGAATGCATAATGTTCAACAGGAGGTCCACATCGATCAAGATGACGACCCAGAGAAGATTGCAATAAAATGTTTCAATGCGATAAAAGCTTGCACGTCAGGACTTCAGGGTTCGAAGCAGGGTCTACACGTGGTAGGGGCACCGGGCGTGTACCGAGTGCTACTTATTGGACCGAGAGGTGCCGGCTGCAATACGCAAGCTGTTATGCTGGCCAAGCACTTTGGACTTATTTATTGTTAGCAAATATAGTTATACGCTTTGTAGGCACAAATTAGATGCATCATATGTGTGTGTACATGCGCGTGGTTACATGAGTGCGTGCGAGCGTGCGAGCGTACGCGTGGGTGAGACTGTGTGCGTGCTTTCAAAGGTGCGTGTGTGCGTAACTTTATTTTTGAGTATCAAAATTATGATACTAAAAACATGTTTTTTTTAATAGATGATGATGAAATGGTAACCTCGCCTCCGCTATCGGTATAGGTACACTGGCAAGGTTCCAGTGAGGGATGATAGGTGAGAATGAAGCAGGTCAGTTAGCCTACCGTGACGAATCTAACAATAAATCAATCATGATGTTTTCCAGGGAGAACCACGTGGAGGTCGACCTATGCGACCTATATTGCTAGCAATGGGGCTGTCAAACTCCATTACTAACAATCCCTTTCCCCCCACCAAAAAGATATTGCTCTAACAAAATTTACATGAGACCACAACCCGGGAGTAAAACAATGAATTTCGCCTAAGAATCATCAAAATCGATTTAGCTTTACAGAGAAATATATCGTGTTACTATGAGAAATATCTACTATGCACTAACATTCAGTTTCTGCTGTAGGACGCCAACGGGTTTATTGAAATACAAGTTCAGATGCTACTTCTCTGATAAATTAAAACTAACGCTGACATTAAAGTCATTTGCTTGGGTGCCTCTAACCTATTCATGTTTTAACCGTGAAACAGTTGTGTTTGCATGGCTGTGTTTCGGTTTGAAGGGTGGTATATGGCAGTGGATTTACAGGGTACAGAGGAATAACACCTAAATCCTCAGGAATTGCAACGCATGGGGGTATCATGGGCGAAACAGTATACTCTGTTATGTCCCTGTTACTGCTCATGTCTATAGGCGACGGTTACCACTTTCCATCAGGTGGGCCGTTAGCTTGTTTGCCATTCTAAATTGTATAAAAAAAATAAAATAACGTCCTTAGAAATAGTAACGCTTAGGAGGTATCATGGACGAAACAGTATACTCATTTATGTCTATGGTACTGGTCACGTCTATATATATATATATATATATATATATATATATATATATATATATATATATATAGTTTTAGGTTTCCACTTTCCATCAGGTGGGCCGTCAGCTTGTTTGCCATTCTAAGTTGCATAAAAAAAAATTTGCTCCCTATCAAAATAGTGAACTTCAATACTCTACTGAACGAAGCTCGTGAAAAGACCGACGATATAGGCGAGAAGCTGAGGCGCTACGGATCCAGTGTACAGCTCAAGGCGGATATAGTGAAACGACGCATTTTGAAAAAGGTAGAATAAAACCTAATTTTCAACCGACTTCAAAAAAAGGAGGTTCTCAATTCGGCTGTATTGGTTTATGTTTGTTGCCTCTAATCGATTTAGAATTTTTGTTTTACAACGCAGGGAGCAAAAGAGCATGCGGCTCACCTGATGGTAAGTGACTACCGCCGCTCATGATCACCCACAACACCAGCGGCATTGCAGCACACCGCCACTCGTCCAGATAATTGGGATGAAACTTTATCGAAAGGACATACTTACAGATTGGTCCCGTAGAAATATTATCAAAATCGGTTCAGTAGGTTAAATTTTAGATCAAATCAATTATCACAATTGACATCGGTTCTTTTTGTGGGATACAATCTTTATTTATTTATTCCCAAAACATAAGGTATTTCATATAGAATATCTTATATGTATAGTATACAGCACGCGTTCACTTTTGATGACATACGATATGTTTTCTGTTTTTAGCTAGTGGTTAACAGGTAGAAAATGCCATATGGCATTACGCTCGCTTTTTGTACAAATGATTATGCAATAAAGAATATATATATATATATATATATATATATATATATATATTCAACAAATTACAGGATTGCATCGATAATGGATGGGTGATGACAGGGTACCCTCGAACCGGGATGGACTTTGAACATTTGGACAACATGACTACGCCACCTAACCGGTAGGTGCCGGGGGAAAGGGATTGTTAGCGATGGGGTCTAACAACCCCATTGATAGCAATGTTACTAATCAGGTCGATCTCCACGTGGTTACAATGATACTAATGAGGTACACTCGACTTGAGATTTTAAGAGTCGTGAGTTCGTTTTTCTTCCCACTAACACTTCGGGAATTGATTACAACAGTAGCAAACCCAAGAACAGAACAAATTACTCGATTTTTTTTTATACAACTTACAATGGCAAACAAGCTGACGGCCCAGCTGATGGAAAGTGGTAACCGTCGCCTATAGACATGAGCAGTACCATGGACATAACAGAGTATACTGTTTCGCCCATGATACCCCCCATGCGTTGCCATTCCTGAGGACTCAGATGTTATTCCTCTGTACCCAGTAAATTCACGCCTTAATCACCTCCTGTTAGATGCAGACGTTGTTTGACGTGATTGACAAGTCATATCATATTCCTTTTGAGATTAGATTATAGCAATGTGTGTGTATAGCAATGTGTTACCTTTTTGCTTCTGGGCATGTGTCTTCCCATGATATGAAAATATATCCTACTACCCAGTACTACATTAACCAGGCGGATTAATGTAGTGTTCATTCGAGTTTTCCTTCTCTTGCCTCAGTGTAAATATGTATTTTTTAATTGGATGAAAATGTATACGAGTATAGCAGGATACCAGTGAGGGATAATGAATTTTTTTTATACCACTGAGGTGGCAAACAAGCATACGGCCCACCTGATGGTAAGTGGTTACCGTAGCCTATGGACACGTGCAATACCAGAGGAATTACACGCGCGTTGCCGACCCTAAAGAAACCTCTTTACTCCCCTTTTGAAGAACCCCATGCTGTAGTCTCTTGGGAAAACCTAAAAAAATAATGGATGAAAACGAAAATAGGTCTATCAGTCCGTCGTGATCAACTCACCAGAAATGAGAACATTATTGCCCATTTCTCTTTTAAAAATATATGTTGTACTATGTTATATGCTGAAGATGAAAAAAGTTACGCTGTACTGTTACTCCATTATTTAATAAAATAATATTTTTTATTAAAGAAAGATACAGTTGCATAGGGTACAATTTACAATTTTTACAATTTATATTCAACGAGGAAATATCTGCATTATCATCAGTTTCCAAACTAGGCCTGACCTGTATCTTGGGGACTATGAGTTACCTATTTAGTAGACTTTATTTACAAAAAAAGAAAATAAATAAATAAGGTAAACTATGTGAAAAAATAAGTGCGTGTGTGTGTGTGTGTGGATTTTACTTTCTGTTTTTAATTACACTTTCAGCATAATATTCTTGAACGCGGACATGGCGACGTGCAAAGCTCGCGTGATGTCTCAAGGTGTGGACTGGTGCACCGGTCAGGCAGCGGTCCCTGGCTCTGGACCCAGAGTTATGCACCACTCAAAGAATGACGAAATGGAACTCGATGCAGAGGTTAGGATATACTTATTATATATTAGCTGTATCCGGCGGTTTTGTCTATCTAAAACAGAATATACAAGTACCGAATGTGTTAAGTTAGGAATAATCTGAAACGAGCTGACGGCCCACCTGATGGAAAGTAGTCACCGTCGCCTATAGACATAAACAGTACCACGGACATAACAGAGTATACTGTTTCGCCCATGATACCTCCCATGCGTTGCCAATTCCATCAGGTGGGTCGTCAGCTTGTTTGCCATTCTAAGTTGTATAAAAAAAAATCTTTTCCCTCAGCTAAAAGCTTTGCTTCTAATTCTGGGATGGGCACCAGATAATTCCAAGATAAACACGGAACCACCATCATTAATTCCTGTTGAATTCGTCACGATGGGACAACTGACCTGACTAGGGGGAAAGGAATGGGGTTTAACAGCCCATTACTAGCATTTTACCTTATCAGAGCGACGTGGTTCCCCCTGGAAACAATCGTGGCTAAGACTTGTTTAATTTGTCACGATGGGCTAACTGACCTGCTTTCATCCTCACCTATCATCCTTCACTGGTGTCCCGCCAGTGTATACCGATAGCGCAGGCGGGGTTACCATGCCATTATCACTAATTAAAAAAAAACTGACCTAATACATCCTCACATATTATCACTCATTGGTACCCTACCAGCGTATACAGATAAGGCAGACATTTTCATCAATAAGACATTTTCATCCCATAAAAAAGAACCATTTGACCTATTTGGGTTTTTTTTAATGGGTGATAATGGAATGGTAACCCTACCCGCGCTATCGGTACACACCGGCGGGGCAGTGAAGGATGATAGATGAGGATGAAGTAGGTCAGTTAGCCCATCGTGACGAATTCAACAAAAATTGTTCACGATGGTTTCCAGGGGGAACCACGTGGAGGTCGACCTAATAAGGCATATTGCAAGCAATGGGGCTGTTAAACTCTATTGCTAACAGTCCCTTTCCCCCCTGTAGCATAGTTTGTAAGCATGGCTGATAACAGTTTTAAGATTGTTAAGAGGGAAAGGAATTGTTAGTATAAGGACTTTAATTACCTTAAATCCTATTTACTGTTATATTAATTAATTAATAATTGTAAGTATAAGGAATTTAATTGCTAGCAAAAGGGATTAATTAAGTCGACCTCCACGCAGTTTGCTCTGGAAACCATTGTGATTAATTCTTGTTGTATCCATCACAATGGGCTAACTGACCTAGTTTCATCTTCACCTGTTGTCTCGCCAGCGTATACCGTAGCGCAAGCGGAGTTACCATTCCATTACTACCCACTAAGTACCCATGACATCAGTATCGGTTTTCGCGAGATGTAGGCGACGAAACTGTTTCCCTATTAACGTGCTATGGTCTACTAGCCGCTCGACACAGATACCTTTCTTTTGGGGTCAATATTCGCATCGCACGTTGTGTACATAATGATTAGCGAAGCAAACATTCGACGCGACGACGTGACACGTTCCGCCCGGTGTACCTCATTGAACATTGAAGGCGTGACGTACGGCCACGTGTACTCATATAATCGGAAACGCTTATGTCAAACTTTAAAATTGAAAAAAGAATTCTGTTCCGGCGTTTTAATTTTAGAGATTATCAACTGATTTATTTATTTATAGCAGGGCAACAGATCACAAATTAATACATTAGTAAAATAAATATTACATAAAACAGCATCAAATTTGCACTACAATAACTGCTTTGCATAACATTCGATATTAGAAACTTTAAAAGAATAATGGCTATAAATTTAAAGTCTAGAAGGAGGGAGAGACCAGAGGGAGACTTTGTACAAAAGTCGATTGCTTGGGTACCTCTGTCCCGTTCGTGTTTCAACCGTGAAGCAGTTGTGTTTGCATGGCTGTGTTTCGGTTTGAAGGGTGGGATATGGCGTGAACTTACTGGGTACAGAGGAATAACACCTGAGTCCTCAGGAATGGCAATGCATGGGGGGTATCATGGGCGGAAACAGTATACTCTGTTATGTCCATGGTAGTGCTCATGTCTATAGGCGACGGTTACCACTTTCCATCAGGTGGGCCGTCAGTTTGTTTACCATTCTAAGTTGTATAAAAAAAGTCTCAAATTGGCAGCCTTAATATAACATTGCAAGGATTGCTGGAAAATATCAAGCTCCTTGCATACATTGTTATATTTTCTGCACATGCGGATAAATGTATTGTGATACGATACATTATTATTACAAATCGGTATATAAAGTAATTTTTGTATTCTTTTATTACCTGTTCAGAGTGATGAATTCAGACATAGATCTTCTATTTATAAGAGAAATAATGTTAAAATGATTAAGTCTCGATTCATACGAATAAAGTTTCCTTTTTTTAATGTAAATACCTTTTCATTGTTTAGTCCAATATTTATATATGTATTTACATTAGACACACCTGGAATTTAACACGATGGTTTCCAGGGGACCACGTGAAGGTCGACCTGACAGGGTATATTGTTAGCAATGGGACCGGTAGTCCGCTTTACTAACAATTCCTTCCCCCCAGTTAGATCGATCTACACGCGGTCCCTCTCGAAAATGCTCAAGACAAATCGCGCGGCCAAGGCGATTAAAACAATTATATTTATTTGATTGTAAGTAAAAAAATTTCTTGCCTCAGTGTAAATATAATATAATGTAAAATGTAAACGCGGTGTAGGACGACGACGACACTAGATGAAGTGAAGACCTGAAATGCGTTGCAGGAAGTCAGTGGATACAGGTGGCTCAGGATAGTTCTTTATGGCAATCTATGGGGGTATTATTTATTTTTATTATTATATTACAGTATTATATTTCCAGCAGTGGACGTATAATGGCTGAAATGATGATGATGATGAAGTGAAAAAAACTTAGTGTATTTAACACATTATTGGGTACACTATACCTGCAGGTAAACGAGTGATGCGAATCTTTATTTATTTACAGTTTGATTACTACTACTCGGAGGCGTTGGCCGAGCTTCGCGCGGCAGCCGGGCTAACTGCGGTCGAAATCAATGCCGCCGAATCCATTGGTATGAATCACTGTGAATGTACATACTTTCTCGTAGACAAGACGGACGAATTGTTTTTATGATACTTAGAGATGGCAAATAATATAGGTAGGTATACGTATAATAAATCTGTAGAGAGGTAAATATATTTCCAAAATAACTATCAGGCGGTGATTAGTGATCGATACTGATGCCTTAAATGCAATTAGTAAAATTTTTATCTGTCTGTCTGTATGTTCGTTATAGAAACAAAAACTACTCGACGGATTTTAACGAAACTTGGTACAATTATTCTTCATACTCCCGGGCAGGTTATAGTATACTTTTCTTCACGCTACGACCAATAGGAGCAGAGCAGTGAAGGAAATGTTGGCAAAACGGGAGAAGTTACTCCATTTTTAAGCTTCCGTCGCGTGTGCAGCATTAATAGCCACTTTTGAAAATGTAAAAATGTCCGTGAATATAGAAAGCGACAGCATTTGACAACATACTTTAGGTGTAGTTGTGTAGGTCTAATTTAATTTTTTATTGGTCCATTTGCCAACACGGTTACAAAGGATACCGTATCTTTTTTACTAATATATACCGATTAAATTCGCGAATAAAGAAATAGAGAATAAGAAACTATTGCTGTAATAAGTAACAAAATAACATTTTAATAGCTTTATGTGCTTCAAAAAACATAATCCCAAGCCTATTTTACTGGTTGGTGGATTTAATTTTCAAATAACTGTCCAGTGTTAGAAAACACCGTTATTACACATTTTTAGATTGCATCACGCAATGTGTGATTAAATGACTCATTCGTCATATTCGTGAACGAGTAGTTTTTTTTTTATACAACTTAGATTGGCAAACAAGCTGTCGGCCCACCTGATAGAAAGTGGTAACCGTCGCCTATAGACATGAGCAGTACCATGAACATAACAGAGTATACTGTTTCGCCCATGATACTCCCCATGCGTTCCCATTCCTGAGGACTCAGGTGTTATTCCTCTGTACCCAGTAAATTCACACCATATCCCACCCTTCAAACCGAAACACAGCCATGCAAACACAACTGCTTCACGGTAGAAACACGAATGGGACAGAGGTGCCCAAGCAATCGACTTTTGTAATTTAATCAACTGACTACAAAAAGAACATTCTCAATGTGGTTATATATATTTTTTATGTTTACTACCTCATAACGACGTCATTGTAAAACTAGTAAAAAAATGCTTTTTATCTGAAAGCATACGAGTATACTTAGAGATTGATAACAGAAATTTTATATAAATTAGTCAAGTAGTTTGAAGTCGGATTTTTGTGGAGCACTATCTTATATTAATTAAAATATCACGTCACAAAGTTCTTAAGACTAATAATGCTCGGTGAAAAGCGTATAAGTCAAATGTTACGTTCAACAGCTGGCAGTCGTAAATTCTCAACTATCCTATATAGGGAGGGAAAGGGATTGTTAGTAATGGAGACTGAGAATCCCATTGCTAGCAATATACCCAACCAGGTCCACCTCCTCGCGGAAACTATCCTGGTTAATTCCTGACGAATTCATCATGATGGGCTAACTGGCCTGTTTTCATTCTCATCTATCACCCTTCACTGGTGCTCCGCCAGCGTGTCCCGTTGGCGCAGGCGGGGTTACCATACCATTTTCACCCATCAAAAAAACTATCCTATATAAGATAACAATCGTGAAAATCAAATCAATCTAATTAATTTTTACAGCAAACATACAAATATCTTTCAGATAAAGTACAAGTCAAAATTCAAGCTGCGGTGATATCTGCACCGGCGTTCGACATAGAATACTGCTCTCAGCTGCGTAATGTACGAGCCGATTAGGGTCCGCTAGGTATTTCAACAAATAAAGAGGTTTTAATAAAAAAATGTTTTATTATGTACTCCTGCGTACTTCAATTGAAATATTACTACATAATTATTCTGCTAATTAAGAACTAACAATTCAGCAGTCTCAAATTACATACATACAATAAAGAACACTGAGGTAAGTCTCTATAGAGAACCAAGACCGAATCGATTCATCGAGGTGACTAAAAACAACTCGCGGAAGACGATGGAACCGATACAGAGTGTCGTGGATTACAGGCCTTCACAATTCATACACGGAACTATTGCTTTCCAAATAAAAATGCATTAATATACACAATAACAACACACATGCGC
This sequence comes from Galleria mellonella, assembly GCF_026898425.1. Lineage (NCBI taxonomy): Eukaryota > Metazoa > Arthropoda > Insecta > Lepidoptera > Pyralidae > Galleria > Galleria mellonella. The sequence goes on from NW_026442180.1 coordinate 1,409,334, forward strand.
GCATCCCTTGCACACTGCGTGCGCAGCGACAGAAACTCGAACAGATCTCGACCCTGTGTGACGCTCGCCGCACACCGACAACCGCTGCATTCACACAATAAATATACACAACACTAAATAAACACCTCCAATCCATGGTTCGTACAGGCTATGTATAACGTGAAATATCCACCCTATACATAATCTGTGGTGACCTTATAGAGATCACATTTGGCTATGATCACACAATTTACAGTCTGTTTGGTTACAACTCGTCCTTGAAGTCCTCGTCGTCGCCTCCCGCGCCGGGCGGTGGCACTCCACCCTGGCCTTGGTACAACTTCGCGATGATCGGTTGGACCACGTCCTCGAGACTCTTTTTCTGTTTCTTGTAGTCTTCAGAGTCCGCGTCCTGGTTGTCTTCAAGCCACTTGATTGCGGCGTCGATAGCTTCCTCCATCTTGGACTTGTCATCATCGCTGACCTGTTAACAAAGAAATAATGTTGTACTACAAATTCTGAGAGGCTATATTCTATAAATAATAGTTTTATTTGGTTACTAATTAAAAGTCTAATTAGTAATTACAAGTAGAATGAATTTTACAAAAAAAAACTAAATTCTGTAGCTGTATTACCATGTATTAGATATAAAATACTCCATATATTCAAGATAATATTGATGTAAGATTTTTTGTGTACCAAATTTGATTTAAATACTTTTAGCAGCTACAGAACAAAAGTTGACCACCAACTATAATACTGATAGAAATAAAGAGTACATACAAGAAATACAAACCTTAGCACCAAGTTTCTCTTTATCCTGGAGCTGGTTCTTGATTGAATAGGCGTAGCTCTCCAGTTCGTTTCTGGACTCTACTCGCTCCTTTAGTTTCTTGTCATCATCTGCAAACTTCTCGGCATCCTTTATCATCCTCTCAATGTCTTCTGGTGTCAATCTGTTCTGGTCATTTGTGATGACGATCTTCTCACGGTTTCCAGTACCTTTGTCTTCGGCCGATACTTGCAAGATGCCATTGGCGTCAATCTCAAATGTCACTTCAATTTGTGGAATGCCTCTAGGTGCTGGTGGGATGCCTGTTAAGTCAAATTTACCCAGCAAGTGGTTGTCCTTTGTCATGGGGCGCTCACCCTCGTACACCTGAATTGTCACAGTGTGCTGGTTATCACTAGCTGTTGAGAAGATCTGGGACTTCTTTGTGGGGATTACGGTGTTACGTGGGATCAGCTTGGTCATTACACCTCCGACAGTCTCAATTCCCATAGTGAGTGGATTGACATCGAGAAGTACAATAGCATCAGTGTCTTGTTCACCGCTGAGCACACCAGCCTGTACGGCAGCGCCATAAGCGACGGCCTCATCAGGGTTGATGCCTCGGCTGGGTTCCTTGCCATTGAAGAACTCTTTGACAAGCTGTTGAACCTTGGGGATACGAGTGGATCCACCGACCAAGACAATCTCATCAATGTCGGTCTTCTTCATGTCAGCATCTTCCAAAACTTTCTGGACGGGTTTCATGGTAGAGCGGAAGAGATCCATGTTCAATTCCTCGAACTTGGCACGGGTAAGAGTCTCAGAGAAATCATCACCCTCGAAGAAGGACTCAATCTCAATCTTGACCTGGTGACTGGAGGACAGTGCTCTCTTGGCTTTTTCGACTTCACGACGGAGTTTCTGGACGGCACGGTTATCCTTGCGGATATCCTTGCCCTTCTTCTTCTTGTAGAGCTTGATGAAGTGTTCCATGACGCGTTGATCAAAATCTTCACCTCCCAAATGGGTGTCACCGTTGGTAGCAACGACTTCAAAGACACCATTGTCAATAGTGAGAAGGGATACATCAAAGGTACCACCACCCAAGTCAAATACAAGTACGTTTTTCTCTCCCTCTTTCTTATCAAGACCATAGGCAATAGCAGCAGCAGTGGGCTCATTAATAATTCTCATGACATTGAGGCCAGCAATGACTCCAGCATCCTTAGTGGCCTGACGCTGGGCATCATTGAAGTAGGCGGGGACGGTAACGACAGCGTGAGTGACTTTCTTTCCAAGGTAGGCTTCAGCAACTTCCTTCATCTTAGTGAGTACCATAGCTGAAATTTCTTCTGGGGCAAAGACTTTATCACCTTGAGAGGTCAGAACTGAGACATGGGGTTTGCTATTCTTTTCTACCACCTTGAAGGGGAAGAATTTAACATCATGTTGGACAGTGGTATCGCTCCATTCACGACCAATTAGACGCTTGGCATCAAATACTGTGTTCTCAGGGTTGGTAGTGAGCTGATTTTTAGCAGCATCACCAATGAGACGCTCACCATCTTGAGTGAATGCCACATATGAGGGTGTGATCCGGTTGCCCTGGTCATTGGCAATGATTTCCACACGGCCATTCTTGTATACACCAACACTGAGGACAAAAAAAGAAGTCTTATTATGTTATTGTAAATTATATTACTTTAAAGCAGTGTTTTTAAATCATTTTCATGACACAATCCCTCTAGTATAAAAAAAATAGCTAGCGACCTCCAACTCTTCCCTTATTTTTATGTATTTCATAATGTTACAAAGATGTGTGGACTGAATACTTCAATCCATACAACTTTCTTGGGTCAAGTTAATTTTTTTATCAGTGCATGAATCAATCAGGTTTTTTTTGTTAATTTGTATTAATATATAAATATTTAAATTATTATTATTCTTAATAAATCTATCTTTATAACTTTGTTTTTTTTTTGCTGAGGTAGTTTTCACAACCCCCCCTATAAAGGCTTTGAGATCCCCCAGGGGGTAGCAACTCACATGTTGAAAAACAATGCATTAGAGAATATTAAAACTGCCGCTAAGACTGAATTATTTAGAATAATTCAGAATATTTAACATTGTCATCATCATATCGGCTGTTAACTGTCCACTACTGAACATAGCCCTCCCCATAAGGTGTGTTTGCCACTTAAACACTAACATACAACATTGTAAACTGTATTAAATATACATAGAGCTGATACCTATAATAATATTACAAATGTGCAAGTGAATTTGTTTGTTACCTACCACAGCATTCACACATTCTTAATGACTAATCACTGACACACAATTACACTGACAAATTTGATATTTACATAATATATGGGACAGAAAAGATTAAGGGCCACTATTTATCCCAGTAAGTAAACATATGCTGATCATAGTAACCATAGTAAGTATACAAAAGATTTGTAACAGCTGTTAAATAATTCTTTATAAAAACAAATATCAAAATTAAAATTTTACTCAAAATTTTAATATAAAAAAGCAGAATCATTGAAAATTAACTAGAACATAGGTTTTAAGTTTTGTTTTTTATGAATGATAATGGAATCGTAACCTTAAAGAATTTTGATTAAATCATCAGTTATTATTACCACACAAAGACGGTTTATGGTTTTAATTTAGGACTCACCATGAATACGTGGTACCCAAGTCGATACCGATCACGGTGCCGATGTCCTTGTCTTTCTCCTTCTTGTCGTCGGCGTACACCGCCGCGACCACACACACCAGTGCTATTAAACACCACCGCATCTTCACCATGCGATATTAATCTTTACACTGAAACAATTAACACTCACAATTACCTTTGATATTTTCACCAACTAAACCAATCAACCTACGCAAAGGACACGTAATCATTAGATGTGGCACACGTCATTATCCAGTGGTCTACGAAACAATTTAGAAAGGGAAAGTTGAATGGAAAAGGGGGTCTAACGGCGTATATCTAGTTAACGGTAAGTCCAGAAAACGCTAGACAACATGAACGGGATGTAGGGCATCGCGCCGGCCTACATGACACGTCGAGAAAATTCGCCGATATGGTTATACCTCTAAGGCAAATTTGTAAACAAAATGTAACCAGAAACGTATGAAAACCAATTACAAAATGAAAAGATAATGGTTTTAATAACTTATGAATATTTTCTGTACAAAATGTTTGACATACAGGTTAAAAATTTCAGCTTGGATGGAATCTCCCAGAGTAACTAAATATAGTACGTTTTAAAGATGTATAAAATGAATAATAATTACCAAATATTAAGATGATAACTGGAAATTTAAAAATGTTTTCAAAATCAGAGCCACGTTCTGAATTCTTTGCACTTTAAAATGTAACACTTGAACAAATTCACAAAATATGAGTATGTTTCACATTCGATTTTTCAAGAAGAACTAAAGTTTCACACGCTGCCACAGTTATTATTTAGCGCTAGTGTTGATCGTGGGCTAATATGATTGGTAGAGAAGATGATGACGTTCACTTTCATTTGTCGCGATTGGTCCAAGTATGAATATTTGTCGGAATCCTATTGGCCCACGTTAATAACTGGCACAAAAAGTTTGGCGTAATTTTTGAAAATGCTACGTCGTTTATCGCTGCGCTGCTATCACTAGAATATATTCGAGAAAGTTTCAAATTTCGATAATGTGGACACGAAACAGCTCGATGAAACCCTCTGATAAATTACTACATAATAACACCCATTTTTACTTATTACTATATTCTATAATTCCCATTACTTTTAAATTCTGATAAGTTCACGATTTCTTTTTTCTTATAGAAAGAAGACTATGCAGCCTATACCTTTATTTTTCAACCTATAGGCAAAACTTATGTAAATATTTTACTAGAGGGAAACTGTACAAACATTGTTTTCTTGGGCACCTCTGTCCCATTCGTGTTTCTACCGTGAAGCATTTGTGTTTGCATGGCTGTTTCTGTTTGAAGGGTGGGATATGGCAGTGAATTTACTGGGTACAAAGGCAATTAATACTCAGTATACTCTGTTATGTACATAGTACTGCTTATGTCTATAACCGACGGTTACCACTTTCCATCAAGTGGGCTGTCAGCTTGTTTGCCATTCTAAGTTGTTAAAAAAAAATTATTTCAAAAAATATACTTTACAGATTAGCTCTGGAATGGTGTTTGAGCCCACATACAAATTATATTTCCACGAGTATCGTTTTGATGAAATTAAGTTCCATTCATAGATATGTAGTGATTTGATAATAAAAAAGGTAATGTATCGGCTGTTAATTGTCCACTGCTGAACATAGCCTCCCCCTTAAGGCAGGTATTACCAGTAATTGGCGCTTGGCGGACTGGTTGGCAACTACAGTTTGGCCTTTGATGTTTTTAGAGAGTGATGTTTAAAGAGAGATGCTGCTACCCATCCCTCCACCATAAGCTTTCTCAGTCGCCTCTTACGACATCTACTGGAAATGAAGGGCTAGCCTATTCTATGCTGGGATCTACACGGCAAAGAAAAAGGTGTTAGATTCAAAATAAATAAGTATAAACCAAAATAATATTTTATTATAAAAACATTACAACAGTCTATGTACTCATAACTACTAAAATTATTGAGCAAAACAATAGTTTTTACAATATAGCCATCTAAACCAGTGTATATATATATATATATATATATAATTCATTAACAAACAATATCTCTGATTAATTTTTTGATATTATGCTAAGAACCAGTGGAGCAAAGTAAGTAATGATGCAGTCTGCTCCTGTAATAAAAAAAAAAAAGATGTTTAGAGAACATATAAACATATTACAATAAATACAGATCATAGATTACCAGTTATAAGGATAGAGGCGACTTTTTTTTATTTATTATACATATATAGAACAATATTCATAGAGTATACCATAAACTAAATCTGCAAGTATAGATATAGTTTTCATTTTTTTTTTTTTATTAAAAAGGTTTTACTTTTGTATTGGTGATCTTTTTAATTATAAACTTTAAAGTTTACAACCAAATATAACAATTATTTTTATTCGCATTGAGGTTAATTCTGAGGTGCTATTCCTCTCAATCGATCTTTAAAATTAAAACTTCAATTTGATATCACAACGAAATATTTATTGTAAGAACGAATATGAATTATATTTATAATTTGTTTAATATAAGCATTGTATTTCACTGTAATGAATTGTGAAGAGAAATAAATCTGTTTATTATTTATTTATTATTAATTTTCTCATAATTTTAAGTCAAAATTATTATGATTTTAGTTTGAGATGGTCCATAAAGCAGTCATTTTACGAAATTATCAAATTAGGGTAAGAGATAGCTTTAGAGAAATGGCGCTTCAGAATCGACCTCATTGTAACATGTTGCAATTATCAGGTGATATTGAGATTTTATTGTAAACAAATTTGTGAAATTACAGTTAAGTTTATCTTTTATGAGTTTGTCAGACCCAATGTTTTGATTTATTTTATTTTTATTTTATTTTATTTTACTTTGAAAGGGAAACATACAATATCTAATTCTTGATTCCAGTGTCTTGTCCTTTAAGGAGATCCAATCCATTACAGGATGCGAAGAGCGTTCAGTTATACGCAAAAACATGTTTGAGAATATATATCATCATCATCACCATATTAGCCTTTATTATCTCTACTGCTGATAAGACAATATAAGCCTCCCCCTTAGGGAGTTTTGCCAGTAGTTGCCACGTTTGGCAGGCGGATTGGCAACCGCAGTTAGGCTTTAGAGATGTTTTAAGAGGGACGCTGCTGCCTATTTTTCGCTGTCCCCTAGTCGCCTCTTACGACACACACGGGAAGGATGTGGTAGCCTATTCTATGCCGGGGCCTCAAGGCAACTTGTCACTTGTTAGAAAATGCTCTATCGAAAAAATAATATTATATATATTTTATATATGATATCACGCTAGAACGCATAGAGATAATGTAACAACTGTTCATGCACTAACCAGCTCTCCTCATGCATTTAAGTACTTCCATTAGTGTCGTCTCGAGCTCTCCGCTGTCGTTAGAGCGCGATAGCATCGCGTATTCGCCGGACACCTGTAGAATTAGAGTTTTAGAGGAAAAAAAAAAATTTTTTTTTTTTATTCAACTGTATTAGAATAAGTTTGCACATGAGTTTTGATTTATTTCTAGTGATTATAGAAAGATTAAGGATCATTATTCCGTTGTATTTTTTATTTGTTTACATTACGCCATATGTTCACTTTAATATTTTAATTTTTTTTTATCAACGTCTAACCTAAAATATAAATTAATTGAAAAAGAGCAGCACGCTGGTATTCTTTTGGCCACAACAAAGTTTCAATATTTTGCTCTTTAGAGCAAAGAAATAAACTGAGATGTGACCATTTTGTGTTACTATGACACACGCATGAAAGGAAAAAAAAATGTTACTTCTTTTATGTATTTTTTTTTTGTGTATGTGTGTGTGTGTGTTTTTTTTTCTATCTTTATCTGTTATTATTTATATTCTGTAAGTAATGCAAATAAATTCTATCTTTATATAAGTTTAAATACAAAAGCTCTCTTACATTGTTTTTTACAATTGATAGGTGTATACAGGGCAAAACAATAAACTAAATTGTGACCATTTTGTGTTACTGTGGCACACGCATGAAAGAAGATACTTGTTACTTGTTTTATATATTTTATATATGCATTCTTTTATCTCTTTTTATTGTGTATGTGTAACTACGTCTGTTGTTATTTGTGTGCTGTAAGTAATGTAAATAAATTATCTATCTATTGTATCTATCTATGATGACTTGTAAAATTTGTTAGAATTGAATTCATAAATAAAAATCTTTGAACCGTGAAACGTGTGTGTGTGTGAACCGTGTTGGCATGGCTCTGTATCGGTTTGAAGGGTGGGATATGGCGTAAATTTACTGGGTACAAAGGAATCTGAGTCCTCAGGAATGGCAACGCATGGGAGTATCATGGGCGAAACAGTATACTCTGTTATGTCCATGGTACTGCTCATGTCTATAGGCGACGGTTACCACTTTCCATCAGGTGTGCCATCAGCTTGTGTGCTATTCTAAGTTGTATAAAAAAAAATCTTTTCTTACTTGATATATGAATAGCGGATGGTGGGGGAATTGGTCCTTTGTCTGCCGGACGATATCCAAATAGGGAAGGCCAGGCTTCACCATCAAGAAGTCAGCACCCTCTGCAACGTCGCGAGCCTGTAAACATACAGTATGAGTTTCTTATTAATCACTTATACAAAGCATTTTTTTTAAAGGAGACATGCGCTGCCTTGGGCTCTCAATATAGTTAATCCGGCCCTGTCTGTATACCAAATTCACGACTACAGTTAGAGCCGCTAAAACACCATGAAGTAACAAACTCTCCTTAACATTTATAATATTTAGTATGGATATGAATGTGTTTTTGTTTCTCAACTACTGATGTCGGGGGAAGGGATTATTGGTAATGCGGACCATCAGTCCTATTGCTAGCAACATAGCCTGTCAGGTCGACCTCCACGTGGTTCCCTCTAAAAACCATAGTGCTTAATTCCTGGTATTATTCATCACGATACGCCGACCTGTCTTTTCAACCTCATCTATCATCTCTCACTGGAGCCCCGCCAACGTATACCGTTAGCACAGGCGGGGTAACCTTTCCATTGTCATCCATTAAAAATAAGTCAAGACGTTTTAAAGGCTTAACCGATCATTGACATTTGCCATACATACATACATACATATCTGTCACGCCTGTCTCTCATTAGGGTAGGCAGAAACAATGGAACGCCAAATGCTTCTATTCTTTTTTTTTTTACAACACAAGGTGCAAACGGGCATGCGGCTCACCTGATGGTAAGTGACTACCGCCGCCCATGATCACCCACAACACCAGCGGCATTGCAGGTGCGCTACCGGCCTTTTAAATATACTCTTTCTTGAAGGTTATGTTGTCGTATCGGTTCGGAAATACTGCTGCTGGAAGTTGATTCCAAAGAATGGTTGTGCGTGGAAGAAAGTGCCTTGAAAAACGCACGGTAGAAGACCGCCACTAATCCAGATTGGGATGAAACTTTAGTTTGTGGCGAGTTGTATGGTGGTGAAAATCAGCATTCAAACAAACTTCTTTCGCTTCCTCCACATTCATCAATCTTTTCATACACGCTCGCCGGTTACGGGTACTTTTAATTTGGCCCTTCTTTAGCACGTCGCCTATTTGGTCGACATACGTCCATCTAGGGCGGCCCCTATCGACATCTCCATTTGGCATTTGGTATATTCATAGTATTTGTAGTATTCATCCAAGCGTGGCAACTACTGGCAAAACCCCCCATATAGGGGAGGCGTATGTTCAGCAGTGGGCAACTAACAGCTGATATAATAAAAATAAATAATAACAATACTATTTGACATGGGGACGAACTTAGGATACTTTTTTTACAGTAACGCGAACAAAGTTTTAGACACAGTAAATGACTTATAGTGTACCGCGGCCCTGGCGGCGAGGTGAGCACTGCCCGGCGGCAGCTGGTAGCACTTGCGGTCGCCTTCCATCGGCGAGCTCTTCATCGTGTCACGGAACGGGCCGTACATTGACGACGCGAACTTGCACGAGTACGACAGCACTGACACCTGCAATGTGGGGGAGAGGGGATTGTTAGTAATGCGGACAAATGGACAGTCTCATTGCTAGCAATATACCCTGTCAGGTCGACCTCCACGCGGTCCCTCTTGGAAACCATCGTGCTCAACTTCAGGTATATTCAGCACGATAGACCGACTTTCATTCTCACCTATCATCCCTCACTGATGCCCCGCCAGCGTTAGCGCAGGTGGGGCTACCATTCCTGTTGCTTATATCGTCATAGTCGTAGAATACTGACGGATCTGACAAAGATTACATATAAAGATGCCACACTTGGCAGGCAGATTGGCAACCGCAGTTAGGCTTTGGTGATGTTTTAAGAGGGACGCTGCTGCCCATCCCTTAACCAATGAGTTCCCTTAGTCGTCTTTTATAGTCATATAGTATTAAGAAATGGTGAAGGACATAGGGTACTTTTATCACCATCAGAAAATCTATCCCAGTCACGAGGCCGAAGTCGCGAGTAAATGCTAGTTTTATATAATCACCAATATACCTGATTCTCCAGCCTGTTGGCAACTAGCGCGTCCTTTATTGCCTTGATCCTGTTATCCATCATGTCCGACGGGGCTACCACATGGGCACCTGTAATAATTAAAAATAAACTAAAAACAGATCTATACAAAAAGTAGAATGACTTTTTTATGATTTCACTGTATTTTTGGAAAGTTATCTGTGAGAAAGAAAACTACAAGGTAATCAAGTTACCATTTATCTAACTAACAAATTCCGTTACCATTATGTGGAGTAAAAAAATTAAATAAATTCAAGAATATTATTAGAGTATGATAATAAATCTTATGGATAAATATAGTATCTTGAAATAACTATTTCTAGAAAGCATGTTGAGATAAAACATATACCATATTTTAAGTTAGATCGTTATCTAACTTAAAATATGGTAATGTGTGTATATACCTAAAGAGGTACACTATAATGAAAACTGTGTCTAATTTAGTACAGTAATTTTTGCGTGATGTCGCAACAAACACACATACAGAGACAAAATTTTTATCTTGTCTTCTTTCTCAATGTTCTCTTTCCAAAGGTTGTATGGAAGAGATAGCTTAGCGATAAGGCCGCCTATTGCATCATTTATTAAAATTAACTGTATTTATTGCTTTTATAAATGGTGCAATAAAGTGTAAATAAATAAATAAAATTCATAAATATTATTATTTTGACTTTAATTATTCTTACTGAGACCCCACATATTTTTTTTTTTGTATTAAATATCAACCATGTAGGTAAATGACCTATCTAGATGATGTCCAGAAACAATTTTATTATATTAATTGAATTTAGTTTAAGTTAAAACAGAAAAGGAAAATTAAATATGTTTAAATGACAGATGAGATCCATTTAAAACTGTTTACATCTTAAATACATGTAAGACTAACTACAGAAGGTTAATGTTAAAAATGGCAGTTAGGAAATAAAATATCCCTATTAATGTTAGAGTTATAATTTGTAAGTTGACTTTAGCTACTTAGCATAGCACTTAAATTGGTATTAATGAAAATAGGTTCTACCATATAATGCTCCAAATCAAAATAGTTTAATGAGAACCTCACAGGGTATCCTGTGTACCATACAATCAATAACAACTTTTTACATTCATTTCACAGATCTATTCTAACTGGTTGCCATGTGTGACAAATTCTTACTTTATGTAATAGGTTTTGCCCCTTATTTTAAGCTCTAAATCAACTTGTTAACATTTTATAATCATGCAATTTGGTAAAAAAATAAAAACATTCAATGATGTTGGCAACATTTTAGAACCTCATTTAAATACCTACCTGCTTTAGCATAAGCAAGAGCAACTTCTGCTATCCTCTTTACAGAAGCAGCATGGTCAATAGCACCACTGTCTGTTAACACGCCACAGTGTCCATGGGATGTGTATGGACAGAGACAGACATCACATGCAATCAGTAGATCAGGGAATGCTGCACGAATCTTTGGCAAGGCTTTGACTACTGGGTTTTCAGGGGAATCTGCACTTTTGCCTTCTGGTCCCTGAAATATTAAAATCGATGTGAATTACAATCACACAGTATGTATAAAAATATATATGCAGCATCCCTCTTTAAAACAGCTCTGAAGCCCAACTGCTGTTACCAATCTGCTTGCCAAGCATGGCAACTACTAGCAAAACCCCCCAAGGAGGATGTCTAAGTTCACCAGTGGACAGTTAAAGGCTGATATATGATTAATATGAATAAAACTTTAGAAATATAATGAAACATTGACTGATAAGTAAATGCCAGATAAGATAGGTTCAATAATGAAGGATTATTTTAAAAATTAATAAATTCTTTCTAATCATAGAAATTATTAAAATTATCAAATATTCATGCAAAAAATTATAAATTTTTTTACTCATGTTTCTACTTTTAATTCCAGATTTTTCATATCTAAATATTAAAAGTATGGCTTGGTCTCATCCCTGTCACTCTTATCAGCCTTTTTGTCTACAATAAGGACTAATTTCCATTGACTGATTTTTATCCATCCATCCATTCAAGTAGTAACATTATAATTATGAATTATGTATGAGAATGTTGCATGCCAAACTGGCTGAATGTGAAAGCTACTTATTATCATTAATTCCATCACATTATGTACCACATTCGCTGCAAATATAATTGCATTTCATAATTTCATTTCACAAATGTAGCATAGATTAAAAAAGGTGTCAGGGGTGTCCCTATCTAGAAATCTGACTGATTCTAGAATAAGGGTATACAGATATGCAACACTGGCCTCCCAAGCTGCTGCTGTGTCCCCCCTTTCCTTTCCCACATCCTTATTCTTCTTATTTACCAATTTCCTTTATGCATCTCAATGTTTCCTTCCTTTTTTTCTCAATCCTTTCCTCTATATCATAGGTAGTGGAAACCACCAACAAATGCATTCCCAAAGAGAGTTGACATCAGGCAGGCAGCTAGTCATAAAATTATAAGCCAGATCTTTTTGTAATATGCAAACATATTATGCCCACCCCAAATAATAACTGGGATAAGAATATAAAGATAATGATGAGCACAGATTAAAAAATAAAAAAATTAAATAGTGTTAATAACTTGATAGTATTATGGTATACAAGCTCACCTTATAGAACCCAAAAGTACTAAATATATATAACTTAAAAATTGTTTCAATTTAAATTTCCAACTACAATGGCAGGACATATACTATACTCAGAAAAATGTGAACATAGCAAGTGTCACAGACTATTCTATTAGGAAATACAGTCACATGCATATTTTTTACAATACACACAATTACAATTTACTATTTTAATCATATTTTTCTATAATTGGAGGCGAGAGATAGCTGTTTTTTATGTAATCAACTACAGTTAGATAGTTTAAAATAATAAAACACCATAAAGGATGGATAATTTCAGTTATAAGAATATTAAATGATAAATACCTTTGGCAAGGCAGTAACAATCCCGAAAATGAGAATAGACTTGAGGCCTTTTCTCACCAACTCTTCAAGGGCAGGAATTAGCCTGTTGATACCATATCTGTACACATTTGGCATGCTAGTCACAGCCTGTATTGCATCTTCTTCTTCTCTGCAATAAGTAATTGATTCTATTTATTATTATTATGTTAGTATAATAATAAAAATTATGATAAGAAATTCACCTTAACATTTTATAAGTAGAAATTTTCTTGTTAATTCAAAATGTAAATTAAAATTACAACTGTTGTTAATTATATAGAGTAAAATTAATTTATACTTACAGCAAGAACACGGGGTACATAATATTATGAGGTTCAATACTAGTGTTAGGTTCCTGAAGTTTTCGCAATGTTGCATTAAAGTAACCCCCTTGGAGTATATGCTCTGGCTTCAAGAAAAGACTCATATTTATATTCGTTATATAATATAATACAGAAATATGACAATAATTAATTTATTAGAGTTTTAATTAATAAATAAAGTTTCTTCAGAATTTAAAATAGTATGGTGTAAGAACTTGCGGGTGAAATATACTCTACAATACAAATATCTATACTCTGTGTTGGGCACAGATTAGAGAGATATGTCTAAAAGTGTTAGGGCTAAGAACTAAGAACAAGGAATTACGTAGATGGAATGATAAAATAAAAACTGTAATTCATATGGTTGCCTCCTTTCTTCTTATGCAAATATAATTAGTAAAAAGAGGAAGAAAGATACACCATCACTTACTATACATACAGTACAGTTACATAGCATATACATAGCAGGCTAGTGTATAAAAAATGTATGATATGTTAAATATGGCAATGACAAATTTTACATTATTAGATTTTATATTTGACACAGTTTGTGTAAAAAGTATGCAAGCATGTTGTATCTGAATATGGTAGGGTTATACGACTATATAACATTTTATATACACTGGGCTGCTATGAATTGACAATTTTATCACTTCTTCTATGCAATTCCTTGTTCTTAGGCTAAGAACAATGTATGAAACCTTGTTCTTAGGTTCTTAGTGTCAGACACAGATTATAATACCTTTAACGCTAGTATTGTAAATGTTAGTCTGTACCTCTCTAATCTATGGTCTTTAGAGATAACTCTTACTAAAATTCCAGACAAATTATCTTTTTGAAGACTAGGCAGCATGGTCTCCGACCTTAGCCTGTTCCAAACGGAACAAACGTACTAAAAAAAAAAAAAAAGATAACTCTTACTCTGTGTATTTATTTGTTCTTAATGAAAAAAAAATAACATATTAACAATAATATTATTTGTTATAGAATTTTAGATATTTACTTGATTTTTGTAGATATTTTTTGTACACGTGTGGAAATAATTAAGTAATTAATCAAAGAATAATAAAAATATTTTTTTTTTGTCTATAATCACAGTATCTGTAGTAGTACTAAAGTATATCGTAGTATACGCGAAGGAAATTTTGTTTTCTTCCATAGTTGTATTTAATCATGATTTATATACACATTTATGAATAGTTTAAGTTGTCAACATATTTTAAATCAGACGACGACTTATAACTTGTTTCTGTTAACTAAATAACTAAAAGACCTTGACACTATGCCTGAAAATGAAAGCGATGTGGCTGGCCCTTCGAAAAAAAAGGTGGATAAAAATCAATCTGCGGAAAGCTTAGTCGTTACTGTGGACAAAAAGGCAGACAAGAGTGACGGGGACGAGACCAAACCGCGTATAGTGTTAACATTTAGATCTGAGAAATCGGGAACTAAAAGTAGTAACATGAAGATAGTTTCTAACGAGGATAAACACGAGGAGTTCTCACCGAGGCGTTCTAGCAGGACGAGAGGTAGGTGGGAGTGGTCAGAGGATAATGACTCTGTGTCACCCAAAAAAGACAAAAGTGTAAGCCAGTCTGTATCTGAAAATGATGAGGCATCTGATAGTTCGCACACTACGCCCAAACGCTCAACAAGACGCCGAAGCAAAGACTCTTCCGATAATGTCCTAGCTAACGCTATAGCAAGAAAAGAAAAATCATATAATGAAACATCTGGTCCTACTCAAAGGCTGTCCCGTCGTATAAAACCTACTGCTAAGGTATTAGAAAATGAGGAGCTACGTATTGGTGTTGAATCTCAGAATAATGCTCGGCTCGGTTTACAAGATAAGCAGGAAGAAGGTGTACGGACTAGACGCTCTGCTAAGTCCGCTGCCTCTGAAGGTACTCAGAATGTGGAGAAAAAGGATAAGAGTTCAAGGGTAGAAACTAGAAATTCTAATGATAAAAGTCAAAGCAAAGTGATGAAACTCAAGCACTTGTGTGAATTGGGGTTGCAGGCAATTAACTTGGACTCAACAGAGGATGATGTGGAGATCAGGTAAATATTGCACAAGACACAATTGTAAATCTGTGTGACACAGGTTTTTTTTACAACACAGGGGGCAAACGAGCATATGGCTCACCTGATGGTAAGTAAATACCGCTGCCCATGACCACTTACAACACCAGTGGTATAGCAGGTGTGCTGCCAGCCTTTTAAAAAGGAATATGCTCTTTTCTTGAAGGTTATGATGTCATATCGATTCGAAAATACTGCTGCTGGAAGTTGATTCCAGAGAGTGGTTGTGCATTTAAGAACGCATGGTGGAAGGCCACTACTTGTCCAGATAGTTAGAATGATATACATATATATCATAATATACTTTGAAACTTTAAACAGGCGGAGATTCTATGAGATCTAGAGTGTTTAATGTATCTTCCTTGAGGAGGCCCATTGATTGTTAGGAGAGTTTTCAGTAGTCTAATACAACTTTATATTAGATAAAATATGAGAATCTTTGCCATTATTAAACTCTAAAAAAATATTTGAATTTTCCCTAGAAGCTACAGCATGAGGTTCTTCAGAAGGCCAGAATAAGGTTTCTTAAGGATCAGCAACATGCTCATGATATCTCTGATGTTACAATCTTGGTGTTTGCTTGCAAACTTGCTTGTTTGTCACCATATTAGTGTAACTAAAAATATTTTATTCGAAAAATTTAGTTTTATTTACAAATGTTCTATATTATTTAATATGAATGTTTATTAACCCAAATAAATTATGACATTTTTTTATCAGAGACACAGAAGATAATGAAATAGAAGTGATGGATGAAGATGAAGAAGAGGAAATTGATGATGACTCTGAAGTTATCAGTAAACTTCTAGAGGCTGATGAAGACACTGCCTCTGAAAGCAGTGATGAAGAATTTTACTGCTCTGCAGAAGCATCAGAGACAGAACGACCAAGGCGCTCCCATAGACTCAACTCCACATATGGAATGAATGACAGTGATTGTTCATCACCAATAGCCCATGGTGATGAAGAGAAGTAAATATAATTTTTTATTACTTTAAAAAATTGCATTATTCCTGCTAGAATTGGAAACATTACAATATATTTTAATGTATATTTTATTACATATCATGACTAATTTGTGGCATTGTAAAAAGGTTTATTTTTTTTTTTTCAAGGTATTTTACTTTATATATTACTATTAACTTACTTAGTATTATTATAATTTTGTCGGAATTGGCAGGTTTTTAAATATTGTTATAGATTTGTACAGTCCATGTTCTAGCATTGTTGTTAGAATGACTACTATTTCATGTATATAGTTTTATTTCAGATTTAATTTAAAACACACCCACATTCAATGTTGCAATGATTACTATATATTTTTTTTTACTCTACATTTCTGCAATACCAAGTAGTAATCCATGTGGTCCTGGCATAGAAAGGGTAATCTCAAGTAAATCCATTAGTAAATCCTTTTACATGGGTGTCATAAGATGTGATTAAGAGAAAATGGTCAAGGGATAGGCAGCAGTGTCCCTCTTAAAATGTCTGCCAATCATGGTAACTACTGCATTAAAACTCCCCTTGTGAGGAGGATAAGCTTTCAGGGTACAGTTTTTTTTTTTAAGGATGATAATGAAATGGTAACACCATCCGCGCTATCGGTATACACAGGCGGGGCACCAGTGAAAGATGATAGGTGAGGATGAAGTAGGTCAGTTAGCCCATTGTGACGAATTCAACAAGAATTGTTCACGATGGTTTCCAGGGGGAACCACGTGGAGGTTGACCTAATAAGGCATATTGCTAGCAATGGGGCTGTCAAACTCCATTGCTAACAATCCCTTTCCCCCCTCAGTGTACAGTTAACAGCTGATATGATGAAATAGTAATTCAATAGTACTTGATATATATTTTAATTAGTATATAATGTAAGTAGTATATTCATTTGTTTTAACATTTATTATATAAGTAGGTAGATATTATATGTATTTATAGTGTATGTATTAATGTAATATTTTATTTATCTACATATGTGTTTATGTATTAATAGTTGTAGCACTTCAGCTGCCCGCTAACGAAATGCTGTCTCACTGTATTGTGTTGACTGGAAGAGATCTCTGTCAGAGATAAGTCCACCCTTGCTTACAACATTTATAAATACATTATTTTATATGTAACTTACAAGTGAATGTATATATATATATATATATATATATATATATATATATATATATATATATATATATATATATATATATATATATATATAAGGTTAATTAGTGTAAAAAATTACTCTAGGGCTCCACCACGCCGGTCCTCGAGGCGGACCAATAAGCATTACATCGATGACACTGACAGGTAAGCAAGTTACATTTTTTTTAATAAAACTATTTGATAAGCTTCATTATGATAGATTGCAAACCAATTAAATTTCCAATTTAAAATTTCATGAAACTATTTGTTTAATATGTAAAATTTAAAGGAATGGCTGTTTAAAAAAGCTTTTAAACAAGTTTATAAATATTCGAATGAAGATTATTATTTTTATTTGTTAAGACCCAAACTTATTTTATATGATAACATCAATATAATTGTGGCAAAACTGAGTCCTTTGATTTTCTCTCTTTCTCCGTCAATTGTCAAACACTCTGCACTGTGCCCTGTAGCTTTCTAAATTTAAAAATAATATTAAAATTCAAGCGCATTTTGGTTTCTACACCATTCATTTTACAGAGCGTACATGCCGCGACGGAAGAAAAACCGCGCGTCCCGCGGAGAGGAAGCGCAGTCGGAAGCTGAACAAGATGATAACAGGTAACATTATTTAAATAAAGGGTATGCCATTTGAAATAAAATGTACAGTTTACTCCTATAATTCATTGTATTCTCACTTGAAGATCAAGTCCAAAATCAGAAAAAAATCTATTAATTGTAATATGTGTATCAGATTTTTATCTGATATGATTAAATTTTAATTCTATTTTGTCTATGGCCCTTTATAATCTTCTTGCCCTTAAATCAATTATTTTGGGGTCGGTGTAATTCGATTATATTCATATTACACAAAGTTTTGGTTTCTGGTTTTACGACCGGCCACCTGTCTAATGTACTACTCCTCCTTGGGAATATGTTTCTTGGTATTTAGTTAGTATCTACCACCTACAGTATGGATTAAGGAAAAAAGAGTTTTGTCTATGTTTTGTACCGTTTTGGTTGTAGTGAAAGAATGTACTTGTGTATGGGGTTTTTCAATACGGGCGTATTAAGGTTTCTTAAGGGTCGGCAACACGCGCCGTGACATCCCTGATGTTACAGGTATCTATAGGCTACTATTATATATTTAATACATAGTATGATACCAGTATATATTTGCTTTGTTTAGCAACCCAGCGGCAGGTGATGAAGGTTCAGAAGCCGCCTGCCCTGACGAGGAGTCAACAGTGGTGGCTACATGTCTGTGTGAGAAGCCAAGTAACATATATCCAGCACCTGAAGAACTTACAGGTAATTTAATGAACGAATGACTACTGAAACTGGTTTTTGAACATTAAATCAATTGTTTTGAAATTATGCTGAATGTACTACTCAATTTACCTTTATTTAAAACTAAATAAATACTCTACTATATTAAATAATACCTTTATTGTTTTATCCATCTATTTATTTATATGAAAAGTTTCAATTGAAGTGCTGAGGTAAGGAATTCCAATGAATCTTTTTACTGTAAATTATCATTATCATTTTAGCCTTTAATTGTATATTTTATTAGTATTTTAAAATTTTTGCACACTGGCAATCGTGTAGGACCATGTTTTGGTTCCATAAGTCATCACTGGCAACACACACTGGTTGGTTGATCTTCGTCTTCAAATACTTTACTATAAATTATTACCCTAAATAGTAGGATCTCATGGTATTACTTTATTGGATGCTTTATGAATAGAGAACAAATATTGTTTTGGACATCTTACACGACTTGTCATTATCTTGGCAATATTTATTGGCACAGTCTTTGTTGTATTTATGTTAATTAGTAACAACAACAAACTTTGTATGCAGAGCCAGTGTTCTGCCAAGCGATTGAGATGGTGGACGGTGTTCGCGTGGGATGTTCGCACCCGGCGCGGAGGGAGGGAGGGAAGCTGGCGGCGCTGCAGCGGGCCGGGCCCCGAGCGCCCTACGTGCTGGCGTGCAGCCTCCACGCCGCTCAGCTGCAGCGCCACATGTGTTGCCCCGCCTGCGGACTGTTCTGTACTCAAGTAAGTCGTGCCGTCTATTGTCTGTAGCGAGCGGCTGGCAGCGTTGCAGCGGACCAGCTAACCGCTATCTATCTTGTCACAGAAAATAATTATTGAAAAGTTCTATAATTTGTCTAAAGTTCTTTTAAGTCTCGTACACGTTATTTCGAGAACATCTTAAAACTGGCAAAAGCGTCATGACACAGATATTTAACGTTATATAAATGGTCCATACTCGTTAAAAACAACTGTCCTGCGTTGTCTAAGTATATTGTTTACTTTACTAGGGCATATTCTACCAATGCTCAGAAGGGCATTTGTTCCATCTTGAGTGTGGGCTACCTACCGCCGAGTCAAAGTTGCTTACTGGCTGTCCGCACTGCGGCGTGCTGTCGTACCGCTGGCAGCCGGTCAACCGCGACTGCTCGAAGGTTCACGTGCAGATGCACTGTAGCAACAAGAGGATTTTTTTGCCTGACCAAAGGGAGCAGTGGTGAGTACCTTCTCTAGTTTGATTACTATTTGTAAGTTGTCGGTTTTAGTCCGACTCGGTGGACCAAAATATTAGATATGTGTTGTGGCAGTGAAATATTTTTATAATAAAGTTCTTTTAAATTATGTTTCAAGTCACTTCTTAGTGTTATTGATATAAGTTATAAAAAATTAGTAATATCAAGTCCTTATCTATGAGTAAGCTGTATTATATAGCATAAATATATATAAAATGAGAAATTATATTTATTATAGTACTCCGGCGTATCTCAGTTTCTCAACCTCGAAGCTATTACAAGAGGATGAACAGCCACTTATACCAGAAGACCTGCTGCCGTCTAACTTGGAAGATTTGAAGCGCCTATGTGAAAAACCTGAGAGTACTGACTATGAAGAACTGCTGAGCGGCTCGCCCGCGCAGACGCTCTGTGATGCCATATTAGCGGGGGAATCCATTGAGCAGCTTATACCTAAGATTGGTGAGTTTTCTATTTAGGTAAATTTAGTACATATGTACTTGAATGCTCCATAGATAATTTTTAAAATTATTTATGTAAAAAATCTATTCTCATGTTGCTTGATTAGCTCAGTATCTTGATGACATAGATTAGACACATTTGACCTATCTTTGGTCGTGTAAAGTCGGCGACCAAACCTCGACGTTCCAAAATAGCATTCAGCGTCGCCGTTGGAAGGCATTCAAGCCTTCCAACGCACGTCGTCACATAAGACGTATAATGCGGCATTGCCGAATTTACATCGACTTAAAATCGTACTACCGAACTGACGATGATTGTTTCGAATAAACGAATTTCTTTTAATTTTAGCGTCAGTCGCCGACGTGAACGAGAAACTGGAGTGCATGGACGGCGGCACGTGTGCGCACGCGGCGGCGCGGAGCGGACGCGCGGCCGCGCTCGGGCTGCTGCGCGGCGCCGGCGCGCGCCTGGACGCGGCCGACGGCGCCGGCCGCACGCCGCTGCTGCTCGCCGTGCGAGGTTAGTGCCAGCCCGGCGTCCGGCGTCCGGCGGCCGCGCTCGGGCTGCTGCGCGGCGCCGGCGCGCGCCTGGACGCGGCCGACGGCGCCGGCCGCACGCCGCTGCTGCTCGCCGTGCGAGGTTAGTGCCAGCCCGGCGTCCGGCGTCCGGCGGCCGCGCTCGGGCTGCTGCGCGGCGCCGGCGCGCGCCTGGACGCGGCCGACGGCGCCGGCCGCACGCCGCTGCTGCTCGCCGTGCGAGGTTAGTGCCAGCCCGGCGTCCGGCGTCCGGCGGCCGCGCTCGGGCTGCTGCGCGGCGCCGGCGCGCGCCTGGACGCGGCCGACGGCGCCGGCCGCACGCCGCTGCTGCTCGCCGTGCGAGGTTAGTGCCAGCCCGGCGTCCGGCGTCCGGCGGCCGCGCTCGGGCTGCTGCGCGGCGCCGGCGCGCGCCTGGACGCGGCCGACGGCGCCGGCCGCACGCCGCTGCTGCTCGCCGTGCGAGGTTAGTGCCAGCCCGGCGTCCGGCGTCCGGCGGCCGCGCTCGGGCTGCTGCGCGGCGCCGGCGCGCGCCTGGACGCGGCCGACGGCGCCGGCCGCACGCCGCTGCTGCTCGCGTGCGTGCGTCCGGCGTCCGGCGGCCGCGCTCGGGATGCTGCGCGGCGCCGGCGCGCGTGGACGCGCCGCGTCCGGCCGCACGCCGCTGCTGCTCGCCGTGCGGGCCAGCCCGGCGTCCGGCGTCCGGCGGCCGCGCGGCTGCCGGCGCGGCGCGCGCCTGGACGCGGCCGACGGCGCCGGCCGCACGCCGCTGCTGCTCGCCGTGCGTGCGCCCGGCGTCCGGCGTCCGGCGGCCGCGCTCGGGATGCTGCGCGGCGCCGGCGCGCGCCTGCCGCACGCCGCTGCTGCTCGCCGTGCGAGGTTAGTGCCAGCCCGGCGTCCGGCGTCCGGCGGCCGCGCTCGGGCTGCTGCTGCTCGCCGTGCGAAGTCAGTGAGTCCAGCCTCCAGCGGGCGGCAGGCGGCGGCAAGACTACAAATCCAACGGCGATCGACACTATAACTAACTTTGTTATAAATCAACACATGTTGCTTCTACTCAATATTTGGGAGGAAAGGGATTGTTGGTAATGGAGATCTAACAGCTTCATTGCTAGCGTTATCAGGTCAATCTACATGATTCCCCCTAGAAACTATCTTGGTTAATTTTTTATGAATCTGTCACTATGTGTCTACTAAATTGTTTCGTCCGCGTTTACCATTTCATTATTATCCTTTAAAAAAGACTCAATTTTTCTACAAATACTGAGTTTTTTTTTTAAGGGATAATAGCAATTATGGTGCTCTCATGTTTATATAATAATTGTAATAAAATAATTGTAATAAAATTATTATCATTTACAGAATTGGTTGATAAAAATGACGAAATCAGCAAAAAGTTGAAAATAACGAAAGACACTACAGAAGAGACGAAATTAGATGAAAATAAGGAGGAAGACAAAGAAGATGACGAAGCAGCTGATACGAAACAACAGACTGAAATAGAAAAGGATGAAAAAGAAACTGATGAACTCAAACCTAGTGATGAGGACCTGTTAAAGGTGATCAGATACTTGATTGCCGCAGGCTGTGATGTTAACTTTCCGGTAAGTAAGGCCTACATTATAGTATATAAATCAAATATATATAAATTAAATTTGTAATGTATTTATAAGTATTATTTGTAACATATAAAAAAATACATTAACTAAGAATAAGATGAAATTAATTGTATGTGGTAACATTGGTTGTGTACTCGACTTAAGATATAGATAGTCTAATGATTTTTGTACATTACAATGATTTTTAGTTGCCAATCATCCGCAATGGAATGTCAATGTTTGATATATTGGTGTTTTGTTGTGGATAATCGAATTGCATTTGTTACTTACGATCATACTTCACGAAGTTGGTTCAATACATCAACGTAACGTCGCGGAATGTTTGCGTTTGGCTTCTGTTCGGTTGTTGGCGTACGGACCTTTGATTGACGGAAGATTAGCAACTCTGCATTGTGTGTACGTTTTATGAGGTATTTCACATTCAATGGTGGCCCAAATATGCAGAAAATTGTGCTAGTCTTAGAGTACTATAATTTGGAGATTCCTAATGCTAAATATTATTTTAAAAAAATAAGGTTCTCAGTGTGCTTATATTTTTTTTTTTTTCATAGTTCTATCAGTTGTAATTTGCATTGGACTTCTTTTATATCTGAAAGAATTGATCGATCTGAGAAGCAAATCGATCTCATAGAGGTTTTATCAAAATTGGTCAGATAGTTTACGTTTTGAAATGAAAGTAACTGGTTTTGCTATCGAAGTCAGTTCTTTTTTTTTTTGTGAAACTCAATTTTGAACTTTTGACAAGTGTGTGTTGACGTGTGGTGTGTATGATACAGGGTCCCGAGGAGATGACGGCGCTGCACGTGTGCGGCGCGCGCGGCGGCGCGGCGGGCGCGGCGGCGGCGCGCGCGCTGCTGGCGGCGCCCGCCGCGCGGCCCGACGCGCGCGACGCCGGCGGCTGGACGCCGCTCGCCTGGGCCGCCGACCACCAGCACCCCGCCCTCGTCAGGTACGCCCTCTCGTCGCCGCCGATACTTACCGCCGACACTTACCGCCGCCATACCGACGACACACCGCCGACACTTACCGCCGCCACACGGCCCACACACCGCCGCCACCACCGACACACCGCCGACACATCGCCACCGCACCGCCGACACACCGCCACCGCACCGACACAGGGTGGAAAGGAACTGTTAGCAATGTAGACTAGCAGTCCCATTGCCAGTTTTTTTTTATGGATGATAATAGAGTGGTAACCCCGCCTGCGCTAAGGGTATACATTAGGAGGGCACCAGTGGGGGATGATAAGTGGATAATGAAAAAGCAGATCAGTTAGCCCATCGTGATAAATATACCTGGAAATCAGCACGATGGTTTCCAGGGGGAACCGCGTGGATGTCGACCTGTCAGGGTATACTGCTAGCAATGAGACTAGTAGTCCGCATTACAAACAATCCCTTTCCCCCCAATCCCATTGCTGGTGTCCCCCTAGAAATCATCGTGCTGAATCCCACGTGTATTTATCACGATGGACTAACTGACTTGCTTCATCCTCGCCTATCATCCTTCACTGGTGCCCCGCCGGTGTATACCGATAGCGCGGGTGGGGTTACCATTCCATTATCATCCATTAAAAAAAATCGCAAGTAGACAATCCAAATCGCTATAGCGACAGTACGGTCTTTCTTAGTACTTGAGAGGTATTCTGAAAACATAAACTGTCGTTCGACTAGAGAAAATTCACACCCTTTCTACTTGATTCAGTTGTTTACTAGATGAACATGTATCTACACATATACATATACATAATAGGTATATCCGGGGGGAAGAGATTGTTAGTAATGCGATCTATCAGTTCCATTGATAGCAATATACCCTGTCAGGTCGACCTCCACGCGGTTCCCCTGGAAACCATCGTGGCTAATTCTAATTGAATTCGTCAGGATGGGCTAACTGGCCTGTTTTCATTCTCTTCGATCACCCTTCCCTGATACTCCGCCAGCATAACCCGTTAGCGCAGGCGGAGTTACCATTCCATTTTCACCCATCAAAAAAAAAAAGTAGGTATATCCGCGAATTAAGATCGATCCTATTCCAGAGCGATATAAAACCACTTCTATTGTCTATGCGTTTTTAGGAAAAAGCTTCTTTTAATAAGTAGATGACATAACAAAACCAACTTTAAAAATATTTCAGGTTGTTTCTATCGGCGGGAGCGGACGCAGGCACAATTGACAACGAGGGCAACGGGGCGATCCACTGGTGTGCGCTGGGCGGCAACCAGGACGCGCTGCTGCAGCTGCTCACCGCCGCGCCGCACGTGCTCGACGCAGGCAACGCGCACGGCGACACACCGCTGTAAGTAGCGCCCCACATGACCGCTGCAGCCGCTGGCCGCCGACCAGGACGCGCTGCTGCAGCTATTCACCGCCGATTGCTGAGCTGTATGTGCTCGAAAATAAATATACTGTTTCTCCCATAATACCTCCCACGCGTTCCCACTCCTGAGGACTCCGGTGTTATTCATCTCTACCCTGTAAATTCACAGCCATATCCCACCCTTCAAACCGAAACACAGCCATGCAAACACAACTGCTTCACGGTTGAAACGTGAATGGGACAGAGGTATCCAAGCAAATAAATAAATAATAATAAATAAATATATTAATTCGTGCTTTAAGAATTTGAATATCAAATTTATTTATATACTGTATGCCATACTGATGCCGCAAAATTATAAATCATGTACATCCGCAGGCACGTGGCAGCTCGCCAGGGACACTACGCCTGCGTCGTCATATTGCTCGCTCACGGCGCACGGGTGAGTTTGTGAATTATATTAAATTATATTAAATTATATTCTTGTTATTCTTTTTTTTTATACCACTGAGGTGGCAAACTAGCATACGGCCCACCTAATGGTAAGTGGTTACCGTAGCCTATGAACACCTGCAATACCTATTTGTTAATTTTAATACTGGCTGTTGATTGACACTGAGATTTTTTAGAACATGTATTATTTTTAATTTTTGTTATTTTATAACTTGTCTTGTGGTTTTTTTACTAAATTGAATATTTTATATTACAAATTTTTATTTACGTTTTACTACTGCATTTTGTTGTTTATGTCAGTTTTTATGTTTTTTAATTTTTATTTTATAATTCTCTTTTTCAAAGGAAAGATTATTAATTACTATATCATTGAAATATTTCTTCTTATATCACAAATGTATCATAGTCCGCTTATACTGACGATCGATTTTCGGTTTATGTACAGACGGACATAGCGAACAGCGCGGGAGAGGTTGCAGCGTCAGTGTGCGCGAACGAGAGGTGCGAGGCGGCCATCTCGCTCGCCATGCACATGCGCGCCGCGGGACACGCGCCGCCCCCGCGGCTTCTATCCAAGTCAGTATCGCTACACCCTGTACCAAGTGAAATTCAACTTAATGACGTTGTAACAAAGTTTTAGTTTTCATATTTGAAGTGTTACGCATAAATACATATATTATTTATTACATTTTCTTTTTGCATTCTAAAAAAACTTACTCAAAATATCCCTAGAAATCCCTATGGGGCCCAAAGATGAATTTCGAGGATACATTAAATAGCTAAACCGCCAGACTTTATATATTTACATCAAAACTCTTAAGCAATTAAAAGTGTTTACCGCTGTTTTGATTACCAAAACAATTCAACTAAATAGGTTAAATCTTTTAACTCTTTCCTTGCTGTTAATACTACACGTAAGAAATATTGTCTATGGCACGTAAAGATATGTACATTGTAATCGTATAGCGACATCTCGCGCGGCCGCGAGTACTACCCGGTGCCGTGCGAAAACGAGGTGGACGACGAGCCGCTGCCCGACGATTTCACGTACGTGACGCAGCACGTGATGCCGCAGAACATCGCCGTTGACTACTCCATACCCACCATGCAGGTGAGACGGCGATAGAATGCTTTTTTCTATAATATAGGGAGCAAAGACTCATAAACATCTGCAACCAGTGGCGTAACAATACCATCTATGGTCCATGATAAATCCATTGAACGACATCCTTTATCTAAAATGTTGTAGTTTCATTTTTATATAACTCGACAATCAAGTAAATTTTACTTTACTGGCAGCTGATTTAATAACTATTATAAAAAAAATGTAAAATCTTTAAATCAAAGATTAAGAATTATTGTTATATTTTTTATTCCTTAAACATATATTCTAAATTTGAAACTGTTCCAAATTTGAAACCGCTTAGTGTTGACTTATGTATTCATGTGTACAGGGTTGCTCGTGTGCCCAAAGTTCAGAGGGCTCGGACGGCGCGTGCTGCAGCGCGTCGTGCGCGTGCGTGGCGCTGGGCGTGCGGCGCTGGTACGACGCACGTGGCCGCCTCGCGCACAACTTCCCCTACCACGACCCGCCCATGCTGTTCGAGTGCAACCAGACCTGCGGCTGCGATCTCGTGCGTACCACGCCCTCTGCTCTACCGACTCTACTATAGTTTTTGAATTATTTTAGTGTAGCTATTTATCTTTGAAAATTTCATTTTTTTTTTTATTTATAATTTATATTATTGATATTTTAAGCAAACTTGAGACCAATTCTTGATATACAAAAAATCGTAAGCGAATTTTCATCGATTTAAATATGGATTCTAACATTTGCATGATTCTTCTCTGACTACCTACGGCTTTATTCACACTTATTACTTATGTAATGGAATTTTGTCTACTAAATAATACAATATGAACTTATTTTTAAATGGATATCCTCAGTTAACAAAATTATAATATAAAAAAAAAACTTTTCAGTTCTAGTTCGAGTTTCTAATTGTGTCAATATATTTCAAGTATAAAAAAAAAAAGTTGTTGCCAATTCAAAAACATTGTCGACAATTATCGTTTACAGAGGAAATGCGGCAACAGTGTAGTGACGAAGCTGCTGCAGCGCGGCTCGCTGGGCGTGCGCACGGCGGTGTTCCGCACTGGTGCGGGTGCGGGTGCAGGGGGCGGGGGCGGGGGCGGGGCGCGGGCCCGCGGCCGCGGCTGGGGGCTGCGCGCGCGGCAGGCGGCGGCGCGCGGCGCGGCCGTGGCGGCCTACTGCGGCGAGCTGCTGCCGCTGCCGGAGGCCGACACGCGCGCCGCCGACCAGTACATGTTCGCGCTCGACGTCAAGCCCGACCTGCTCGAGGTGCGCTCTGACCGCTTTACACGCACTCCACTCAAAGTTATAAGTAAAAATCACAATAAAAAAAAAAAAAAAGATAAACGTGTACACAACTTTGTTACTGAAATGTGTAAACACACATACAATCAATTGTGATTGTATGTCTTCACTTCAGCAGGAGCAAATAAGTTATAGACGTGTTCAAATAAGAATATTTTGAATATTTTTATATATATTTTTTTTTATACCACTGAGGTGGCAAACAAGCATACGGCCCACCTAATGGTAAGTGGTTACCGTAGCCTATGAACACCTGCAATACCAGAGGTATTACGCGCGCATTGCCGACCCTGAAGAAACGTCTTTACCCCCTTTTGAAGAACCCCATGCTGTAGTCTCTTAATGTTGTAATTAAAGTTGCTTATTTCACTGTCGTATCTGTGTATTTATTATCAAACACAGGCAAGATTTTACTAATTTAATTCTAAACAGTAGAACATAAGCAATATATATATATATATATATATATATATATATATAAGTATAATTTAGTAGTTTTGTTTTGGTCATTATTTTGTATGTAGTTTTTATCATTCGTTAACATTATTTTATTATTTTTGTATAAAAAATCAACATATGCTGTTTCATCTCTGTGTGTGAATGTTGAATCCAACTATAATTGGATTGCAAACTTATAATGCTATTGTTGTATTCTATTGGTAAAACTTTTGTTTGTAATCTGTTGATGTATCATAGAAATAAATAAATATCCCCGGCAGCAATGTTCTGAGAAGAGCTTGCTGTGCGTGGACGCGGCGCGGTACGGCAGCGCGGCGCGGTTCATCAACCACAGCTGCCGACCCAACGTGGCGCCCGTCCGCGTGTACACGCACACGCGCGACCTGCGCCTGCCCACCGTCGCTCTCTTCGCCACGCGCGACATCGCACCGCACGAGGAGCTCACGTGAGTCACTCACACGTACTAGTATGCACGTTGTTCGCCCAACAATGCACGCACAGGGGGGAAACAGATTATTATTAATGGAGACTGAGAATCCTATTGCTAGCAATATACCCAACCAGGTCGACCTCCTCATGGTTTTCCCTGGAAACTATCATGGTTAATTCCTGATGAATTCATCATGATGGGCTAACTGGCCTGTTTTCATTCATCGATCACCCTTCACTGGTGCCCCGCCAGTGTATCCCGTTAGCGCAATGGCAACCCCGCCTTTCCATTTTCACCCATTAAAAAAAAAACAATGCACGCACACACTTCCACACCCATGCACATTCACAACTGTAGTGAATTTACGTATTTGCCTCCAGTAGGCTATTTCACGATCATATTTATTACATTTTTTAATAAATGGAATTGTAAGTTTATGATTATAAATAAAAATTCGGCCCTAACGTTGCCGTCCCTAAAGTCTGACGCCCAAAGCCTACGCGGCTTGCTGGTAAATTTTCCATTGATTCACGCACACACATGCATATTCGTCCAAGAGTTTCAAATGCCATTCACACAGCCTCAGAATGCCCCTATGTCAGAACTCACCTACCTATTTTAACAGGTTTATGGCATCGTTACGTAATGAAATAAAAATATAGTATTAAATTAAAGTATATATAAAGAGACAATTTCTATTACTCTTTTGAATTTCATCATCCTTTTTCTGTACCTTGGATTTGCTTGTTTAATTTCAGATTCGATTACGGCGACAAATTCTGGTCTGTGAAATCGAAATGGATGAAGTGCGAGTGTGGCGCGTCCGACTGCAGGTACCCAGAGAAATCGGGAGAAGACAGCGAAGGCTAATATAGTACTATAAATAAATCCAACTTTACTATTACTAGTATTTATTATAATAGAATTTTTTAAGTGTACAAACTACACTTTACAATTGTCTTAAAACATAGATGATAAGCGTAACTAAATAAACAATATATATTTTAAAAATCTTTTCGTTTTTAATTCTGTACAAGTGATGATTATGTTAAACGTGTTCTCCTTCCACTCCTCTTTCCGTTATCTGTTCACTGCTAAACATAAGTCCCTATAAGCAGGCGGATTGGCAACCGCAGTAATGCTTTTGGTGTTGTTTTAAATGGGACACTGCTGTCCACTCCTTTCATTCATTCATTCATTTCAGCCATCCGTCCACTGCTGGACATAAGCCTCCCCCATAGATTGCCATAAAGAACGGTCCTGAGTCACCTGTTAATTAGCTAGCCATTAAAATCATAAATAAAGGGGGGGGGGAAAGGGATTGTTAGTAATGGAGACTGAATCCCATTGCTAGCAATATACCCAACCAGGTCGAGCTCCTCGCGGTTCTCCCTGAAAACTATCATGGTTAATTCCTGATAAATTCATCGTGATGGGCTAACTGACCTATTTTCATTCTTATCTATCACCTTATATCACATTATTGGTGCTCCGCCAGCGTATCCTGTTAGCGCAAGCGGGGTTACCATACCATTTTCACCCATTAAAAAAAATCATAAATAATATATTATACGAAATAGAAATGCAAATTGTATAATATATATTTCGCAACATATCAAATTAATTATGAGATAAATTTAAAAAACCTTATCATACTTATAAAGCGATTTACTCCGACTTCACATGGATAGATAGGTAGAATTCTAATTAAAAAAAAAACCTATGTAATTTGTTTATAAAGTAGCGTTCTGTAGGTAAAAGAACTTTTAAAATCTGTTAAGATTAATTGAGTTTATTACGAACAAAAAATATTAATATGTCAATGAGATAGAAGACAATTCAAATACGGGGGGGGGGATAGTAATGCGGATACCAGTCCCACTGCTAATAATATACTCTGTTAGGTCGACCTCCACATGGTCCTCCCTGGAAACTAGCGTGCTGAATTCCAAATATATTTGTTAGATGGTCTAACTGACCTACTTTTTCATTCTCACGTATGTTGTCTATTTAGTTTGTGCATGTATGAGACCTCATTAACTCGAGTGCCCCGCCAGCATATACTGTTAGCGAAGGCAGGGTTACCATTCCATTACGCAAATACTTAGATAATGGAGTTTACAATTGGATGGATTGATTGGATTGGATACGTTTGGATGATACAATTTTCTATTAGCAGTTTTAAATTTCTTAATTGTGATCATATAAAAATGTAAAATAATAGCAAAAAGTAGGTATATAGTCAATTTTTATATTATTTTTTTTACATTTAAAAGTATCTCAAAATCAATTTTCTTTATAACCGCATTATACATATGTAAAACGGAACGCACAAAAGTTTAACGTCAAAACTGACATCTCGAAGAATATTTGAAAATTTTCGAATAATAGCTGTTATTTGCATTATTTAGACATTAATCTGTGATAATTAAAACTAAGAATAAGGAAAAAATATAAAAAAAAAAGAAATTTATGAAAATGTACTTATTATCTGAAAATTGACAAATGAAATATTGAAGACTATGACCGAATAATTGAAGCGCCAAAATTTTTAAAAAACATTAAAATTTCAGACAATTTATCATATTGAAGACTAGGCAGTATGGTCTCCGACCTTAGCCTGTTCCACAACGGAACAAACATACTAAAAAAAATGAAAACTTTCAAGTTTTTAACGGATTTCGCAAAAATATTGTTTTCTTTCTCATAAAAATAATTGTATTTATAAAAAAACAAGAGTGATATTTAAACTATTTTCATTACCAAATGTGTAAATTACTGTAAAATCATGGGTAGCAACAGTGAATCTACATCAAACAGTATCAAATTTGCTCCAATGCCGATGTCGGCGCTTTTGGCCAATTTGATGTCCTTACAAAAAACTAATAGCCCAGATTTGAGTTTCGCTTCAGATGACGAAAATGATAATTCTGTTTGTGAAACAGTAGTCAAGAAGCCAACCCCAAACAACCTTAGTAAAGATTTTCGAACCCCCAATGTAAAAACTTCTAAATATGAGGATATTAAAGCTTTCGCTTCAGAGAAGAAAGTTTACGGCGATCATAACAAAGAGAATTTACGGCAGGATTGGATTTCTAATCAAACTTACCCGAACAAGGATGGTCAAATTATTACACCCATTAATAATGTTCAGAAAAGTGTTACCGATAATCTTTACCAAAGCACCGATCTTATGAAACGCAGTGCACTTATTCCACACAATAACAACTCAAAAGTTGCTCCTCAAATTAATATCGTTCATAAAAAATCGCCAGAGATTTCAAAAGTACCGAACAGTGTTCAGAAAACGAAAATTGCTACACCGAAAATAAAGTCAGGAATACGAAAGTTCACTCCAGGATCAGGTAGGCTTAGTCAAAAGAAAACACCACAGAAAGTTGTGGTACAAAACAGAGATAAAGTGAGATGTGGATTATTTACTCAAAACCCATCAAAAGAGGAACAGTGTCCACTGCCACGACAGGAGGTAGTCCCAGTACCGGTGCCTGAGACACCAGTAAACAGAAAACCAATGCCGGCTTCATATGTTGCCACACCATCATATCCTCAAGGAGTGATGGGCAATAACTCTAAAGTGCTGTTAAAAAGCACTACCATAAAAGACAAAAAGTATATGTTCATAAAGAAACTGGGCACTGGAGGCTCTAGTGAAGTTTATAAGGTAAAATTTTTTACTTTCTTATAAGTTTATTCCTCTCTATATGATACCATCTATTATTAATAATTTGTCGTGACAAATTATGCTCTATAGTTTACTGATAATATCAAAGTATTTATTTTCCAATTTAGAATCAATAATAATTAATGCTTTAAACTATTATTTATCCCATAAACCATGGTCATACTATAGCCTATGTTCTTGGTTTTGTTTCTTATGTAAATGTGACAGGGGGGAGGGGGGAACAGTAGATGGTATGAATTCAATTATTTATAGCTAGATAGATAATTTATTTGGATCACTTACAGCACATAAATAACCACAGGCATAAATGGACATGTGGGCACTAGAACATACTAAATATTATTTACTAGTTTTGTCTATGACTTTTTGTGACCATAATAAATAGGTTTAATGCCTAACCATTAAAGCGCTATGAGGTAACAAACAAGCTCACTTTCACATTTATAATGGTAGTAAGAATAACAGCCAGTTCTCCTATAAATTTATGTAACTTTTTTTATGTAACTTGGAATGACAAGCTGATGGCCCACCTGATGGAAAGTGGATTCATTCCTGAGGACTCAGGAGTTATTTCTCTGTACACTGTAAATTCACTGCCATTGGGATATGGCAGGAAGGGAAGGGTGGAGCTTCAAACCAAAACACAGCTGTGCAAACACGATTGCTCACAGCAGAAATGTGAATGAGGCAGAGATGCCTAAGCACTTTTGTACAAAGTCTCCCTTTGGTATATGAAATTAAAATATAACATATCTATTTATTAAATTCCCTTCAAATCTTTATAAATTTTCACATACATTATACAGACTCATATGTCAGGTACTGGAGGTGGCAACATCGTGTGAGTATGCAGTAAAATGTGTATACCTAGCGACAGACCAGGAGCTGGCACAGGGCTACATCAACGAGGTGCGGCTGCTCAGAAAGCTACAGAACTCTGACCGTGTGATACGATTGTATGACTAGTGAGTACTGTTAACTAAACAATACCATCTATTTTGGCCAAATCATCTTATTTATCTTGTAAGTTATGTGATGTATTTAAAAATGCAGCTTGCAGAACAAACTTAGGTCATGAATTACCTATCGTCCGCATATGTCTAATCTAATCCGTCTGTATAACGATAAACTGAAAAACCAAGCCTGAACTTGATATTCACAATGATTGTCACTCTGTGTTCATGGCTAAATTAAAATGTTAATGTACCTCGCCATTACATTATATTTATTTACAATTTAAAATAATTACAATTTTCATTATTTATATTACATTATTATTCATATTGCTAATGATCTTTACTCATTTAATGACATTTAATAATTTAATTCTATCTTAATGTTTATCAAACACAAGGCACGCTGTGGTTTGTGGTGTGTGTGTTTTATAGGCAACCACAGCACAGATGTAAGAACAGTTAGATCTAATCTATCAATGTATTGTATTGAAATATTTACTTGCAAGTTATTGAAGTCGCTGGCGGAAGACCCAAAAAATAAACCAATTTTATAAATATAACTAAATTTAATTCTAAAATTAATTATTACAATAATAAGTGTCTTCAGATCGATGTGTGATCCGTAAGTAAAGTTATATAAAATCAAACATAAAGGAAATGGGTATTTTTGCTGCGGGAATTGAAATGCTGACTCGACGCAGGTGTCTTTCTCGGTA
Organism: Galleria mellonella; assembly: GCF_026898425.1. Taxonomy (NCBI): domain Eukaryota; kingdom Metazoa; phylum Arthropoda; class Insecta; order Lepidoptera; family Pyralidae; genus Galleria; species Galleria mellonella. The sequence goes on from NW_026442180.1 coordinate 1,443,382, forward strand.
GCGCACCTTCTTGCGTCATGCTAGGTAGTCCGATCCGATCGCTGTTGAGGGTGTGTCGTATAATACTTAATAGGTATCTACTACAACATACATCTTGTTGGTAATCCTATAAATAAATAAGTTACATATCTTTCCATTTGCATGTTCCTTTAAATAAAAGTTCAGAGATTTAAGAAAATATTCAGTGAATTGCAGGATGACTTATCACAGTTGAAATGGGAGCATATCGAAAAGACATCAAAAATATTTTATGTCACCTTAAATAACATCATCATGGTATCAGCCTTTAACTGTCCACTGCTGAACATAAGCCTCCCCCTTGGAGCATTTTGCCAGTAGTTGCCATGCTTAGCAGGTAGATTGGTAACCGCAGTTAGGCTTTAGAGATGTTTAAAGGGGGATGCTGCTGCCCCTCTCACCGCCTTCCTTTAGTCGCCTTTTACGAAAACCACAGAAAAGGGTGGCATATTTAAATGTATTTGATGTAAATTTAATCCCAATCCTGTCAGCCCAGAAGTGTGATTCATCTACTTTTCTTGAAACTATAATTGTAATAATAATAAATTAATAAATATATATTGTGCAGTGAATACGACCGCACGAATCAGTTCTTGCGAATAGTGTTGGAGGTAGGCGAGACGGACTTGTCGTCGTTGCTGAAGGCGCGCGGCGCCGGCCTGCCGCCCGCCCTCGTGCTGTACTACTGGGATGAGATGCTGCACGCCGTGAACTATATACACGAACACGGTTAGTTAAACTAGCGATGAACATACATATTTGAATGCATTGGGGGTATCATGGGCGAAACATTATACTCTGTTATGTCCATGGTACTGCTCATGTCTATAGGCGACGGTTATTACTTTCCATTAAGTGGGCCGTCTGCTTGTTTGCCATACTAAGTTGCATAAAAAAAATACCATAAGATTGTCTCATTTAGAAGTATAGAATATATATACGTACACACACATATACACATATATAATTTTATTTACCTTATTCCTACAAAATTTAACTTACAGTATATTTATTTATTTATAAAAAAGATATTCTAAAGTTTTTTCTTCCAATATAAAATGTATATTTGATATAATACACTAACAATGATTTATTTACAGGCGTCATTCATGCCGACCTGAAGCCGGCTAACTTCCTACTGGTGTGTGGACGACTCAAGCTGATCGACTTTGGTATCGCGTCGGCGATCAGCGGAGACGCGACCAGCGTGGTGCGGTCGCAGGCCACCGGCACCTACTCCTACATCAGCCCCGAGGCGCTAATGGGCGGCGCCGGCGGCTACGGCGTCTCTGCTGGTGATGGCAATGCGCCTATAAAGGTACTTGTTAATCTTCATCATCTCATCTTCATCAGCCTTTAACTTGGAAGGTTTTGCCAGTAGTTGCCACACTTGGCAAGCGGATTGGCAACTGTAGTCAGGCTTTGAAGATGTTTTTAGGGAAACTAAACTTTAATACTAAGGCATGAATAAGTAACATGTTGACTGCATGGGTGAGAGTACATAGTCAATTCAATGCCACCTAAGTTTACAACCAGGATAGTTCTTGATGATTATCTTATGTTTTTTTTTTGGTGGATGAAAATGGAATGGTAACCCCACTTGCACTAATGGGATACGCTGGCGGAGCACCAGTGAAGGGTGATCGATGAGAATGAAAATAGGCCAGTTAGCCCATCATGATGAATTCATCAGGAATTAACCATGATAGTTTCCAGGGGAAACCACGAGAAGGTCGACCTGGTTGGGTATATTGCTAGCAATGGGATTTTTAGTCTCCATTACTAACAATCCCTTTCCCCCCCATCTTCTATGTATTATTGTTATTTATTATTATTATTTATATTGTTCATTTTATTAATGTTACAATTTTTCGGGGTTACCTGATCAGGAAAATGATCAGTATTTAAATTTTATATTCCTTTTTTTATATTAATACTCGCCCATTATGTACTTATTATTATAACACATTGTGATTTGTTAATCTTTGTCGGGTGCCCACGATACAGGCTCGCCTAGTGTGGGGCCCATTGTATCTTGTGTTTGTAAGTTTGTATTTTTTGGCAAATAATAAATTTCTATTGAAATTTCTATTTCTATATGTTCCATTTTGTAGTATAACATATTATAGTGAGCACACGAGAGTCTTAATGTTATAAGAGTCGGCAACATACAAGTTACGTCTTTGGAATTTGCTAGGTTTAAAAAAAAATATGCATCAGTTTAAAAAATAATTAAAAATTATTCAAGGAACTTATATATCGGAATACACAGCCTGGTACACAGCTGCTCATAGTAATATGTACTTTAATCCTTAATATTTTTTTTTTTTTAATTTTGTTTTCTAAATGTGATGCAGATCTCGTTCCGGTCGGACGTGTGGTCGCTGGGCTGCATCCTGTACAGCATGATTTACGGGCGCACGCCCTTCGGCCATATTTCTAACCTGGCGAAACTAGCCGCCATACTTGATCCCAACCATAGGATCGACTACCCGCCCGTTGAACGTAAGTATTATTTAGTAAGATATATTGATGATATTTTATGTGAAATTATATTTAAAATTGCTTATTACATCACTGTATTATATTGTTTATTTAAGAGCATTTATATTTCCATTTCCACTACTTCCATCAAGATTATAATTTTAAACCATAGACTAACTATAGTTTATTTGGAAATGAAAAATTATCTCTATAGTTTTAAATACACATGTTGTTCCACAGACCTCCCTCCATCACTAGTGGACGCGCTCAAATGGTGCCTGACATACAACGCGCGGTTGCGGCCGTCGGTGCGCGATCTGCTGCGGCAGCCGTACTTGCTGCCGGCCGCGGGTCGCTCGCCGCTGCCGCCCGAGCTGCTCGACAAGCTGCGGCCGCACGTCACGCCGCAGGAGTACCGTCTGCTGTTGAGGGCGTAACTCTAGCTCGTGTGTCTACATGCATATAAAGCTAAGGACTAGTCTACGGAGAACAAAGTTGGACGATCTCATGTGTTAACTGTTGTAAATTTATATGTTCTCTACTAGAAGATAGAAAATGCGTCAAAGGTGTTTCGTCTGCGTTAAACATTAGATTGAGTTCTGACTCCATAATTAGGATAACATCAAATTAATGGTAATGTCAATTTTAAGTTTTTATACCATTAAATTCAGATCACATCAATTAGAAGTTAAAAGGCAATGTTCATTAGATGTTATTTAGTCTTTATTACTATAAGATTACGTCGGATTTCTGTCATACCTGATTTTAGAAGTCTACAGCTGCCAAATTCAACAAAGCCACGCCAGTTTCATCATCATTTCAGCCATTACCCTTCCACTGCTGGACAGACCACGCCAGCATTGATCGCAATAATTATTGCTTTTCGTTTTGTTAGATTTTGTTTCTGCAGACACGGCTTTACAAATAAGTAAGCTATTCCAACATACAAAGTAGATAAACTGTGGTATTCTTGTAAACTTTAAACGTGCATAGATGATTCTAAATATCGATCAGACTACTCGATTTTGCCTGAAAATATCTCTGCGTGGTTATCAATAGCACAATCAGGTCACGATTCCATTTTCATTAATTAAAAAAAAATACCGAATATATATGTGTATTAACCCAAACGTCATCCAAGTTGAGAAAACACACAAAAGTTTCAAATGGATTTTTTGGCTTGGTATGTCTGATTATTGAGATTTAATACCATTTTATGCGTAATAATGTACTTAATCAAATTGACAAACGAAACCTAACGCTACTCTGCTGCTGTTTCGATAAAATAGATAGACAGATATATAGATAGATAAACTTTTTATTTGAGCCATTTATGACACGTAAATTTACAAATGAGTTTATACAATCAAATTATATACAATTTTTAAAATATACAACAAAAGGTAAAATATGGAAATATGGTTTCGTCATGTGTGTCGCAGTGACTCAAATAGGCTACAGCTCAGTGATAGTTTTGCTTAAAAGCAAAGCACTGATTTTCAATTGCAGTGCTGAAGTTAGGCTACACGGACGCGTACAACAAGCCCAGAGTGTAACCTGTGTAACCAATTTAACAGCCAAAAATAAAATTGTATTATATAGATACATACTTATATAAATGATGCATAAATAATATATTTTATTAATTAATTAAACATATAATACAAATAATTCACCACAATAATTATTATGTTGAAAGCAGTCACTACCAGGCGACCAACCCAAGTTTTTGTTTAGTTAATAAATGCTGTATTAATAACTTTTTAAAAATTGATTTGGATGCAGCTAGTCTCATTAGAGGGGGTATGTTATTCCAGCATTTAGTCGCCTGGTGGCGAAAACATACGGTAAAAGCGACTGTCCTATGGATATGAACCGCCACCGGGGGCCGTGTTGATCGAGACACATTACATCCATAATAGTTGTTCAAAGTTGGAAATTTGAGTTTTGTGTACAGATATTCAGGGGATTTAAATTTTAGAAGATCAAACATAAGTACAGCATATTAATATTAATGATATGTTATCCTTAGGTGACATTCATTGTTATGCGGATGACAGCACTGGGGATGCCCATTATACGGGTCGTATCAATGTCCCTCGTTCCATCGTGGAGGACAATCGCGAACAGCAGAACGTTAACTAGAGTCTCCGATTAGGGACGACAAAACTTAGTCCAGTTTAACCCCGCTAAGAGACAAGCTTGCGCGTTCACAACTAAAAAAACCCCATTTGCTGTGGCACCACAGTTCCAAGGCACGTCTCTTACCATCTCTAAAAGCATTGGGATCCTTGGTGTCGACATCTCTAGTGATGTACAGTTCCGTGGCCACCTCGAAGATAAGGTGAAGCTGGCATCCAAAAAACTCGGTGTGCTTAATAGAGCGAAGCATTACTTCACGCCGGATCAGCGGTTAATGCTTTACAAATCGCAAATTCGGCCTCATATGGAGTATTGCTGTCACTTATGGGCGGGAGCACCTAGATACCAGCTTGAACCCTTCGACTCAGTGCAACGACGAGCTATGAGAATTGTCGATGATCCCAGACTTGCAAGCGGTATCGAACCCTTAAGTCTTAGGAGAGATTTTGCCTCACTCTGCGTGTTCTACCGCTTATACGACGGATTGCGCTCAGAGGAATTATTCAATATGATGCCTACGGCCACTTTCTATCATCGTACGGCCTCGCCATCGACAGGGAGTTCACCCTCATACCTTTTAGCCTAAATGGTCGCGTACAACGCGGTTTCAGAGATGCTTTCTCCCACGAACACTCAGGTTATGGAATGAGCTCCCTGCCGAGGTTTTCCCAAGAGACTACAGCATGGGGTTTTTCAAAAGGGGGGTAAAGAGGTTTCTTCAGGGTCGGCAACGCGCGCGTAATGTCTCTGGTATTGCAGGCGTTCATAGGCTACGGTAACCGCTTACCATCAGGTGGGCCGAATGCTTGTTTGCCACCTGTGGTATAAAAAAAAAATTCCAAGATTTTAGATAAAAAAGGCAATATACTAATAGGTCCAAGATCTTTAAATTCCTTCGGATGGTCAACTTTAGGAAGAGGAGTAATTAATGCCTTTTTACATTGATGAGGAACCACACCTGTTACAATTGATTTGTTAATTATATCAGTAATAATAGAGAGAGTATGTGGTAGGGTAAACAAAACCATATCCCGCCCAATGCCATCAGTCCCAATTGTGTTTGATTGTATGGACAAAATCATCTTGGCAACATCATTTGCACTGATAGGTTCCAATCTAAAACAAGGCGTCGATGTATTAAATCGATGAAATTTAAAATAGGTTAGCTGTGAAATAGGGACCGTTTCAGGTCCGGGTACTTTTAGAAAATGTTTATTAATACTATTAGGGTCCTTAAAGCTGTCAGGAAGATACTTATTTTTACAAGGATCTATTAATATTCTGTCCCTCAAATTCTTCCAAAACACTTTACTATTACTCGTATTATAGTTAATATAATTTTTTTTTTGTACAACTTAGATTGGCAAACAAGCTAACGGCCTACCTGATGGAAAGTGGTAACCGTCGCCTATAGACATGAGCAGTACCATGGACATAACAGAGTATACTGTTTCGCCCAAATAACCAATAATAATTGTCAAAAATGGCGTGAAAAATAATTATCAATAAGAGTTTTTAAATCAAAGAGTTGACAAGGAATTTACTTTTTGAATTGACAACAAAAAATATTGTAAAGGAAGAGGGATTTATTCAAGTACAGTCTTCATTCCTCTTGTATATTGAAATCGATAGCACTTCCAAACCCCTCAACATCATCAATAAAATCCGAAGACTTGACATTGTTTAGAAATGTGTAAAATTCATGACAGTCAGACGGTACAGACTTCAATAATTCACGGAGATCTTGCATTCTTGCTGTTGATGAAGCTATTGCCCTCTGGCCATAGAACTGGTAAGTGGATATCTTTAAAGGCAGTTATTTCAGCTCTCTTAGTACTCTTTGATATCCTTGCAGGGATACAGTCCTGATCATGGACCCGAATATTTAAACTATTGTCTTTTTGTGATCCATCATTTGAAGTGTTGGTACTACATCTACCTTGAATAGTTTTCTGTGGAGAATCGACTACCTCAACTGCATCTTTGTGTAAACTCATTTTTGCTGCAGCTGTTGTTGGAAGCTTTTTTGCTGGCGTTTTTCTTTTCCGATTCTTAGGTATTGCTGTATTTGGCTTTGGGTCGGGATCGTATACTTCAATCTTATCAAAATCAATACTACTTTGTGGAAACTTTTGTTTACGTCCGTCTGTTTTTCTGTTTTTAGTTGCTTTTGTCGATACCTGAGGCTGTGGTACTTCTCTACTATTATTGCCGTTAGAAACTGAAGACTGGTAAAAGGAGTTGAGTGAGAAATTGGTGCAAGTATAATAGAATCATTTACGCTCTCTAACATAATCATATCTTTATCCACTGCAGAAATTATTTGATTATCAATAACCTCAAAGATGATATCATTTTTGACAGCTGCTACATCTTCAAACGTGTTTTCAGTAGTTTTCAGGAAAATAACTGACTACAGCGATTATCGTTAGACTGTATACTGGCATCAAAAAAGTCGTCTGGAACTGATATGATAGGTGAATTATTATCAAAAGACATGTTACCTAAATTCACTGGTTCCAAAACCGAAAAAGAATCTGCTGAATTGGAATAGAGTGATACATTCTCTTCTTGAGCCCCTTTGCTATGCTGTAGTGATTGGGTTCCAGGTTTCAAAATTGATACCGACTCATCTGACATGACTTGTTCTGTTTGTTAAGTAGTACTACGTTCTGCCAGATTTCAAAGAGGGATAGTACATTAACGCTAAAATAGGAATAGGGCAATAGATTATTTACGTTTACATCATATACCTTTTTTATTTAATATGGCTAATGTAGGTGTACAACTTAGCTTATTTTTTAACTCATAAAAGTTTTATCTTGTTCCTCTTGCCACTTCCACAACACGTCCTTTTTTAAAAGTTGCCTTAGTAAGGTACAAATTTACTTAAAAAATTACACATACCTAAGCACTTCTGTAACTGTTTTATATTCTTTGGTACATCTAATTGGATTATTGCCTTAATATGATCTGGATCATTTTTAATATCTTTTTCTGAAATTACAAACCTACATATTTACTGTAATTTTGATTTCCACTAAGATTTTTGTGTTTTTTCTTCTGACACCATCTTTGATCGCTAATGACTGATCTAGTGTTGCCATCATATATGACATAAACAATAATTGACATATGGAACAGTGGAATTGTAAAACTTCCTCCTCTTTGAAAGAAAGTAATGGTAATACTAAAATCAGGCAATAGTTTTTAAAGAGAAATTCCAAGGGAATGTTTTTATATCCCGCTCTTCAATCTTCATTGGGGGCCAGCTGTGTATTGTCGCGTCTTCGAAGACTAACCAAAAATTCTCTTTTGGATTGGATTTTATTTAAAATTTAAAATTTTATGAAGTTAATAAAAATAAAATATACTGCAATATATAGATCAATGTCTGTAGCTGTGGTCATTAACAGTTATTGTATAACGTATTGTATATAATATTAAATATCTGACTTTGCTTAGGCCAAAGTGCAGAAGTCTAAAAATATATTTTAAATATGTATAAAATATTAACATTTATTTCATTCGAAAATGTAATTCTATTTGAGTTATGTGTAAATAACTGTGTGTCGTTTAAAATTAGTTGTGATTAATACACATGTTATTTACATGTGTATTGATCACAACTGATTTTAAACGACAGGAAATAATTTTATTGTTTAATATTATTATAAAAGTCAATATTATTTATTCATATAGGACATTTTTTTCCATTTACTCGTCAGCACATACATTATGTTCACATGTAGGTATAGTCCATTTCAATAGAATTTGACAATGTAACCAAATTAATAACTGACGCGACCAAGTCTCCTGATGTTCAATAAGTAATAGAAATAAAATCGATTGATTGATCAAATGTTTCGATACTAATGTCGTTTAGAGAGCGACTGGTCGATTTGTTACTAATTTCATTAAGAGAGTGACTGGTCGATATGTTACTAATTTCATTTAGAGAGTGGCTGATCGATTTGTTACTAATTTCATTTAGAGAGTGACTGGTCGATTTGTTACTAATTTCATTTAGAGAGTGACTGGTCGATTTGTTACTAATTTCATTTAGAGTGGCTGATCGATTTGTTACTAATTTCATTTAGAGAGTGACTGGTCGATATGTTACTAATTTCATTTAGAGTGGCTGATCGATTTGTTACTAATTTCATTTAGAGAGTGACTGGTCGATTTGTTACTAATTTCATTTAGAGAGTGACTGGTTGATTTGTTACTAATTTCATTTAGAGAGTGGCTGATCAATTTGTTACTAATTTCATTTAGAGAGTGTCTGATAATTTCAATAAAACGTGGTTACAATTTCATTAAGTTCTATTCAAACAGAATATAAATCCAAATCTCATGTCGCATGCTTTAAATCTCTGTAATGTCTCTTTTATATGCAAACGATCGATCAAGTAATAGATGTATTAGCGCATATTTTAATTATATTATTTTAATACTATTGTTTTTAGATAAATTATTATAACTTAATATAAATTATATTAAAGTAATAAGTTTTTGATGATTTTATCTTTACACCTATTTCTTGATGGGGTTTTTTTTTATGGATGATAATGAAATGGGCACCCCGCCTGCGCTAATGGCATACACTGGCGCGGCACCAGTGAGGAATGATAGGTGAGAATGAAAAGGCAGGTCAGTTGGCCTATCGTGATGAATACACCTGGGATTCAGCACAATGGTTTACAGGGGGACCACGGAGAGGTCGACCTGACAGGATATATTGTTAGCAATGGGACTGGTTGTTCGCATTACTAACAATCGCTCCCCAGTTCTTGATGGGTTAGGTAGAACAAGCCCGGTGCCGATCCTTTATCGGTATCATATATATAATACATACATTCTTTCACTTTAGCATTTTGCGATTCAAAGTCTGTAATGCTATAACAAGTAGATCGCCTTACTTACATAACATATCCGTGTTCTGGCTTGTATTTTTGATATTTTGTTCCGAGTATTTGTATATAACCATAACGATACTAACATCTGCAAGGTGGAACAAAATTGTGACCGGTCTAATCATTAGCTATTGCTGTTGCAGATTTTTGTAACATGGTGGAGTCACGGAACCCAGTAATATCACTGCCATATTTCCTTTAACTCGAAACACGATTGAGGACGAGCCTGAGACGCAAATTTTGCGAAATCACTATTTTATGAACCATCATAAACTGATTTTCAAAATAATTTTTGCTTCGTATTGGTCCTTAAAGATTTTGCTGTAATATAATATAATTAATATTTGCATGCCATTTGATGTGGCGAAACATAATGGACATCTTATAAACTTCACAAATGCAACGCCTTTTCTACAATGTTTCTAGCAAATAAATTTCATTTCATTTCAATATCAAATAAAAATTTTAGAAATTAGAAATTGCACCACAGTGTCGATCCCAATGTTCGCATACGATACGAGTTTCCTTTTTGTATGTCTAAAGTTGGAATATATTTTCGGTATTATGTATATGATGACATAATTTAGTTGGCGTTTCATAATAATGAGTTAATTGATATAAAATGTGTAAAGTATTGGAATGCCAAAAAGATAATGCCTACAATAAGTTATTAAATACCTTCTTAATGATTTTGTATTAACAAATATACATAAAATAGTATAATTTTTATCTAATATGTAGGGAATATATCTACTAAATTAATTTATTAAACTAGATAATTAATTATACTCATAGTATCAATTAAAAGGACAAATAAAAAAAAAGTAATATTAAATGAATATTTATTGAAAAGATTGTAAGGAATACAAAAATAAATATAATATTAGCGTGGGCAAACTTACATAAGTAAGAAATATGTCATTATTATCTAATAATACAATAAATAGGCTCAACGAATGAAACGCGTAGCTAAAAACGACAGACTAATTTGTAATACCATTTCCACTGGGTTCACAGTACCAAAATTAATAAGTTTTTCGTATCCAAGAATGGGCAGCTTCTTATCTCTCTGCTACTCAGAGAGAAGGAATGCATACCCGTATAAATTTACCCGTGGGCAAATTTGTGTTTAAAATATCATCGAAAGCATGCTTCTACGTTTTCGTATTGAAGACGTGTCTCGCATTCTTCCAAAACAATAAATATATTTCTAGTCGAATATCTGTAATTTAATATACGAATAATTTATTTGAAATGCACATTAATCTTATATTTTTTGAATATTCTAATATTCTCGATATAATAAGAAGCAGACAGGAAAGCATTATGAACTTTGCCCGAACAGTAACCCTGGAATACATGCACTATGATTCTTTTGCATTCTAATACATTTGTTACAGCCAACTTTGCAGAAAGGCATCATATTCAGCAGTAGAAAACAGTGCAGTGGCAAGAAAATTGTTTTAGACTAAAACCGACAAGAAAAAATTTGAAATACTTTTATCTTTCTGATACGCAATACTTATAGTAAGGCGATCATAGATATACAATATAGGGTGCACAACGAATGAAAAACTTGAGTGTTTTGCGTTAGTTTAATATGTTATAATAGTGTAGGTACTGCGCGGGCATTAGTGAATGATTAGTTCTGGAAGAGCGTGCGAGTGAAGTCGATATAGTCGAGCGCGTTCGGAATCGGTCGCTCGGTCTTCGGGTCCACGTATGGCTTCATGCGCGCCACGCAGTAGTCCGCCATCTCCTTGGTGAGGTTCTGTAACATGATCACAATGGATAGTGTATCAGAGAACTATGTTTAAAGACTAATTAACCATTTACCATCAGACGTGCAGTATCGCTATTGGCCACCTTCATGGTATAAAAAAAATTAACTGCAACTAACAAATTTCTAAAATAAGTACACAAAATCGACTCTCTCATTAGTAATCGAGATTTAAACTACATTCAATTATTCAAATTTTAACATTTTTTTTTTTTCAATAATAGTTTACCAGAGGGAGACTTTGTACAAAAGTCGATTGTTTGGGTACCTCGTCCCATTCGTGTTTCAACCGTGAAGCAGTTGTGTTTGCATGGCTGTGTTTCGGTTTGCATTAGCATAGTATCCAGTGCTTATTACTTACAGCATAGAGCTCATCCTTGGTGACGTATGCGCGGTCCTGGTGCGCGGTGATGGCTCGGAAGGCGTTCTCGATTTCCTCGGAGGACTGCACGTTCTCCGTCTCCTTGCTGATCATGAACGCCATGTACTCCTGCAGCGACACTTGGCCGTCGCGATTCGGGTCCACCACGTCTGCGTTAACATACACAATGTTACATAGAGGTCAATAATTGAACAATAAATAGATTATTCACTACCATGTTTGCTCGGAAAATGGTCCATTATAAAAAAAAAAGTATCCCGTCCTTTGTTGTTCTTAAGTACTTATATACAGTAATTTCACTGCCATATACCTTTCACTTTGAAACCAAAGCAGCTATACGAGCACAGCTTATCGGCGACAACATCACATTTGGATACCGAGATGCTCCTGTATACAACATACATTCTTCAATATCTCTGGTAATATATTTCTAATACTCACTGAGTATAGCCTCGAACTCGGGGTCGGGCTGTCCCTCCTCCACCATGGGCAGATCGTAGCCGAGCGCGCGCAGGCACGACTTGAACTCGTGATGGTTGAGCCGCCCAGAACGGTCCTTGTCGAAGTGTTTGAACATCATAGAGAACTCCTTCAGCGCGTCCTCGCTCACGCCTGAATACATGTAAGACGAGTTATTACATATCTAATATATAAAATTCTCGTGTCGCGGTGTTTGTTACCAAACTCCTCCGAAACGGCTTTACCGATATTTATGAAATTTTGTGTGCATATTGGGTAGGTCTGAGAATCAGCCAACATCTAGGGTGACCCTCCCCAAAATATTCTTTTTTTATTATTTTGACAATTTTTTTTATTTTTATTTTATTATAATTTAGCATTGAAAAATACATACAACTTTAAATTTTCATCGTTTTACAATCAACCCCTGTATTTTAATCGCGATTTTTATATTTCGCAATAAGTGGTAAAACAACGTTTACGGGGTCAGCTAGTATACATATATAATACAGATAACATGGGTGCTTGATAAATTGAGAACAGTGGGTATGGCACTACTTCCTATGCGACTGCGTTAGGTTGACTGGAAGAAATCTCTTTTAGAGATAAGTTCGCCTTAGCTAACATTGTTATTAACTTATTGTTGTTACTGTATGTTTTAGTGCAATAAAGAATATATATTATATATATATGGAAATCAGCTGTGGTATTAATATTATGACCAATCAAGATTTTTAATTTTCATTCCCAATACCTAATACTATACTTTATTGAACATGAAGTACACATGGCTTGGCGTGAATTTACAGGGTACAGAGGAATAAGATCTGAGTCCTCAGGAATGGCAATGCATGGGGGGTATCATGGACGAAACAGTATACTCTGTTATGTCTGCCATGTACACATATATGTACAAATAAATGAATAAATTTAGTGTGGCGGTACTGACCGGAATGGTTCCTGGCCTGTATTTGCTGCTCGAGGTTGTGCTGCATGCGCATGGACAGCTGGTCGAGCTGGTCCCACTGCTGCGCCAGTCCCACCGTGCTGTGCTCCGTGTAGCGGTTGTCCAAGATTAGGTGTTCCTCTAGTGCGGCGCCTGATAAAAAAGAATAATTATGCAACGATTTAATTAAGTACCACAGTAGCCCTTATGAAGTACAAGTGACCCGACCCGGTTTTGCACGGATAATTAAGGTCTAATCTTTTTTTTTTTAAATAAAATATTGTCTATGTTACTTGTTGATTATGTAGCTTTATAAGTATTTTTTTAATTAATCCAATATAAGCAAAAAAAAAAAATCAAATCTCTTTATACAATAACTCCCTATTCATAAAAAACGACAAATGTCTCATAAACCTTTTTTACCTATTGAAGTGTTTTGTCTCTTTTTTTTTGTATTACACTTCCAATTTGAAAGAAAGTAACAAAACGCACCAATAGCTAAAATAAGTCTGTATGAAGTTTCAGTTTTTTATGATTTATAAGATTTTTTTTTATTGCTGGCTAGCTTATATTAATTTTTTTTTATTAACATTAAAATTAATAATTTCTGATACATGTCAATAATTTGCGAAGATTTGAAACAAGTTACAAGAATATTAATGCAAATAATTGGAAAGCTAAGTAGACTATGGACATCCACTGAGTAATTTTTTTATAGTAGCTGAACTAAGTGACAACACCACTTGTCTGCATCACAGCAATCTGTACAGTGAATATCCTCGAGAAGTCGAGAGAAACAAGTAGTGGGGTAATGCATCAGTTGTGAAGTGCTCACCCAATTCTTCGAGGCGTCTCAAATCGGCTCTCCTGGCGCGGACCTCGCCGGCGCGCTGCCGCAGCGTGGCCAGCTGCTGCTCCAGCGAACCGGTGCCCTCCATCATCGACGTGCTGTGTAACACATGTTCATTAATTATTGTCCATAAGTATTGTCTAATTTTGTGTTTCGTTTACTTGTATTTTATTTGTGCAAATTCTAGTGGCTGCCAAATTACTATTTAAGTATATAATTATGTATTCTTTTAGCTGTTTGTTTGCCTTAAATAAATAAAAATAAAAACCTGCGGCTCATTGGCATATTTAGACTATTTCCCAAGAAAAGGGGAATCTTCATAGTGTCAACCTTATCTATCCAATGCTGAAAATAGGTCTCCCACATTGACAGTTTACATTGGAGGATCTTGCTAGTAGTTACCACGGTTGGCAAGCGTATTGACAACCGCGGTTTCATTTTTGGTGATGTTTTAAGAGGACCGCTGCTGCCTATCCCTCGACTATTTTTTTTTTTATTGGTAAAAATGGTATGGTAACCCCGCCTGCGGTAACGGGATACGCTGGCGGAGCACCAGTGAAGGGTGATAGATGAGAATGAAAACAGGCCGGTTAGCCCATCATGATTAATTTATCAAGAATTAACCATGATAGTTTCCAGGGAGAACCGCGTGGAGGTCGACCTGGTTGGGTATATTGCTAGCAATGGGATTCTCAGTCTCCATTACTAACAATCCCTTTCGCCCCTCCCTCGACTATTTAGTTCCCTCAATCGCCTGCGACGACATCCACGGGAAAGGAAGGGGTAGCTCACTCTAAGCCGGGATCACACGGCAAGGGGGAAGCGAATGATCCCTATAAATAGACGCATATGTACTCTCACACATAGTAGTTTAGTAGTTAGTTTTATTTGTATATCCATATAATTTGATTAGGTGCAATAGAAGTACAAACATCGAAATATATATATATATATATATATATATATATATATATATATATATATATATATATATATATATATATATATATATTAAATTAAATTTCATATTTATAATTTAGGAACAAGTAGAGTCCTGAGAAAGGCCAGTGTCTAGTTTTTTTAAATCAACTGCTATATTGCATATAAATATTATTATTTTTAAAAATTGTTAAAATTTTATAAAATTAATACAAAAATAAAAAATAAATATAAAAAAATTACAACATTTAATTTAGCATCGATGTAATTATACATATATAGAGATTACATGTACAATGTACAGAGAAGGACTTGTCTTTGTGTTCACTCGGCATCATGGTACGTACATATTAGTAGAATTAAGAAAAATTAAACCAATCATATTAAAGTTAGCTTGCTAGTAGATCTATTTACAGTAGCATGTGAATATTTGAATAGAGTTTCCAAGTAAAGCCAATTCGATTAAGCTGCAAAATAGAAGAGACATCGAGAACGCAGTGCGAACAACGACAGCTTGGCAAAAGTTGAGTGGACGCTATGTGACAAAGTATTTATATATATTTTTTTAATAACGCTGTTGATTAAATTTGAATTAGTTTTACATTAAATATAATAAAATTATATAAACAGACATAAAGATAATCGAAAAAAAATTACATATAGTACTTCTTGTAATTCTTTAACTTAATAACCATGTCATGTCTTTGTATAAAGATATATATATCGACTTGAAAACATGAATTTAAGATCAATTTATTTTAAACCAGTTTGTAATTGTCCATGGCAATTATATATCGAAAAATATAATAAAGAATATCAAACAATCTAAATGGATAAGAATTTAGACAAAGATATGGATTTAACAACAAATATACTTTAAAATAGGCACATTGCAGCGAGACCAACTCAGTTTTGCCAAGCGTGGAAGCGCGTCTTGCGGGTTTAGTACAACACGCGACAACCGATACATTACCCGTCCCAGCCTAGCAGCCGGTACCTGTACACCAATATACACTTCAACGTTTTGTAAACAGTGTTATTATATGCCTACGCATCGTAGTTTGTCCTGAATCCTATGTTTAAGCTTCAAATCCATTTATCTATCGGTAATTTTTTTTTATTTAGTAATATCAGTGTTACCATAATTAATCATTTAAAAATACTGTAAAATAATATCTTCTATATCATTATAAGTAAATTTATGTTCGTTTATAGAACCTTGTTTTATATTTTAGAGAAATTTTGATGAAATTTATAACACATTTTAAATCAATATTTGATAACAGAATAAAAACAAAGTGATAAATATGCGCAATAATGAAATTTTGCAAAAAAAAATATAGATGTACATAAATATCTAAAAAAAAACATAAGTTGTTTATGAGCAAACGAGTTTTTATAGATAATAAAACATGAAGTTGAATCTCAATTAAAGCTCTATCTCCATATAAGTGTTTCTGCAGATTGTTCAAGTCCAGTATTTGGTTACTGTTAAAAAATATTTTAAGAAATATACCAGAGGGAGACTTTGTACAAAAGTCGATTGCTTGGATACCTCTGTCCCATTCGTGTTTCAACCGTGAAGCAGTTGTGTTTGCATGGCTGTGTTTCGGTTTGAAGGGTGGGACATGGCATGAATTTACTGGGTACGGAGGAATAACACCTGAGTCCTCAGGAATGGCAACGCATGGGGGTATCATGGGCGAAACAGTATACTCTGTTATGTCCATGGTACTGCTCATGTGTATAAGCGACGGTTACCACTTTTCATCAGGTGGGCCGTCGGCTTGATTGCCATTCTAAGTTGTACAAAAGAGATTGAAAAATCTATTGTTATAATGCATATCTACTGAGCATTGTCAGGAGTACTACCATGGGGTTTAAGATTGCTATATTCTTTTTTTAACAACTTGTATATTGAAATGTTACTATTACTAAATAAACCGAGTGTACATACCGCGTCTCCGTCAGCCACTGGTGGAACGCGTTCGCGTGCTTGGCGAACTCCTTGCGCAGCTTGTCGTTCTCCTCCTGCCTGTGAGCTTCCTTGGTCAGCTCGACGTCACGTTCCGCTGCAATTATAGAGCGCAATTATAAAATATAACCCTTGCATTTTACTATTCTAGAATTGGATGTTTTAATACAATTTTGTAATTGACTGGCAAATGAAATTAGCTGTACGGCGAGATGGTATACGAAAAATTTATGTTCGTAAGTGGCAGCAGCATTGTAAGTGACTGACAAAAGCAAAATAAGATTTGAGATGCAACTGTGTCTCTATCCTATTATTGTATATTGCGAAGTTGGGTACGCGACAAGTGAACACAGAGGTCGGTTACACGCTGGTTTAATAGACAAAGTCAAATGACTTATAAAGGTGGACGTAGCCACCCGTACATACTTAATACTACCCACATATACAACACCTATGTATACCAATAAGCATGTTTTATGTCAGGTATTATAGTGAAATAACTATATAAAAAAATAGGTATTGGTATCAAGAGCTTCATGTCACAAAAATCAACAACACATCTAATAATTCTGGTTTCCAATTGATGTTGCAAGCTTGTCACCAGATGGACTCTAAGCTTGTAGTTCAGTGCAGTGATCTATTAATTAATCTGAAGATACCTCGTTTAAAGGTTGAAACACGTGTCGTAAAATGTGCGTGGACTGAATAGCGGTCGGAAATTGACGGCTAATATGAAAGGTTGTAGAACTTCTCTAATAATAATAGTAGTCAATGTTCGAGTGTTGGCAGCCACTCACATACTAATGGTAGTGGAATTAAACAAAATAATCAACTAAATAGCAATATGGACCTCGGCAAAATAACCCTTAGTTCAATAAAATATAAAAATTAAATTCAAGAAAAATGTGCTAACCTATAATTTTGCGCAGATTGCGCCAGGTCTCCTCGAGCGCTTCCATGGTGAACCAGGTGTAAGGGTTGGCGCCCACGTTGAACGACTTGATCTGCTCGTCGAGCGCTGCGAGCGCTTCGAAATCGCTTTGCGCTGACGACAGCGATGCCTGTTAACCATGTTGTTTTATGAGTTTTTATGAATGCTTTATGATCGTAGGTACCTTAATGTAAACATTATTATAATTTATTGCCTGCATCCATGAATAGGCACTGCAATCGAATTGTGTGGAACTAGTTTAACATGTCTAGTACGACGAGAATAACAGAAGATTATTTACAAAAAAAAAAAAAAAAAGAAAAAACTGCAACTACGTCAAATATCGAGTTGATTTAATTAACAAGTTACGTCATCATATCATTTCATCCATTAACTGTCCACTGCTGAACATAAGCCTTCCTCATAAGGAGAGTTTTGCCAGTAATTGCCACGTTTGGCAGGCGGGTTGGCAACCGCAGTTAGGCTTTTAGAGATGTGTTAAGAAAGACACTACTGCCCATCCCTCTCACATTACGTTCCTTTTGTCGCGTCCTACGACACTCATAAGAAGCGAATAAAAATAATCATATCTAAGGTTTTAGATAGTTTACCATCCTAATTACTAGACAAGGGTGTCCTACCCTTTACTTATCTACTGATAGGTAAGAGTTAGTATGAGACCTGGAACTGCGCGTGCGCATCTTTGAGGGCGCGGATCTCCTCGATGGAGTTGCAGCGCACTGGGTCCGTGAGGTCCTCCTCCGCGTTCTCGAACCACGAGTTGAATGCTGAAGCCTGAAAATAAGTATTCAATAGTTATTTAATATTAGCTGTTATTTAATACCAGCGGGGTTTTCCATATGTCTAAAGTATGTGATGTGTTAAGGTCAGTTATCTGCTTTCATTCTCATTAGTCATCTATCACTGGTGCCCCGCCATTGTATACTGATAGCGCAGACGGGGTTACCATACTATAATCACTCATTAAAAAAAACTGGGTAATGGGTAGTTCTTTCCGTTTTGGAATTTGTGGTGAAAAAGAATGAGTGCGGCGGTTACCTTCTTAGCGAATGTGAGGTAGAGCTCCTCGATCTGGCGGAACTGGTCCTGCAGCTGCAGCAGGCGCTTCTTGCGCGCGTCCGAGTCTGCGAGCAGGCGCTGCCAGCGCGCGATGACGTCCGCGTGCCGCTTCACGATGGCCGGCGTCTGCTCGTGGCTCGCGGCCACCAGCTGCTCCTTCAGCGACGTGATGTTCTGGATGCCCTCGTGCTCGAACGCCGTCAGGCCTGAGCGTGCAAAATTATCAGTTGATTAATTGGTTGACATGTACTAAGTAAATGAATTAATGCATTTTTTTATACCCACGAATAAATGAATGAGCGGTAAAAAAAAATAATTGGGATAAAGCAGGAAGATATAGATTCAGAATGATAAACAAATTGACGGCGCACCTGATAGAAAGTGATGAGTGTCGGCAATAGATACGAACAGCAATACAGACATTATATAATAACCTGTGATGCCAATAGCCACCAGCCTAAGAATAAGGAATTACATAGGAGTGATAAAATTGTCAATTTATAGCAGACTAGTGTATAGAAAATGTTATACGGTCGTATAACCCTACCAAATTCAGATACAACCTGCTTGCATACTTTTTACATACACTGTGTCAAATATATAATCTAGTAATGTAATATTTGTTATTGACAAATAATTGACATATCAAACTTTTACTATACACTAGCTTGCTATGAATTGAGAAAAATGACAACTGATAGTGTATCTTTCGCCCTCTTTTTACTAATTATATTTGCATAAGAAGAAAGGAGGCAACCATAGGATTTATAGTTTTTATTTTATCATTCCTTCTATGTAGGTAATTCCTTGTTATTAGGTACAACCTCTTGTGTTGCAATTCTATAGGTCTATACATACACAGCTTAAAAAAAGGCTAGACACAAAATATCTGCTATTTTGAATATCATATTTCCCTCTGTGTAAATGTACCATAAAGAAAATTTTAAACAAACAAAAATCTAGCTTTACAACTCGAGTACAATCATATGGCTCGTGTGGTACCGACCGGCGTCGAAGGTCTCCTGCTTGGTGAGCAGCGTCTGCACGGTGGACAGATCGCGGCCGAACTCGTCGGAACGCACGTGCGTCTCCTTGTCGGCGATCCAGGACTCCACCACGTCCGCCTTCCACAGCAGTTGCAGGTATGCCGAGTTGTCCACCAGCGCTGCCTTACGTCGCGCCGCCAGTCCCGTTAACTTGTCCAACTTGCTCTGCGGATACACCACACATTGTTGCGATATAGAAAGCAAGTAGAGGAATAAAAGTTACAATTTTGTGGTAACTTTAGACCCTTTCCCTTTGTAAAGGAGTTTATCGATAGAATCGTTTCGGTCAGTAATCGTACGGGAAAAACATTAGGCGCCAGAACATCACTATCTCTTTTTATCTCATGGATTTCCTAGTGTTTGTTCCTAGTTCCGAGGGGCCGATTTGTCACCCAACCCATTGAGATAATAAACCCAAACATAATGGTTGTATGTTATGAATACAGCACAGGAGCTTTATGGTAACATGAACAACATCTTTTATGTAGACCTAACCTAACCGACGAGGCGCTCGGCCTCGGCCGCCAGCTCGGCGTGTGCAGGCAGTTACCTGGAGCGCGCGCATGCGGTGGTGCAGTGCGTCGGCGTGCAGGTTGCCGCCGGCGACGAGGCGCTCGGCCTCGGCCGCCAGCTCGGCGTGTGCAGGCAGTTACCTGGAGCGCGCGCATGCGGTGGTGCAGTGCGTCGGCGTACAGGTTGCCGCCGGCGACGAGGCGCTCGGCCTCGGCCGCCAGCTCGGCGTGTGCAGGCAGTTACCTGGAGCGCGCGCATGCGGTGGTGCAGTGCGTCGGCGTGCAGGTTGCCGCCGGCGACGAGGCGCTCGGCCTCGGCCGCCAGCTCGGCGTGTGCAGGCAGTTACCTGGAGCGCGCGCATGCGGTGGTGCAGTGCGTCGGCGTACAGGTTGCCGCCGGCGACGAGGCGCTCGGCCTCGGCCGCCAGCTCGGCGTGTGCAGGCAGTTACCTGGAGCGCGCGCACGCGGTGGTGCAGTGCGTCGCGCAGGTTGCCGCCGGCGACGAGGCGCTCGGCCTCGGCCGCCAGCTCGGCGTGTGCAGCAGTTACCTGGAGCGCGCGCGTGCGTCGGCGTGCAGGTTGCCGCCGGCGACGAGGCGCTCGGCCTCGGCCGCCAGCTCGGCGTGTGCAGGCAGTTACCTGGAGCGCGCGCATGCGGTGGTGCAGTGCGTCGGCGTGCAGGTTGCCGCCGGCGACGAGGCGCTCGGCCTCGGCCGCCAGCTCGGCGTGTGCAGGCAGTTACCTGGAGCGCGCGCATGCGGTGGTGCAGTGCGTCGGCGTGCAGGTTGCCGCCGGCGACGAGGCGCTCGGCCTCGGCCGCCAGCTCGGCGTGTGCAGGCGTACCTGGAGCGCGCGCACGGTAGTGCGTCGGCGTGCAGGTTGCCGCCGGCGACGAGGCGCTCGGCCTCGGCCGCCAGCTCGCGCACGCGCTCCCCGCGCGCCGCCAGCTCCGCCTCCAGCGCCTCGTGCTTCTTCAGGAGCCCCTGCACCGCCGCCATGCTGTCGCCGCACTCGCCCACTACCACCAGCTGCTGCTTCTCGCTACGTAACGGTAATGTCAACATTCACAAGATTTACTACTTGAAAACAGTACACTAGTCAAGAACATAATATATTATCAATATATATCCTACATATCAAAACCAGTTTCATAATCGAAACTGAATAAACTTGACAATTACTTTTAAATAATTATTTATAATGATTCTGCTGCCCGATTTAGTACGGTGTTATCCACAAAGAGACTTAACCAATATAAATAATTATATAGAGAATTTAAAAACTTGATTGTATACTATGACTATTGCAGTTAGAATATTAACAACATATACGTCACAAAAAACATCGAAGACATACCTTATCCAGGCCTCCTCCTCGTCGACCTTGGCGAGGAACTGCTGGTAGGCGAGCGACTGCTGCAGCTTGGCGCCGCGCTCGGCGGCCAGCGCCTGCAGCTCGGCCCAGGCCTGCGCCAGCGCGCGCAGCCTCTGCTCGATCTCGGGCACGCCCAGGTTGGACACGTCCATAAGCTTTTCGCCCGCCTCCTGCACGGCCTGGATCGCTGGTTCGTGACTCGCCAGCTCCGCCTCTAGTCGCTTATGCTTCTTCAGCAGGTTCTGCACGCCGGTCAGATCACGCCCGTAGTCATCCGAAGCGACCAGTAGTTTCTTCTCCCTGATGTAGATGATGCAATCAATTGCGTTGTAATTGTAATATCAGCTAGCTAGTTTTAAGCAAGTTTTAGCCTACTGACCGTAGACAGCTTCTAAGCAAATTAATATTATATGTCTGACAACTTATTATATATTCTGGTAAATTATGGAGTAACTATGTTTACTTGTATTGTATTTTTAGTACTGGACAATCAACTTAGAGTATAATATTGGAATGGATGAATAAAAATAATTAAATAAATAGCAAACGAATCTATCAACAGAATTATTATTGCTATTGAATCCACGAAATATGTGTAGAATGAGACAGAGATGTCCAGTCTCCTGCTTTTTTTTTTTGTGTTAGTGTTATCTGAAACATATTTAATAATAAATTTGTTTGCCATTTGTCGAGAGAGAGAGAGGGAGAGAGAGAGAGAGAGAGAGAGAGAGATAGAAAGCAGAAGGAAGAGGGAGAGCGGGTGGGAGAGGGTAAAATGGAGAGAGACGGCGAGAGGGCGAGAGGATGAGAGTTAGTTAGAGAGCGCGGCGCACTTGATCCAGGACTCCTCGTCGGCGATGTCGCGGAAGAACTGGTGCAGCGTGTTGGCCTCGTGCAGGCGCGCGCGGCGGTGCGCGGCGAGCGCGGCCACCCGCTCGAAGCGCTCGTTGATGGCGGCGCGGCGCGCGCCGATGCCGGCGCTGTCGAACTGCCCGCTCGACACCAGCGCGTCCGCCTGCGCGTTCATGTCTGCGCACGCGCATACTACCACCTCAACTTCATATAAACATATTGTTTCGAGGGAAACACACTTGAACATCGTTCCAATTTTAATATTATGCATATATGCACTGAGTATCTATATCTATATATCAGAAAATCAATAGATGCTATTTTCGTAAATATTGCGGCATGTCGTAGAAGATTCAGCTTGCTCTATCGTTCAACAGATTTTTAAAAGAGAACATCAACAGCATCCTCGCTTCAAATATAGCCTGTAATAATGCAAACCTTTGATTCTATCCTCGTGCGCCTGAATGTCGGCCTCGACCAGCTGATGTTTCTTCATAAGATTCTGTACCGACGCGAGATCCTTTCCAGAGTCCTCCGATGTCAATAAACTCTCCACCTATATACAAAAGAGTAACAATTATTTTTTTATACAGGAAGAGTAGCAATCAAGCATATATTGGCAACATCTATAAGGGTTCAAAAACGTTTAAAACTCGAGAGGTATCATTACCACAATATCGACTATTATGATAGGAAGATCTTCAGTCATAATATCTAGCAAATTCAATACTATTGCACAGATTTAAAAACAGAAAACAAAACTGCTGTTTAAAAATTATTGACTTGTGATTTTTAATACATGTTTAAACACAAACCTCTCCAAGCCAGAAGTCGAGATCCTTGACGGCGGCGATGTATGTGCGCTGCTTGTTGGCTTCCTTTAATTTTAGCGATTTTTCGGTCGTCTTTTGCGTTAGGAATTCCCATTGGTCCGCAATGGAAGCTAAACGAGCCTGGTATATTAAAAAAAAAAGATTAATTATTAAAATTAGTTTATTAATGGATTGGTGGTCGATGTAAGGGCCCTCCTTATGATAGTGGTGGCTCTTCTGGGCTCACCTCTTCATTTATTAATACTCCAGTATTAGTGAAGAGAGTAGTACAGGTGAACAGAAAAGATTCAAGTATTTCTGGATTCACTGTTCATAACTCCATGAACCCAGACCCACATGTTTCTTTTAAATAGAAATTACAATGAAAAATTGTCTCCCCTATAATATCCCCAAAGCGATCTAATTGCTAGCAAAATAATCAAGTAGATCAACCTTTATATGATTCTCTGAAAACTTTTTACTATATTTTTCTCTTATTATCTCACACTAATCATGGGTAATATGGATACCGATCCGATATCTATATATTGGGTTCCTCTAGACATTGATGGCAAAAAAAGATCATCACCCATTTCGATATCGCCCATATCGGTCGCATATCTATTTCCGAATATGTTAAAAATATGTCAACCAATATTTCTTTTAGGATAACAAATTTTTTACATATTTATTATTGGACCAATATATCGATATTGTAACTAAAATATACAGACATTGCTATTACCCACCCATTTTCACTCATTAATAGTACATTACTGCAGCAGCCAGCAACTGAGGCATTGATGGACGAACGTGCAAATGTGGGCCGAGGCGCCGCCGAGGCACACATGCGTGAGTCTATCTTTCAATTTGCAAGCCAGTTCGAAATTTATATAAAACCTTTTATTAGTTACCTCCTTGGTGGCCATGTTTCGAAGTAAAAGGTTATTCCATTTTTAAATTACAGGACAGATATGAGTTTACATAGTAATTTATCTGGCCGCAAAACACGACAGATATGAATTTTCATACAACGTTTGCCGGCCGCTGCCCGCATGTAACTGGCCAGTACGGCAATTTTGATTTATCTCTAAGAAGATTGTCAAATAATGCTCACATTTCCAAGCATGTTTGAGAAAAAGATATTGTTGTTCAGATAGTAAGAATGTGGCGGTGGTTACCTGCACAGCGTCCTCGGAGCCGCTGCACTGTCCGCGCTGCACGAGGTTGCCGCCCATGGCCAGCACGGACTGGATGCGCTCCGCGTTGGCCGCCAGCTCCGCCTCGAACGCCTGGTGCTTCTGGTGCTTCGACTGGATGTTCGCCGGGTCCTATACAGCATCACGTTCGTATCATACATACAGATAGTCTTACACTTTTATTCTTAAAAACATGTTTGTATAATTTTCGTTCCTACCAAGTTGTATAAAATTTATATGTTGTGTATTTTTATTAGAATACTATAAGAAAAATTTACTAAACATGTACAAAATAATACAGTAATCCCCCCTATAACACGGTACTGTTAGGGGAGCACGGGGGAATCAGAGCCACAGGGTAATGGGAGTTACTCTAGTTTACATGCTTCTTGACAATTTAGACCCTGTTTTGTTTTAACATATTACAAAAGGACGCGGGAGGGGTGCATATGCCTCGTTGTGTCACCGTTTAGTTGACTTTTAGTACATAAATAAATAGCACGTCAGTTTTTTAAGCTATTCATCTAATTTTTGACAACATTCAAGGACAAATTGTGAGTTTTTAATTTATTTTATTATTAGTATTGCTTCTTTTATCTTATAGATTTATCATTAGAGTATCGTATAAAAAGGTTAATTTATGTAAATAAGCAATTGTATTTTGACAATTATATGAAAACCTAAAAATGAGTATTTGGGGAAATGGGAGTCGAATGGCTCTCATTATCCACTTCATTTCTTGTAGTTTTTTTTTAAGATGCCTTGAAAACGAGATAGGATTACGGATAAATGTCAGTGGAATCTGGATGTTACTACACCGTGCTATCAAGAGAGTCAATGAAAATGGAATATCTCTGCATAAGGCCGCCCAAGAGTTTAATATTCCATATAGTACTTTGCAAAAAAGATATCGCAAAGCAGTACAAACCAATCCTCGTCTCGGAAGGAAACCAATATTTTCTCCAGCTCAAGAACAAATTTTGGCAATCATCTCACATTCACATGTCGAATCTTTTTTACGGCTTAGACTTCATGAAATTTAGAAAATTAGCATACGAGTGTGCTGAACAGTTGAAGATATCTCATAATTTTAATAAGGAACTTAAATGTGCGGGACCAGACTGGCTTAAAGGATTTTTGAAAAGAAATACTAATATCAGTGTTCGCAAACCTGAGTCAACTAGTATTAACAGAATTGAGGGATTTAACAGAGTAGAAGTAGAATTATTTTACAAAAATCTTGAGGAACTAATGGTAAAAAATAATGATGCAGCGCACCAAATATTTAATGTAGATGAGACGGGAGTGTCTACAGTGCAGAAACCAGAAACAATTTTAGCAAAAACAGGTCAAAAACGAGTTGGTACTGTCACTTCTTGGGAGAGAGGAAAGACAGTCACTATTGTTTGTGCTTCTGGCGTTTATGTGCCTCCTATGTTTATATATCCGAGACAACGTCATTCTCCTCTCTTAGAGAAAGATGGTCCTCCGGGTGCAATTTACGATTGTTCAAAAAATGGATGGACAAATAAAAATCTATTTTTTAAATGGTTGCAACATTTCAAAATGTTTGTAAAACCGAGTAAGGAAAACAAAATATTGCTTATTCTAGATAATCAAAACAGCCACTCCACTTTAGAAGCATATGAATTTTGCAAAGCTAACTACATCAACATGTTGTCTACACCACCACACTCCTCGCATCGTTTGCAGCCCCTAGATATAACATTTTCTGGTCCTCTAAAAAAAGCATACAATCGCGAATGTGACCTATATCTCAAATAAAAAAATATGATTAAAATCACAGTGTATGATATGCACATGCCCAATATTCAGATAGTGATTCTGCCAAAAATTATGTTTGTGATTTTTGTATGAGGCGATAATTGTTTTTAATTACATATAATTATCTATAATTTTGCATGTTCCTAAAGATAATATAATTGTATTTTGAATGAGAATAAGTTTAGTTTATAAACACATGAGGAAAATGTATAATTATACAATATTTTGTTACATATTGTTATTGTGGTTATCATTACCCCGGTGGATCTTATTGCCCCTTTTTCTGATTCTAATTACCCCGTACTCTTGGCAATGGGAGCCAATGTTACTTTTTTTTTTAAGTAAGAATTATTTTCATTTTAAGTATGTTTTTTTTTATTTCTATATTAACAGGATAAGCCTGATTAGTTACATTATAATTAAAAGAAAGAATTAAAATAAAAAGTGATTTATACAAAAAGTTATTTAAGTTTTAGCTTAAGTGGCGCCAATTCCCCCGTGCTCCCCTATAACGCGTTTTTCTATAAAGCGGAACAAATCTATCGTGTTATAGGTGGAATTACTGTATTTTTTATTTATAATTCACTCATACATACTTTGTAGCTCTCCTCAGTGGCTAACTGCAGTTTCTCCGCGATCCAGTTCTCCATCTCGTCAGCATCGCGCGAGAACTGTTGCAGTGTTTGTTCATCTCCCAACCTATGCAGAAAGCACATGTTGAATTAATTGTCATTGGTAAAGTTTGAAATCCAGTTATTTTGTATTATATAATAATTGTTGAAAGTTTTAGATCTTTTTAGATACAAACATACAAAATTTAAAAATTTAAATTATCATATGTACATAAATAGTCTTATATCTCAAATATATAGCATCAATTATACAAAAAGACTGTCAAAGTTTTCCATAATATACGAAATGTTTGGAGTTTATAGCAATTTATAATATTTGACATAATTTTAATAGTACTATTGATCCATTTACCTGGATCTCTTCTCAATGAGCGCCTCCTTGAGGTGCCGCCAGCGGTCGAGCACCTGGCTCCGCTTGCTGTCAATGGGCGAGGCCGCGTAGTGCTCCGCCGCGATCAGCTGGTCAGCCAGCGTCTGCAGCTGGGCGATCTTCTCCTCCTGCACCGTGCAAAATAATATGTTTCAATTCTTTCTGTAATTTTGAGTTTTACATTTCGACATTATATTTTATTTTATTGGCGCGGCACGGCGGCGCTGCCGGCGTGGTCCGGCCGCTATATGCGGTCAGAGGCAGCAGACTCACGTGCGCGTTGATGGCCTTGTCGAAGTCCTCGTGCTTCTTGATGAGCTGCTCGACGTTGTCGGAGGCGTGCGGCTCGGCGGCGTTGTCGGCGTGGTCCACGGGCGCCAGGAACGCCTCGCGCGCGCCCATCCAGCCCTCCGCCTGCTCGCAGTCGCGGTAGAACAGCTGCAGTTCCAAGTTCTGGTCCAACTTGAGCCGCCGCGCCACCCACGCCCTGCATGTACGCCGTGCAACATTACCCACTTATCAAACACCAACGACCCTTCACAGCTTTGCAAGGTTTTTTTTTTTAATAAATACAGATCATTAGATAAAAGGAAATATGTCTGGATATCTAGGTTTTGTCTCAAAACTTGTGAAATATAGTGAGAGATAATAGGACAGTGTCTCGAGATAAATCCCACTTAGTACAATTTTATAGGTTCAAGAAACATCTTATAAGAATGTAATTATTATGTAAAATGAAAAATAAACTGTATATTTCTCAAGGATAATAGTAAAAAATGTTTTTACCCAATGGTTAGCTGGTAGAGAATGCCATATGGCATTAAGCTCGCCATTTGTACAAAATTTTATTGTGCAATAAAGAATAAATAAATAAATAAAAAATATTTTTAAATATGTGCAGACACTCGTTTTTAGTATGATGAATCTTTAGAGTAATGTATACATTATCTATGAAATACTGACTTTTCCAGTTCCTGGCGCGCGTCGCCCATGTTGTTGAGCTTCTCCTGTATGTCGACGCTGGCGTAGTGTCCGCCCTGCAGCAGCTGCTGCCCGAACAGCTCCAGCGCTTGGAACGTGCCCGCGCGCGCGTCCATCTCCGTGCGGTGCTCCTGTGATACACAATCGTCGTTCAATAATAACCCTTATATTTCAAGGAATTAAATTCAGAGTCGTTCGCGAAGTTATGAATCTTACGTCATTTTGAAACTTATAATTTGCTTGCTTGTGTGCATGGAGGTTGTCTATGAATATCTCGATATAACACACATGATCAGCAAATTTGATGGGTAAATTCAATTTTTATTTATATAAAACACTGATCAACTTGTCTATGATATGCCAATTGAACAGCTATACCCATTAAACTCTACTGATCATAAGCCAAACCGTGCCATTGGTGGACGACTACAAGAAAAAGGCATAATAAATTACTTGAATTTCTATAAAATTTTTATGAACACAATAATTCGAACTTACAAATAACAAATACATTAGATTTCTATATTTTTTACTGTCTAAAATATAATTAAAATTTTTTTTACTGTTATTAATTAATTCCATTCGTTTTATGAACGACATTGGGTGTTAATTTGAAGCTCGATCAATGTTACGTGAAATATCCCAAGTGAAGAAGACAACTTCAGTAAAAGAAAATAAAAATAAAGAAGTGGTTTACAAACAAAAACTAAAAAAAAAAAAAAACATTTAAATACCTGACGCACACAAAACCAAAAAGTACATACACTCAGTTCAAAATAAAACAAAACATTTATCAGTTAAAAAAGATAGTTCTTTCTTGCATATTATAATTTATGACTGTACTTGAAAACATAACATGAATCCTAAAAGACAACAAGTATTCCTATACAAGTATAGGTTTATGTTGTTTATATTGGTGTTAATGGAAGTCTCGTCATAGTTTCGTTTGTTAGACAATCAACTCTAAATCCATAGTGTAACTACCGTTTTAGTATGACAGTTGTGTTTACTTTCTATATTATGGAACTAATATCGAAGGATAGGACAGCAAGTGTAATGTATAAATATCATGGTCCACACTTATCAAGAGAAATAGTGTATTTTGCATGTTAAAAAAAATTAAATATATTTACAATTTATTTAATAAAACTTAACATTTTTAAATTTAATAACTGGGGAGGATTTTAGAATAATAGTCCAAATGTATTAATAAATGAGTTCATAAAAACTAAAACCTATTTGAACTATGACACTATTTTGTCACTTTCATTCAAACTGGGAAGTTTGCAGAAAAAAAAAAGAGACAAAACAGTTCAATAGCTAAATTAGGCTTGTGAGAGGTTTGACGTTTTTATGAATAAGAGGATTAGATTCTTTTCTCAAACATGCTTGGAAATGTAAGCATTATTTTGACAATCTTCTTCGAGATAAATCAAAATTGCCTTACTGGCCAGATACATGCGGGCAGCGGCCGGCAAAAGTTGTATGAAAATCCATATCTGTCGTGTTTTGCGGCCAGATAAATTACTATGTAAACTCATATCTGTCCTGTAATTTAAAAATGGAATGATCTTTTACTTCGAAACATGGCTACCAAGGAGGTAACTAATAAAAGGTTTCATTTAAATTTCGAACTGATTAGCAAATAGGAAGCTGTTTATTAAAAAAAAAAACAAAGGAACATTATGGTGCGTAAAAAATTATTATTGTTCGTTATTCGTCATTGAATTTAAAAAGGAAAATTGTGTTTTTGATTACCGCGCATTGTTTG
Source organism: Galleria mellonella (assembly GCF_026898425.1). Lineage (NCBI taxonomy): Eukaryota > Metazoa > Arthropoda > Insecta > Lepidoptera > Pyralidae > Galleria > Galleria mellonella. The sequence goes on from NW_026442180.1 coordinate 1,473,618, forward strand.
AGAAAAGTTCTATACAAGCCTTGGCCACAACTAGGCATTGATGGACTCACGTATGTGTGCCTCGGCTATGCCTCGGCCCACATTTGCATGTTTATCCATCAATGCCTCAGTTGCTGGCCGCTGCAGTAATGTACTATAATGGAGAATATTATAAAATTAATGTTGCAAACAATACACAGTTTGTCGATAGAAATATTTAATAAGTGAGGACCTGTTTCATATATTATTGCATACATGTTACAACGTGTAAGATAAATAAGTAATGTTAGACTGGGAGCACACATGCGTACAATGCGTCTGACCTGCGGCATTATGCCGTACCGCGCGTCTATCTCCAAGCGCTGGTTCTAGAAATATATTCACTCTCGTTCATTTATATATTCACACGACATAGAAGAGAAACAAGCACTCTTCGGATTGGTCTTAGTTTCGACAAATACAATAATGTTTAAAGCCACTGCCGTAGTCAGCATAAAAAAGAACTCTTTCTAACATTTGATGTCTGTAAAATGTTTCTTCGATGGCTAACAATTATGATTGATACTTACTTTTTGTGTTTCTTTATTTGATATTGTAGAAATTAAAATTAAATACAGCCATTTTGAGCAAGAATTAAAAATGTATCAGAACCAGCATTATTATATATATATAAAATACTGTATACTATGTGACAATATTTGTGAAACTAAAGCACTTTCCTTAAATATATTGCTTGAAACAATAAATAAATTACTCATTCATTTAAAGAGTTAAAATATGAAAATATTTTTTTTAATTTCATTTCATTTCAAAGACACAGTTATTTTTAACTAATGTGGCTGTTATCGTACACTTCCCTACTTTTGTAATTTTTTATGGTTCCAATAAATACATTTTTTAATTATTTAATAAAAAAAAAGGACTTTTTGCAGTCATTTCAATTTAACAACGAAATTTACCTGTTCCTTAGAAAAAATTGAATTTCACGAATGATGTCATTCAATTCATTATACACTTTTCGTTACATCATCTTATATATAAATATTATCATATATATATATATACGTTATATGATAATGAGAGTTATGTTACCTGGTGCCTCTCGAGCAGCGCCTCGGCGCCGGTGACGTCGTTGGCGAGCTCGTCGGAGCTCACCAGCGCCATCATCGAGTTGATCCACGCCATCAGATCACGATAGTCCGACAGGAACCTGTCGATAAAATACTGTATTCAGATGCATCCATACATTACATAATTGATCGCGATAAAATGTAGCCTGTCTTTCTTCAAATACTGATATATATGCATTTCATGAAGATTGGCTCAGCCGTTAAGACACCATGAGATAACATACTCATAGTCACTTTGAGTATCATGGACATAACAGAGTATACTGTTTCACACATGATACCCCCCATGCGTTGTCATTCCTGAGGACTCAGGTGTTATTCCTTTGTACCCTGTAAATTCATTGCCATACGTGGGATATGGCAATTCAAGTTCTTCAAATTAAAACATAGCCATGTAAACACAACTGCTTCACGGTAGAAACACGAATCGGTCAGAGATGCCCAAGCAAGAGACTGTTGTACAAAGTCATATCTTCCGTCATCGAATTTATAACGAACGAAATGTTAGGCTCCATTTACTGGATCGTTTTCAGTATGAACTAAAACACGCAATTGAGTCGGAAAATTTTAAATTTCATTACATGGTATCCATGCATTATGTTACATACTACATTTAACAATTAGTCTCGGCATTAACTCAACAATAAAAAAAATAGTCAGTGACGTAGCTACCTCTGCAGGTCGTACGAGTCGAGCAGCTTCTCCTTGCGGGCGTTGGCCCGCGCCTGCAGCTGCTGCCAAGCCTCGTTGATCTCGCGCTGCTTGCTGTACGTGGCGTCCGCCGAGTCGCCGTGGGTCGACATCAGCCTATTCGCGGTCTCGTCCAGCTGGCGGATCTTGTCGCCCAGCGCCGCCAGGTCGCGCTCCAGACCTTCATGCTTACCTGCATTATAACGTACATTTCATTGTAATTCTTGTAATGTTATATTGTATATAAATCCTAGTGGTCTCAAACACAAGTATGTAGGGGGAAAGGGATTGTTAGTAATGGAGACTAAGAACCCAATTGCTAGCAATATACCCAGCCAGGTCGACCTCCTCGCGGTTCTCCCTGGAAACCATCATGGTTAATTTCTTATGAATTCATCATGATGGGCTAACTGGTCTGTTTTCATTCTCATCTATCACCTTTCACTGATGCTCCGCCAGCGTATCCCGTTAGCGCAGGCGGGGCTACCATTCCATTTTCACCCATCAAAAAAAAAACACAAGTATGTATAAGATTGTACACTTATTTATTTATTAAATTTTAATACACCTAGAAAGTGTAAATAAGCGGACTCAACCCCATATGGCGTTATCTTCCGCTCAGTCGCTTATATAAATATTGTAGTATTAATTATGTGAATAATGTTACACAGTTGAGGCCATGAATGGATTAAACCCTCGAGTGTTTATGCATCATACGCTGTACCGAACAAAAATGTGGTACAGCTCACTAATGAAACAGCGTCTGTTGCATAACTCGAATTTACAGCGTCTTTTCCATTAAATTTATGTAGGTCATTAATTTACGTAGGTAATAATAATTTATCCATAACCTCTAATCGAAATTTGGTAATTTCAAAAATCGGTGACGTAGTGGGTGTAGCGAACGAGTCTAGAGTCGATCGCTCCACGGGTTAATGTGATATTTTAGGTTTTTTGGCTATTCCATGAATCGATGGTGGTGTAAAGGAGATGTTTTATGTGGATACTAACATTAATTATACCCAATTACTTATAAAGAACAGATTTGACATATAACTCTGTAATAGACCTACATGAATAAAGATATTTTAAATTTGAATAGCGAAAATCCAAAAAAGCGACATATTATAACCTTCATCCATTCATGTACTTATATATGAATATAGATGTACATATAGATAGATAGATGTGCATTACTTACAGCACAAATAACAAGAGACATATACAGTAAAAAGAGATAAAAGAAAACATATACAAAAAAAATTAAAATATACAACAATAATTATTTTCTTTCATGCGTGTGCCATAGTAACACAAAATGGTCACATCTCAGTTTATTGTTTTGCCCTCAAAAGAGCAAAACACTGATAATGTTGTGGCCAAAAGCCAGTCCCATATGTAAGATATACATATATATATATATATATATATATATATATATATATATATATATATATATATATATATATATATATATATATATATATATATGTCACGTTGAATGCATACAGCGAGTAAAGTTGCATATGTAAGCGAGTAACGTAGTGTGTGTATGTATGCGGGCAACGGTGTGCACATACGCTGCAGCGTCTGCACGGAGCGCAGGTCGCGGCCGAGGTCGTCGGTGGCGAGGGCGGCCTCCTTCTCCGCGATCCAGTCCTTGGTCTCGTCCACGTCGCGGTGGAAGCGCTGCACCTCGTGCGCGCTGCCCAGCTGCGCCGCGCGCTCGGCGGTGAGCTGCTGCAGCGACGTCCACTTCGAGTTCAGCTCCTGCACACGGGAACAAGACAAGGTCATTCGCTTATATAAATCAACTACTATACGATAGTAGAATTTAATTAAATGAAAATTTGCTTTATATTAAAAACTTGTTTAGAAAAATTATCTTTAACATTTTTCCAAAAAATAATTAATAGTGTGAAACCTGCATCAAAATGGGGGGAAAGGGATTGTTAGTAATGGAGACTGAGAATCCCATTGCTAGCAATATACCCAACCAGGTCGACCTCCTCACGGTTCTCCCTGGAAACTATCATGGTTACTTCCTGATGAATTCATCATGATGGGCTAACTGGCCTGTTTTCATTCTCATCTATCACCCTTCACTGGTGCTGCGCAAGTGTATACCGTTAGCGCAGGCGGGGTTACCATACCATTTTCACCCATAAAAAAAATCTACATCAAATGTTAGAACACATCCTATTTTATTAGGTAATTGATGGTATTCAATTATCATTCATATTACCACTCATTGATAGTGTGATTAATCATCGGGAATATAATGACAAAACATACAAAAAAAAAAAAACAAAAAAGTACATAAATGAAGTCTTTTATGTAACAACAAATATATTGATTCCATTTTCTTGAAATTAAGAAATTTAAAAATAAAATCGAATCGAATGCACGTTATCTCTTTAATTGCTATTAATATAAAATTAAATATACAACATTAATACAATTTTACGTGTATGCGTATCATTAATATTACCTGCATCTGTGTTTTGATCTTCAGCGCGGCCTCCGTTTGTCCGACGGTCATCAGCTGCACGGCGATTTCGTTCATCTCGGCGAGGCGCACCTCATTGGCGCGCAGGTCGTTCTGGAAGTCGTCGAACTTCTTCTGCATCACCTCCACCTGTTCCAAGTCTTCACCCACGTCCTGCACTTGCGCGTGCATTTCCTAACACAGAAACATTTTGTTTGTAAACATTAATCTGGTGGTCTACCATGAAATTAAATTCCGAAATTACGGGCTCAATTTCGTGTTTTTTTCGTACCGAAATCGAGCCAGTAAATGGAGCTTAACATTTCGTTCATCATAAATCCTATCTTAATAGTCCAGAGGAACGATATTTTAACATTTTTAATAATTTTAAACGGCATATATTATGTAATTTTAACATCAAATTTCTGTTTCGTTCGACCCCGAAATATCGGGAAATATTTCATGTTAGGCCCTCTGTATCTATATAATAAACCAGTGTTTTTCAAAGTGTGGGTCGCGACCCCGAACCTCTATAAAGGGGTCGCGGAAGGTCGCGAAGCAGTAAAAAATCAACATTTCCGTAAATACATCAATCAATCAATAATACATAATGAAGTATCTACAACATTATTTTATTTTATCGATACCTAACTGTGAATATAAATACAACTGTCCGGATTTCATAATTGTAGTATAACAAAATTCATACACATTCAAAACCGTGGAGGGTAGGGTGTCGCAAGATACTTTTACATAATAAGGGGGTCGCGTCATGAAATAGTTTGAAAAACACTGTAATAAACAATTAGAAATATTAGCAAGAATTGTATAATTTTAAATAATATGAAGTACAAACCTTATCTTTGATCCATGTGGCGAGCTCGGCAGCCTCGCGCACCAGTACATACGCCTTAACGGTCTCGTTGAGTTTGTTCTGGCGCTCGCGGGCCAGACCCAACAGGTTATCATATTGAGACTCAATCTGTAAGACGATATTACATGGTAAGTACCTTATCATCAACGGATTTATAATCAAACAATTGGGAGTACCTCAAGGTTAGATATTGGGACCACTTCTTAAAGAATAAATATTGGTCCTAATATAGGACCTCGAAGAACTTCTCTTTAAAATGATCATCCAAAAAAGATCTTTATAGTTCAGGATTACCTGGTTTTGCCTGGCCGCAATAGAGCTGGAGTCGACCAGATTCTGCTGGGAAGATGAGAGGCCAGCGTCAATCTTTTTCACGTATGCTGCCGGTACGAAACCTTGACGATCGTTCACCTCCACTTTCCACCAGTCCTGATAAAGATAATTATAAACTTATTAATATAATGGTATGTTAAATACGCAATTATTGGGCAAAACTTACTGATCATGCTAGTATGATTTTAAATAATTGGAGAAATCGAATATAAATAAGATATAGATTCTAGACTGTTATAAAAACTACATGTATTTGAAAAATCATCTAAATTATATGTTATAATATATAATATATCTATCTTAAATAAACAAATCAGGTATATAACTTCACGCTAAATTTCTCATGAGATAAGAAATGAGAATGTTCTTTTCTCTCTCTCGCTTACTTTTCATTCATATGATCAGGTTCGATTTTCATATATTGAAAATAATTTCTGTTCATCCAATAATTCTTTATGGGAAGAAATGGCGTAATCTTTAGTTGAATTACTTCAGACTAAACGAAAACAATTTGCAAATTCTTATTACATGACTATTGTATGACATCATACAGAAAAATAACAGCATACAATAAAGCCATTGTACTATAATATCTTTCATGTGACGAACTAAATAACTTTACAAGAATAATTCTGACTAAAAAGGAATGAATTTGTTGGCGTATTTAAAATCGTTTTCCATGGGGGGCCTGACCTCTTAAAAATATACTCTCTGAAATGTTTTATGCACAATCGAAACATGATAAGGTGGACACCAGACAATTTCGGTGTGGGCATGACACATTTAATAAATTAATTGTTGAAATCTTTATATACTTCTACAAAGTATATCCTGCGCCTCCGCTTGCATGAATCAATTCAGTATATAAAATAAAGAGTTAAATAAATAAGATGTAAATACATAAAGTCTTAAGTGCTAAGGTAACGTATAACCTATCCGTGTACCAAATTTCATTCAATTTCTTTGAGTAATTTTTGCATGAAAGAATAATAAACATCCATCCATTCTCATAAACACTAATGTTTATAAACTATTAGCTTTTACCCGCGACTTTGTTCGCGTGACCGGGATATTTTATTTAACGGTATAAAAAGTAGCCTACATTCTTTTATATCCCACAGTACGTGTATATCAAATTTTATAGCGATTGATTAAACCGTTAAGGCACTATAAGATAGTAAATAAACAAACAATGTACGTTTTTTTTTATACCACTGAGATGGCAATCAAGCATACGGCCCACCTGATGGTAAGCGGTTACAGTAGCCTATGAACGCCTGCAATATCGGGGGCATTGCGCGCGCTACCGTCCCTGAAGAAACCTCTTTATCTCTTTGGGAACCCAATACTGTAGTGTCTTGAAGAAACCTCGACAGGAAGCTCATTCCGTAACCTGAGCGTACGTACGTCACTTTCACCAAATATTTTTTTTTGTTTGTTTATAATTGTATTGTTTATATATATAATAAGTTTACTATTGTAATCTTTTGGAGGAAACAATAAAGAGTATCTATCTATCTATTTATTTCTTCATCATGAATTAATGAATGAGTATACTTTATTTGCATTATACAATATAGGAAATAAGCAGGGCAATTTACAAATCAGAGGGAGACTTTGTACAAAAATCGATTGCTTGGGTACCTCTATCCCATTCGTGTTTCAACCGTGAAGCAGTTGTGTTTTTTTAAGCACTTTTGATACACAAAATGTATTTTTTTATTGAAGACTTTAATTTTTAATAATTACTGTTTTTTGTCACTTTTTTCAAAGTAAGAAAGAGACGTTTGCATGGCTGTTTCGATTTGAAGGGTGGGATATGGCGTGAATTTACAGGGTACAGAGGAATAACACCTAGAGTCCTCAGGAATGACAACGCATGGGGGGTATCATGGGTGAAACAGTATACTCTGTTATGTCCATGGTACTGCTCATGTCTATAGGCGACGATTACCACTTTCCATCAGGTGGGCCGTCAGCTAGTTTGCTATTCTAAGTCGTATAAAAAAAAAAACACAACGACACAACTAGCAAATAAGTAAGTAAAGTAAGTTCATGAAGTTCTAAGTGAGGATAAGCGGTTACCACATGGAGTACGGTGCATTATCATATATATCGTAGGGCCTACCATGAAATGTTTTCCGAAATTTCGAAGCCAAACGAAACAAAAATTTGATGTTAAAATTACACAATACCCGCCGTTTGGAAATATTAAAAATGTTAAAATATTGTTCCTTTGGATTTTTATGATAGGATGTATGATGAAAGAAATGTTAAACTCCATTTATTGGTCCGATTTTGGTATAAACAAAAACACGAAATTGTGTCCGAAATTTCGGAATTTCACTTCATGGTAGACCCGCATATTCTTGAGAATATTTTTAATTGCCCTCTATCATTATTCTAAACAAGTTTCAATACAACCTACAATTCAACACTCACATGTGACAGTATTTGCTTCTTATCATTTCTATAATAATTAAACACACTTTCAGCTATCAGAATCACAAGCCAACTTAACACTATCATTCTAACAACTACTATCACTTTTGTATCACAGAAATTTTAACTAATTATATTAATTAACGATCATTTTCACTTATTAAAATCCACGTTTCAAACGCAGATTACCACTACATTTTAATGTTAAATGTATTATCGGTGGCGGGCGGCCTCGACGAACGCCGTCCGAATAATGTTTTCCTAATACGTCATATGATTATATAAATGTGTTTATTTGATGCGGATATGCAATGAAGGAACGACGTACGACAAGTAATGTAATTTCAAAACAAAACTGTTAGCTGTTAGGCCGCGCACCTAACCAAAACCTCTGTGATAATTGACTGGGAATAAAAAATAGCGTATTTTTTTTTATACCACTGAGGTGGCAAATAAGCATACGGGCCATCTATGGGTAAGCGGTTACTGTATCCTGTGAATGCCTGCAATACCAGGGGAATTACGCACGCGTTGCCGACCCTAAAGAAATATCTTTTTTATTTATTTTTTTATACAACTTAGAATGGCAAACAAGCTGACGGCCCACCTGATGGAAAGTCCGTCAGGTGGGCCGTCAGCCTAACCGTCGCCTATAGGCATGAGCAGTACCATGGATATAACAGAGTATACTGTTTCGCCCATGATACCCCCCATGCGTTGCCATTCCTGAGGACTCAGGTGTTATTCCTCTGTACCCAGTAAATTCACGCCATATCCCACCCTTCAAACCGAAACACAGCCATGCAAACACAACTGCTTCGCAGTTGAAACACGAATGGGACAGAGGTACCCAAGCAATCGACTTTTGTACAAAGTCTCCCTCTGGTAAAATTTCCCCTTTTGAAGAACCCCATGCTGTAATCTTGGGAAAAAACCTGCGTGTTCGTGGGTTAAAACACATTGATAATATGAACATATATCAACAAAATATTTCTAACAAGTAGATTTCCACATCGCGAGCTCGTGTGGAATGTACTTTACAACTAGATCGTGCTCCGTAATTTGTCGTTATCATTGACATTGCTTATTGAATGTACAATGACGAGTTATTGCCAGTAACGAGTTCGGCACGTGTCTATTAGTACCATAAGATGCTTATTTATTTAAATTATAATTTCAACATAAAATAAAATCAATTTTTAAATCGTTTCCGTAGGTTTCAGTCCAGATTCCAAACCAGTCTCTTAGCGTACGTACAGTCGCGGTCCGGTAAACCACATTAGAGGCATTTGTGTATAATGAGGTGGCTTAGAAACTCTTGGCAAAAACGACCCTTACAGGTGTAGTAGTAATTCGGATGGAAGACTTTTTTATATCTTATATATAAAATTCTCGTGTCACGGTGTTTGTTACCAAACTCCTCCGAAACGACTTTACCGGATTTTTATGAAATTTTGTGTGCATATCGGGTAGGTCTGAGAATCGGCCAACATCTATTTTTCATACCCCTCAATGATAGGGGTGACCCACCCTAAATATTTTTTTTTTTATTTTTTTGACAATTTTTTTTATTTTTATTTTAATATGTTTTAGCATTGAAAATTACATACAAATTCAAATTGTCACGCTTTTACGATCAACCCCTGTTGTTTAATTGCAATTTTTATAAGCCGCAATAGGTTTTCAAAATGACAATCGATTATAATATAATAATTGTAGTACATTATATTTTCATGTATAGTTCTAGAAATAATGTATATGGTAAAACAACATTTACCGAGTCAGCTAGTATATATATAAAATATATTTTTTCTACTACTTTTATATTTATATATCCAACAAATCTGTAACAGATTTATATACATTGCAAATATATTAATACAAGAGGAATTTATAAACACTTATATCTTCAAACATACTTGATAGTAAACCTAGACCATGAACAAATAAGAATTGTGTACAGAGTGACGATCAAATGCGAATTTTTAATACAATTAATAATGGGCGTCGTTTAACCTGTCACTCGTCTTTATAATCAAACATAATAAATGCAAAATTAACTTTAATAAGCAGTATATGGGTACTTAGATAAGACGCTGATAACATAACTGGTTCGCTGTTTATTAATACACTATGATATATGAAGAGATTACTTGAGTTGTGTTATCAATCATAATTTTATGTTAATTTACCGTTCTATAGAATTAATAAAAAAAATATACTAAATACTCGATACCTTTATATTAAAAATAAATTCTGTTAGATTTCGAGTTCGTATGTTACATAAATAATTTTTACTTCATATTCTTGGGCATTACTATAGTACATTATTGCAGCGGCCAGCAACTGAGGTATTGATGGTCGAACGTGCAAATGTGGGCTGAGGCATAGCCGAGGCACACATACGTGAGTCCATCAATGCCTAGTTGTGGCCAAGGCTTGTATAGTATTTTTCTCAAACAATGCGCGGAAATTAAAAAAAACAATTTTATAGGTTCAGTAAATGCTAGTTTTATCACCGATGACCTTATTTCTGTCGTCGTGATAGGGGTGCCGGACCACGATAAAAGTTATCCAAGGCCAGTTCCGTAGCGTGGTAATCTTGTTTACTTTTTTTTTATACAACTTAGAAACTGGCAAACAAGCTGACGGCCCACCTGATGGAAAGTGATAACCGTAGCTTATAGACATGAGCAGTACCATGGACATAACAGAGTGTACTGTTTCACCCATGATACCCCCCATGCGTTGCCATTCCTGAGGACTCAGGTGTTATTCCTTTGTACCCAGTAAATTTACGTCATATCCCACCCTTTAAACCGAAACACAGCCATGCAAACACAACTGCTTCACGGTAGAAACACGAATGGGACAGAGGTACCCAAGCAATCGACTTTTGTACAAAGTCTCCCTCTGGTAAATTTTGTTATCAAGGACCATTGTTAAAATTGCCTTAGGTTTTGACCCGCTAAGTAAGTAAGTAACCAATTCTGAATAATTTTAATAACACATAAAAATGTATAATATGGGTACCTTGTTGTTGGAGTTGAGCAGCGTGAGCACGTCGCCGCGCTTCATGGAGACCTCCCGCGGCGACTTCTCCGCGTAGTCGTACAGCGCCACCACGCACTCCTTGCCCGACACGTCCACCACCGGCGACTCTTGTTGCTGCACACACACACATACACACAGTCCTCAGTATACACGTGTACTATACACAAATAAAAAAATCCTCTCACGTTCGAATCCCCAGCGAGTGATGGTAACTGAGTACCCACATGTATATACATACATACATATTTGTCACGTCTGTCTCCCATTTGGGAAGACAGAAATAATGGAACGCCAAATGCTTCGATTCAAACAAACCTCTTTCGCTTCTTCCACATTCATCAATCTTGTCATACACGCTCGCCGGTTACGGGTACTTTTAATTTGGCCCTTCGTCAGCACGTCGCCTATTTGGTCACCATATCCACATGTATGATATACATATTCTTTCGCTCATAAAACATGAGTAATTTTTTCGACTTAAAGTAGAACAAATCCTGGCTGATTATAAAATTAGTTACATACATACATACATATCTGTCACGCCTGTCTCCCATTAGGGTAGGCAGAAACAATGGAACGCCAAATGCTTCGATACAAACAAACCTCTTTCGCTTCTTCCACATTCATCAATCTTGTCATACATAATGTAATAAATTATAAAATACTATCCAGACTGAACGCGATGAAAAATTTTTACAGGTAAATAGTAGTATCTGCCATACGTATCTGCTTGCTTCTTTATTGCCGACGTTTCGTTGGTCACTAATTATTAATTATAGATTAAATACTAATTTAGAAAATGACTTGAGTTAAAGCCTCTTAAATAGTAACAAATTGTTCTTGTTAAATCGGTGCACCGCCATTTACTCTTTCTATTTAGCGTAACAGTTGATTGGTAGAGAATGTTATTAGGCATTAAGTCCGCCCTATAGACATACTTTAATGTGGGCGAAAGTATAAATAAAATAGTTACTGAAGCCAAATAAAAAACTCAATGTTCAGACTTTTCTACCCTTAAAGGTATTTTAATTAAACATGAAATAAACATACCCGGCAAGCATTAGCCTGTTCCCTTAGGGATTTAATAGTGTTCTCGAAGGCTTCCAAGTCCGAGAGCAGCGCTTCGTGCTTCTTGAGCAGAGCTTCAGAGGAGTCTTCGTCCTTGCCGTAGTCCTGGGTGTTCGCCATTGGTTCCTTTTCGCGCATCCACGACTCGGCTTCGTTCGCGTCCGCGAAGTACTGCTGAGCTTGGAGCGAATCCTCGAGGTCTTGTTTGCGCTGTTGTGGAGAGGTCAAGTTCAAGGTTAGTATTGCTTTTACATTTATATACTGATTAAAGTTTGTATACCTTAATGACGATTTTCATTTAAGATTATATTATTTATTCGTATATAATCATTGTCAAAGTTAAGGTAAGAAGAATTTATAGAACACATTGATTTATAAAAAAAAAATCCTAGCACAGTCTAATTAAGTGATTATGTCCTTAGAAATGACCTGCAGCGCCTTGTCCTGCAGCTGCGCCCACTGGTGGTGCAGGGCGTGCAGGCGCGCGGCGATGTCGTCGGCCGCGAAGTGTCCCGCGTCGCGCAGGGCGGCCCCCGCCGCGCGCACCGCCTCCACGCGCGCCTCGTGCTGCGCCATCTCGCCCATCACCGCCTGGTGCTTCTTCATCAGGTTCTGCACGCCGATCAGGTCGCGCCCTGCGCACGCCACGTATACGACGACACTGTTATTGTGGAAATTACTACGAACAGTAATAGAGGCCTACAAAATCAAAGACAGCCAAATCCAAGTCTGTCTAATGTTCAGGAAACTACAAAAAAACTAATATTTTGTTTTTTTTTCTTAAACACACGGGGCAAACGACTCGCCTGGTGGTAAGTGACTAATAGCCGCCCATAATCACCCACAACACTAACGGCAATGCAGATATGCTGCTGGCCTTTTAAAAAGGAATATGCTCTTTTTTTTAAGGTTATGTTGTCGTATCGGTTCGGAAATACTGCTGCTGGAAGTTGATTTTAAAGAATGGTTGTGCGTGGAAGAAAGTGCCTTGAAAATTTGTATTTTGTCAAGGATATGGAAGAAATATTTTAAACCAGATTGAAGAAAATAAATGTGGTCCTCCTCTCTTGTTAAGTCAGCAGTTTTGCTGCCTACCCAATAGCCACCAAACATCTTGGACGGTAGCATAAAATATTAGGCTAGGGGTTTCTTAAACTTTTTGCAGTCACGGAACACTTTCATAATTTAAACAATACCACGAACCCCCGCCAAAAACATTTTAGCGCGTAGCGTAGTGTCCTGTGTAATTGCCTCTATCTATTGAATTCACTGCCTGATGACGACGATGCATCTCGTCAAGTTTATTACACAATTCCCTTATAAATATTTTTACAGATAACTGACCTACTGCCGACTCCAGATACATATACTATGGATCCCTAAGGTGTCCATGAACCCCTCTTTAAAAACCCCTTTTTTTTGCTACTTATTAAGCAAATAAGTAGCAAAAAAATTATCTATAATGAATTAGATTCCTAAATTAAATCCTGATTGAATTATAACATTTAGAAATTTTACTTTTAACCGCCTTAAAATTTTACACAGAGTAAAACTATTTTTATTAAAAAAAAAAAAAAGTTAAAACAATAAAATATTGTTTAAAATCACTTATTTAAAAAGGTATAAATTACACAACTGTATATTAATTGTATAAATGTGTTATGCTACATTATATTACACATACCCCTGTTGGTGGAGGCGATGATGGGCTCCTTCTCCCTGATCCAGGCAGCCTCGTCGTCCAGGTCGCGGAACAGCTGCTGCGCCTGCAGCGAGTCCAGCAGCCGCCGCTTGCGCACCGCCATCGGCTTGTCCAGCGCTGAGTAGCGACCCACCAGCGCATCCTATACGACACATCTCTTATTATAATCACAATATACCAGTAGCATTAGTAGGAAATAATTTTTAAATAAAACATGAAAAAAAGATACAGATAAGTAGATGTAAATTCTTTTTTATTTTTTTATATATATATATATATATATATATATATATATATATATATATATATATATATATATATATATATATATATATAGAGGACAAATGTAAATAGATTATGCATCTGTTTGGAATGCAAGAGTGTACATGTAACCGTGGACAGGTATTCAAATTGAATACACACCGAACTATAGAATGTGAGTAGTAATGTGTGAGTTTTTGTAAATAATTTGTTTTGTAAATGATGTATGTTATGTTTTATGTTATGTAATGTTACATCATTTAATAAGAAAGATTATAATAAGCGTAACAGTACAAATGAATATAGTTTTTTTCAATGTTTATATGAGTACACGTCATGTTCATATGACTAGTTAGGCTATTGTGTGTGTTTTTGTATAGTAGCTTTGGCCACAAGATTTCCAACAAGTTAAAATAATGAATTATAAAATGAAATAATCTGTAAACTTATTGCACTTTGTGGAGATGAATTAAACTTATTATATTACAAAGACAAAGTATTATGTTTGTTTGTATAAATGGTGACAGTGTAATGAAACGGGTGCGTGCGTGCGTGTGTGCGTGCGTGGCGGGTAGTGTGCGTACCCGCTTGGCGCGTATGTTGTCTGCATCGAAATGGCCGCGCTCGACGAACAGCTCGGCCTGGCCGCGCACGGCGTCGATGCGCTCGGCGTGCGAGCCCACGTCCGCCTCAAGCAGTGCGTGCTTCTTCTGCAGGTTCTGTACGCTCGTCAGGTCCTGCCGCGCCGGACAGCACGGGAAATATTAGTCAAGTACTCTAGCGGCATCGTTGCCAGTAATATAACTTGATAGGTCGACCTCCACACGGTCCCCCGAGAAACTATCATGGTGTTCATTACACCAATTGACCTGACTTCATCCTCACCTATCATGACTTACTGAGACTTTATCAGAGTATACCAATAGAGCAGGCAAAAGATATGCCTCTATTTTCATCTTTACAGTAAATACCAATCATAAATGCCTTACCACTATTATGGCCATATATTTTTGGCTTTAATAGACCTAATCATACATTTAAAAATAGATGCAAATGCATAAGTGTTAATACTTTTTAGAACTAATAATATTTTATTAAAAACATAATTTGCATTGCATACTTTTCCATAATCTTCACTGAGCAGCTGCCCTTCAACTTCAGAGAGCCAGAGCTCAATGTCTTCAACAGCACGGTTGAACTGTTGCTGTTGAGATGCCTCTTGAAGCTTACTGCCCTTGAGCTCGGAAGCCTGTACCAGCTTCTCCCATAAACCAGCTAGCTCGCCAAGGCGAGATTCGATTTGAGCTAAATATAAAAAAATAAAATAAATGTAACCACCAATGATGGAGGTGTATAAATAATCTAAATATTAACAAGTAATGTGTAACATATGTAATTAATGCTCCTTTCCACTCAAGGTTCTTGCTGGTAGAGAACTATTATAGAGTTAAGCTCACCTGTTCTATGAATGAAGGCATGTATTTTTGTGCACAATAAAATATAAATAAATAAATATGTGCTCTTAGCAATTATGAGTACTCCAATTCTTCTATCAACACTTCGATTATCGATGTGATTCTTCAGGAGTCTCTTCACCCGTATCAAATAGTGAGGATGGGACTCATAATAATGACTGATCTCTCAAATTAAAAAAAAACTAATTGATGCTTTAAAAAAAATTAATAAACACTTAAATAATGCTATACTAACGCTTGGCAAAATGCTCCTGTTCTAGCAGTCGGTTGCCGACGGTGGTGATCTCGTCGACGCGCGGCTTGTTCGCCTGCAGCTCCTGTTCGAAGTTCTGGTGCTTCTGCACTTTGCCGTTTAGATTCGTTGGGTCGAGGTACGACTCGTCGGTTGCAAACTTCAGTTTCTCGTTTATCCACCCTGGTGAGAATGAGAAAATGTAACATATTTGAGAAGAGTGAATTGTCAAGAATGGTGTCAAGAATGGTGTCAGAAGTAACAGGAAAATTTGTCCCCAGTGTCTCGGAACTGGATGAAAATTATGTTAAAATCCTGAAATAATTATAATTAAATTATTTTTCTGAACACTTTTAGGTTGGGTTTATCAATAAATGCAAAGTGATTCTTAAAGAACCTACAGCTATTTCACAGAACATTGTTAAACACATGGACACTTGGACTTATCATTATTAAAGTGAACACTCTATATAAGCAACTAATTTGAACCAATTTCAATAAAAAAACAATCTTATTAGGAAAAGTTTTTTATAGGAATAAAGAAGAGTATAAAAATACTTACCATCTGGATATTTTTACTTATTTCTTTTACTAAGCTATGTACAATAAAAAAAATATAAAGAATGTTGCTTAAAGAGAGTTTGCTTATATAGAGCATTCACTGTATTATTTTTTGTTTATTTTGTTTTTAATCATATTGTTTCATTCATGCTATTGTGTGAATCGCATGATTCTATAAATACATTTTCTTTCTTTCTACACAAACAACAGACCAAATAAAAAATGTGCCAAAATGCAGTCCAAATTATATTTGCTGTATCATAAATACAGACTCTTTATGGATCTAATTTCTGTTTGAACATTTCACAATTTGTGAGAGAAATTTCTAATTTAAGATTTATTTTATATCTCACTTTAATTTTATTTTAATAGAATCTAGTAGAAAAGTAAACAAATCTCTGTATATTTTTTTTATGAACTTAATAATAATTGGATGTTTTTTTTTAGAATATGTCGCTGTATATAATATAGTTAGGACTCACCCTTGGTTTCGTCGCAGTCGCGTTCAAACTGCTGATACTTGTAGGCGTCTTCAAGTAACGCGCGTCGCTGGTTTGATTTTTCTTGCAGAGCAGCGCGACGCTCCAGTAGCTGTATTCAAAGTTACTGTTAATATTCCCATTTCTTATCTGTCTACATCTCCATCCTATGTTAAAGACATGGAGCAAGCAGAAGGGATAAGGAGCCAATGTTATAACTTATAAATTATTTGAATTCAGAAAATATTTTCTCTGTAAAACAATGAAGTAAACAAACCTAGTAGTAAGTATTATTATTTATTACCACAAGTTGAAGACAGCACATCCTTTTTTGGTCCTTCGAACCGGATACGAACCAACTAACTTGCAATACTAACACAAAAAAGTAATACTCAAATCGCAGTGAAAATGGGACATTTTAATCACCTATCATTTCATAGTATAAAGCATAAGCTAAATTGTTTTATTGGTCTTCGAACCATATATGAATCCGTGATCTATCTAATATAGCATCTCCCACAAAATGATTCGTATATAATTACGTATTTAATGTTTAGAATTTAAAAAGAAAAAATGTAACTAACCATCTCCCTCCTCTGTGCAACATCGTCAGCGGCGTAATGCTGTCCTTGGATCAGTTTCGACGCGAATTCGTCCAGTGCTTTTATTTTCTCTTCCTGCGCCGCCAGGGACTTCTCAAAGTCCTCGTGTTTCTTCAACAGTGCCTCTACAGAGTCCAAGGAGTCGCCTACGTCATCGTTTGCGAGGAAAGCCTGTATAGATTTATTATTATTTAATAATTGAAATAAAGTTTTTAAGATTTTTTTCTATTTATTAACTACACTGTTATTTTATTAGATTGTTTTCTAAAGTACGTGAATAATATTAAACAAAATTTAACCTTAAATGATGTTATAAAAAAAATAGATTATAAATATTTAAAAAAATTCTTTGGCACATCTAGTTCCGAAGGAATTTAAATTTAGAAATTTATTATGTACCCATTTATTGTATAGCGCGCGCCGTTATCCTGGTACGGTTAATATCCCGCTAGTCAGAACTAAACTACTTCAGAACGCTCCCTTAATTCGCGCAGTACAGATTTAAACAATATTATAAATATCGTTGATATTTTTAGTAATAATTTGCCAAAAATATTAGAAACATTTGGAGTAGAGTTGAATATGTTTATTATAATTTAGTATGTTAGCAGACTAGATTTATAAGATTTGTACAATAATCTAATAAAAATTAACTCTAATTATCATAAAATATATTTTTTTTAATATTTTTTAATTCAATTCACTCATAGTTGTATTTTTTGATATTGTTCACAACTTGGGTTACATGTTTATTTTTATTATTTATTATATATTCTCGCACTGTATAACTATGTTAAAGTGAATGCTGTGAATACGAGTACGTATAACAGGCGTGTGTGCATTATCATTGTATAATATAGAATGTTGGTCGGAGGTACCTCCTGCTTGTGCATCCAGGCGTCGGCCTGCTCGGTGTCGCGGTAGAAGAGCTGCAGGTCCATGCACTGCAGGTAGAGCACGCGGCGCTGGTCCCAGAGCGCGTGCAGCGCGGCGTGGTCGCGCGCGAGCGCGTCGAGCGCCGCCGCCACGTCGGCCGCGCCGCGGTGCCCGCCCGCCACCAGCGCGCGCCCGCCCGCCGCGCACGCCGCCACCACGTCCGCGCGCGCCTCCATCTCGCCCTGCCACACCCACACCCACACCCACACCCACGTGCACATCACTCACCGGCACCGGTGCCACGCCGGCGGGTGAAGAGGGTGCTTCAGGGTCGGCAACGTTTATAGGCTACGGTAACCACTTACCATCAGGTGGGCCGTATACTTGTTTACCACCTCAGTGGTATAAAAAAAACCATTACTAGCAATATACCCAGTCAGGTCTATCTCCATGCGATTCGCCATGGAAACCATGGCAGTCAATTCCTAGTAAATACGCTACGATGGGCCAACTAATCAAACTCATTCAGAGGAAAAGGAATTGTAACAATATACCCAATCAGGTCGACTTCCACATAATTCCCCCTGGAAACTATCGTGACTAATTTATTGTTGAATTCGTCACGATGGACTAACTGACCTGCTTTCATCCTCACCTATCACCTCTCACTGGTACCCCACCAGTGTATACCGATAGCGTAGGCGGGAAATAATGGAGACATTAATTTTCGGTACTGGCAGTATAACCCTATCAAGTCGATCTTCACGCGGTCCGCCATGGAAACCGTCGCAGTTAATTCCTAGTAATTACGCTTTGATGTACCAACCGAGCTAACTCATTCTCATCACCTCATCCTCCATTGGAGGCCCGCTGTAACACCATTGACATAGCATTCCATTTTTTATCCATTAAGAAAAAAACTGGCCAGCCACCTCTAAACAACAGATAAATAAATCCTAAACACTAACTAGAAAGAAAATGGATATTTATCTACCAAAATACTTTTATATGAATGTTTAATTCCATAGATTATATACTAGGCATGCAATCATTTATCATATAATACAGAAATGCGATTTAGCCACAGTGGAAATTATATTAAATTAAATGAGATGGGAATATCTGGCATCTTGTTTCTTAAGTAAACAATAACTGAAACAGTTTATTTTTCTTTATATGGATAGATATCTTGTCCACTTGTGTAGGAACGTTGTACCAATGCGAAGTCGCACCTTGTGCTCCTGGTGGCGCTCGAGCAGCGCCTCGGCGCCGGGCACGTCCTTGGCGAGGTCGTCGGCGGCGATGAGCGTGCGGATGTCGCTGATCCACGAGATGAGGTCGCGGTAGTCGGCCAGGAACCGGTGCAGCGCGTGCGACGACTCCAGCTCCGACCGCCGCTCCTGTCACCGACAGACATCATATTATTTTTTTTTGCATTTAAATATGGACAGTATGGGTAAAGAGAATCGTATCGTATGGGGAAATAGCTACAAGTGTCCAAATGTAAATCCCTCCAGGAAGGCACTGGAGTAACAAGAGAATATAAAATGAATTCAGCAGTTATTGATGGAGTGAAATGTGCTAAATTGAAAAGTTTTATATTTTACAATTTATTATTATTTTATAACTAATAATAATAAATATAGTATGCAAAACATCAATTATTTACATAGTCCAAAATAGTTTCTGCTGACATTTCTTTTAAAATTTATCCAACTGCTACTGTAGCGTCACCCTAATGTGACTCCTTTTGATGGACATTTTCATACACAGAGAACTGGCCTCCATAGATTTTTAGAAATATTTGCAAGATATGCAGATGAATCAGTAAATATTATATGTATTATATGTATGTATGTGTGTAAGTATGTATGTATATGTTTTTGTATGTGTTAGTATGTATATATATATATGTCTCTGTGTGTATATATATATAATAATGAGTAGGGATAATATTTATATTATTATATGTATCACATCTCCTATATTTAGAACTAACAACAATTTTCATCGTGCCTCCCACCAAATTGTTTATAATTAATCCTCTCCATCCAAAGGTTGCCTGGAAGAGATCGCTCTCAGCGATAAGGTCGCCCATTGTTTTCTCATTGTGATTATTTCTTGTAATTATTTATATTTATAATAAGTTTACTATTGTAATCTTTTGGAGGAAACAATAAAGAGTATCTATCTATCTATTATACTTACATAATTTTAGATTAATAAACACAATAAATTACTTTTCATTTAATTATTCCTGTTCATATCTATAGGCGACTTTTACCATTTTTCGCCAGGTGGGTAGTAGCTTGTTTACAATTCTAAGAATCATGAAAAAGAAAACTTAAACTGTGCATGGCAACTGACCTTGGCCTTCTGCACGAGCTTCTGCCAGGCCTGCGTGATCTCGTCCCGCTTGGAGTGTATGGCGGGCGCGTGGTCGGCGTGTATGGCGGCGAGCCGTGCTGCTTCGCCGTTGAGCGTCGACACCTTGTCCTCCAGCGCCGCCAGGTCGCGCTCCACGCCCTCGTGCTTGCGCTGGCACACACACATACATATAAATAATATTATATCTACAGGAGCAACGCTACACAACTAAATAACCCAATTTGTACACAAGAACATCAAACACATATATATTCAATTTTAACAGAACTTAATATAAATGTAGTCAAATGAATTATATATATTATGTATTTTAATGTATTTCAACTTAAAATAAAAAAAAAACAAAGTTAAGCTTTATTTTGTGCTACATTAAAAATTATCTAATATATTTCTTTATAATATCACGTAGCATAGAATGCCTTGTGGACTAAGTCTCCCCTAACTCAATCCAATAATTTCCATCCCATACTGCCCTACTCCAGCATGATTATTATTTAAAGTTATCTATATACAAATTAAAATATGAACATCGTATGTAAAGCTTTTGTTGACAAGTAACAGTTTGCAAAAAATTTTTTAATCACAAGAATATTTTTGAATTTTAATTACATTTCTATTTGTGAAAACCTGTTTATAATCTGTCTATATATATTATTTATTTATTTGATTTACCAAAAATAAATACTTAATTTTTTAATCAGAAACACTACATAGGTGAGCATGAATCATTGTAACTATACAAACCTGCAATGTCTGCACGGTGGCCAAGTCGCGTCCGTAATCATCGGATCCGAGCACCACGTCCTTCTCGGATATCCAGGCGATGGTCTCGTCGGCGTCGCGGTTGAAACGCTGGATCTCGTGGGCGCCAAACAGGCGCTCCTGGCGCATCAGCGCCATCTGACGTAGGCGTTGCCAAGCTTCGTTCAGTTCCTGGGAGGATAAAAACATTTATTAAAAAAATGATTACCATAATCTTCCTATAGAAAGCCTTCCTGAAGTACAGGAAAAAGCTTAGAAAGTATTTTAATATTATAGCCATATCTTACTTGATAGTAGTGTAAAAATAACCAAGTTAATAATTAAGATTGTATTTCATAAAAATAAATTAATTTTAAAATTAAGATCGCGTTCTATAAAAAAACTACTTCAATTGTGGCGAAACTAATTATTTTGATTTAAAACTAAATTACTGAAACTATTTTGATAAAATTTATATGAGAACATTGTGTAAGTATAAAAATTAAAATCAGTTTACAACTGGCAGAACTATGAGGTAACAAACAAAAAAAATCAAATTAAGAACTTCCTTCTTTTCGAAATCAGTTGAAAAATAGAAACACCTATTTGTATTTATTCCACAGAACATAGTAATTTAAAGGTTTAGTGGAAAAAAAAACTCTTTTTAGACATGGTACACTCATACATCACTTTTCTTCTCAGTTTTTTTTCTGTGGGCAATAAAAAATAGGTTGATAAGATTACACTATAGTGATCATTAACTTTAATACAAATAGAGAGGAAGTTTGCTAAAATATCCTCTGAATTAAATAAGTTGTTATTTCTCTCTCTCTCTCAGGTCTCTTTTAAATGATAAAAGAGAGACACTCACGTCCTTGGTTTTAACAATGGTCTCCCTCTCCGGGTGACCCTCGAGCACAAGTCGCTCGGCGAGCTGATTGACCTCGGTGACGCGGTACTCCTGCGCCGCCATGTCCTTCTGGAACTCGTCGAACTTGCGCTGCAGCACCTCCACGTGTTCCAGATCCGAACCGAACTCATCGGCACACACAAATGTTTCCTGTTGAAAAAATATTATTAGTAAATTTGATTAAATGAATGAATAGTTTATTTTCTCTTTACAAGTAGTAGTAAAAAGTAACAACTTGAGGTACAATTAAATATATGAGCCCTATTTTTTAAGAGACTGGTGCCTGCAGTTGGTTTTGAAACGACCCGTGTTACAAGTCATCAGTGGCCCGTCTGCATGGAAAGTGTAAGTATGTACAATTTTGCAATAAACTTATTTTTTAAATTATTATTTTTTTAATCCACCGCCCAATTCGGATAGTAGATTCAGTTAAAAATAAAGGGTGAAAACCTGTAGGAGGTTTGAAAAAAAAAAGTAGAAATTATGTAAATTTAAATTCAAACAATATCGTTCAATAAGCAATAAATAAAATAAGGTAATACATACTTACTACGCGAACAAAAATTTTTTTGCTTTCACTACATAGCTACTTGTGTTCTCGGACCTGACTATTTCGCAACGTCGAAATTGTGCATGAAATAAAGACCCCAGTAGATAGTCAATTACGTGTGGAAATTGACTGTATGTTCTTATCACATTTGTACCACCCACATATGTATAAATTACTGCGATCAACCCATTAATGGTCTCTTCTTGTAATCTTTCGACTTCAACGTTTTGATATATGAGTTTAGAATATAAAATAAACGGTGTGCCTAATAAAGGCTTTTGGCCACAACAGAATATCAGAGTTTTGCTCTTTTGAGGGCAATAAGCTGTGACCATTTTGTTTTACTGTGGTACATTCACGAAAAATTATGTTACCTCTTTTATGTATTTTCCTTTTGTTTCTTTTTTTTTTTGTATATGTAGTTTTTTATTTCTTTTTGATTTTATACTAATTATCTTTTTTTTTTTATACTAAACCTATCCAACTTTCATTCATTTATAGGAGTATAAAGTATAAACAGTTGTTTTGTGGATTTGAGAGCCTTTCACATTATGACATACATAATGTGAAAGGCTCTCAATATTAGGCTGCCATTATTGTTACAAACTATTTATTAAAATTTTCCCAAATCGTGTGTTTTAGTTGCCTAACTTTACGATTGCTATTTTGACATTGTGTCAGTTTATTAGGAAGCCTTTTTATTTTTCTGCTACAATATCCAAGAAGTTAGTGTCTGTTTAGTGTCCATAATAATGTGAGAATTTGAAGAACTTAGTGTCAAGTTGACTGGAAATCTTTTGTAGTGATAAGTTCACCTTTGCTTAAGTGACTAATAATTAAGGCAGTATTTTATAATGTAACCGTATTATCATGTATTTTAAATTGACATAAACGTATGTTTTGTTGGTTGTCCTTAAATAAATAAATAAAATAAAAATAAAAAATTACTAATTAAAAATAATAAATTACAAAGGATGCCTGGAAGAAATCTTTTAGCGATAAGGTCGCCCATTGTTTTCTCATTGTGATTATTTTTTGTAATTATTTATATTTATAATAAGTTTACTATTGTAATCTTTTGGAGGAAACAATAAAGATTATCTATCTATCTATTTAATTGTTATTTTTACTGTATGTTTTAGTGTAATAAAGAATATGTTATAACTTAATTGAGTGAGGACAATCACTTAATAAGCAGTATGCAGTACCGACCTTGTCGCGTATCCAGAACATGACTTCGTCGCAGTGCCGCAAGAATTGCACGAGCACCAATGCCTGTTGCAGTTTCATGCCCTTCTCGGCGAGCCGTGACAGTAGCAGCTCCCAAAGTCGATGCAGCTCGTCCAGGCGACGTCGGATCGTCTCGGACTCGAAGTGGCCGGACGATATCATCTCGGTACCGGTGTTGTCGAGCACCACGATGGCGTTGGAATGGGCGGCCACCTCGGCTTCGAAGGCTTGGTGCTTTTGTATCTTGGCCTGTGAAAAACATATTTAGTTTTATCAAACCATTTATAAATTCAATGTCACATCTCACATAATTCAATCATTAAAATTGTGTTCCATAAAAATAAACGGACTTCAAGTTGACAAAACCAGTTAATTTCATAACTAAATTACTGGACCGATTTTGATAAAAATGCTATGGGAGCAATCTGTAAGTATATTCTTATAGTAAGTATAGTAGCTTTCAAATAAAAAAAGCATTTTTTTAAATCGATTTACTAACTGTACGGTTAACTGATAAAGTTATGAGGTTTAAACATAAAAAAAATACAACCTTGAAAGTTGGTTGAAAACAGTCAATTACGCAATAACAGTAAACAGAAACAAGAAATGAATCCACCTTTTAATTCGTGAAAAATGCTGTATGCAATATTAAAATAATATGAAACGTATGCCTACTTTCATGAAAATTCTCTCACCTGTAAGTTGGTGGGATCTTTGTAGCTCTCATCGCTGGCAGCCTGCAGCTTCTCTTGAATCCAGGACTCGAGTTCGTCAGCGTCGCGCTTGAAGTACTGGAAACGCCTGGAATCTTCTAGCTTCTCTCGTTTGGCGCGCGCCTCTTGTTTGAAGTCTTCATATCGGTTAAGCACCTAATATTGTAAACATTGTATTAATTTATATATCATTTCAGCTGTTATCCGTCCACTGCTGGACATAAGCCTCCCCCATAGACTGCCATAAAGAATTTACATGTATATATTTATCATATAATACGAAAAAAAAAATTACTTTCTTAATATAACAAAATTATAACTAGACGAGACTGGACGTAGCTCGCAAGAACTAGTGAACAGATATTAATAGATGAAACTTCATTGTTTTGATTAAATTAGACTGGTGTAACATAAGACTGGTGTGTATAAATGAGTTATTCCCATGGAAAAAATCAAAACTATGGAAAACTGTGAGCTAGCATAGCTAGTCACAATAATGATACATACTTTACAACAGGTCTACTTTAAACAAAGTTGTTTTATAAATGAAAAATAGTATAAAAGTGTACTGCAATAATAATTTGTGTGCTGTAAGTAATGTAAATAAATTATCTATCTATCTAACCAGAGGGATATCTACCATGAAATATTTTCCGTAACATCAAGGCCGAACGAAGCACAAATTTGATGATAAAATTATATGGTACATGCCATTTACCGTTTAAACATATTAGAAATCTTACAATATCATACCATTGGACTATTATGGTAGGATTTATACCGAAGGAAATGTTAAGCTCCATTGACTGGGCCGACTTCGGTATAAACAAAAATAAAAAATTGTGTCCGAAAATTCAGATGTTCATTTCATGGTAGCATCCCAGTACACAAGTTTCTTTATCAAACTGTTCAATATTTAAGAACGGGCAAGCCGTACGATTTTTTGCCACGTATGACTGTATAAAAAAAATTAACTGTAATAGACATAAGTACCTGTTCACGGCGCTCCTGAATATCCTCGGCAGTTTCGAGGATCTTCACCTCTTTAGGTGGTGGAATCTGCTCCATGATGGATGCGTCTATTCACCTACAACAATCGATATAAACAAAATTTATAACACAATTAACAAGCATATGGAAAATAATGTTAAGACTGTTATATTTTATATTAACTGAGTCATTGACATCTGCTACACTACACATTACATTGTATTCATGTCCTCTAATCAATCGCCGTGTGTCCCGGCATAGAATGGACCAACGCTTCCTTTCCCGTGGGTGTCTTGATGGGTGAAAATGGTATGGTAACTCCGCCCGCGCTAACTGGATACGCTGGCGGAGTACCAGTGAAGGGTGATCGATGAGAATGAAAACAGGTCAGTTAGCATTATGATGGATGATGAATTCATCAGGAATTAACCATGATAGTTTCCAGGGAGAACCGCGAGGAGGTCGACCTGGCTGGGTATATTGCTAGCAATGGGATTCTCAGTCTCCATTACTAGCAATCCCTTTCCCCCCTCCCGTGGGTGTCGTAACAGGCAAGGGATGGGCAGTAGTGTTCCTCTTAAAACATCTGTAAAAGCCTAACTGCGGTTGCCAACCCGCCTGCCAAACGTGGCAATTATTGTCAAAACTCTCCTTATGGGGAAGGCTTATGTTCAGCAGTGGACAGTTAATGACTGAAATAATAATAAAAAAAAAACAATCCCCCCAAAAAGTGGTTACTAGTTTGCATCGAGTCAAAGAAGCCTATTTGTTGCTTAATGCTGTATTTATTACTAGCTGTTGCCAGCGACTTCATCCACGTTTCCGTCGTTTTTCGTAAAATAAGTAGCCTATGTCCTTTCTCACGGTTCAGTGGTTTTGATGTAACAGACACACTTCCCTTCACTACTCTGCTCCTATTGATCGTAGCGTGATGAAAAGTATACTATAACCTGCCCAGGAGTATGAAGAATAATTGTACCAAGTTTCGTTAAAAACCGTCGAGTAGTTTTTGTTTCTATAACGAACATACAGACAGACAGACAGACAGATAGACAGACAGAGAGACAGACAAAAATTTTACTGATTGCATTTTTTATCATCAGTGTAGATCACTAATCACCCCCTGATAGTTATTTTGGAAATATATTTCATGTACAGAATTGACCTCTCTACAGATTTATTATAAGTATAGATAGAAGATATAGCTTACTATATCAGGCTTTAATTGTCCACTATTGAACATAGGACTCCCTCACAACGGAGGGTTTGTCAGTAGATGTCTGATAGGCATGACATTTTAAAATGGACGCTGCTGCTCATCCCTCGAACATTAACATCCTTCAGTCGCCTTTTACGACACCAAAGGGAAAGGAAGAGGTTCCCCTCCTATGCCGGAATCATACGGATTGCCTAAGAATACAGTATACATAAGAACACCTTTATATAATTTTAAAATACTCGAATTTACTTAGAACATTTACAATTTTAAACAGATGGTAAATGTGTGCTGGATTAGTAACTTTGTCGCTTCAGAGTAAAATTCAAATTTAGAAATCAACAAAATAATAAAGGAAAAGGCCTTGTCAGATTTTCAAGGTCAGCCACCCTCAATTTTATCATGCTTTGAACATTTATCCGAACTCGTCAACCAAGTGGTCATCGAACTCATCAAAATCTATTTAGAAAATTTAATTCCAAAATAGATTCCAGACGAACAATTATTGACTTTGTCGCGCCAGAGTAAAATTCAAATTTAGAAATCAACAAAATCATAAAGAAAAAGGCCTTGTCAGATTTTCAAGGTCAGTCACCCTCATTTTTATCGTGCTTTAAACATTTATCCGAACTCGTCAATCAAGTCGTCATCGAACTCGTCTAAATCTGTTTAGAAAATTCATATATTGATCCCTTGATTCCAGACGAACAGTTATTGAATGGAACGCTTATTCACATAAGGACGTGCTTTGTTTGACATCACCGCTCGTCTTGCTTGGTTGCCAATTACATCACGCGACCTTCACGACTCAACACAACAGCGTAATCTGTACATAATGATAATCATTACAAAGCCTTATTGAGGTCGTTATCTATATGATGTATCCAATTTATAAGGACTGATTTTGTATACACTAGAATACCCGAATATTCATACGACTTTTTTTTAAATCGGTGAGAATAGAACCCCACTTGCGCTATCGGTATACGCTGACGGGGCACTAGTGAAAGATGATAGATACAATGTACAATTTACTGTATGTTTTTGTGCAATAAAGAATATTAGAACATAGGTTTTTTTAAATATCTTCTATGTACTATCTGCACATCTAGTTACAATTTGTATTGTATTATTGTATTGTACTATTGTATCTAGTTACAATTTTATTATGTTAGTTCGATTATTTCTAAATCTTTGTAAGTAAAATAAAATGAAACACAGACATAAGATACAAATGAGAGTACGCATATATCAGCCGCGCCCCATTTGTTACAGCTCTGTAGTTACCGTAATCAATACCGCGGCAACTTGATCGCATTGCTGTTGTAGTAACTATTCAACTAAACACATATACATGTATCCGTTTTCTTGGTATGGGTTAAATTTTTCCATTTTATGCATTTTCATAATAATATTTTTCATAACATCTAACTCCAGTCACTGGGGGGGGGGACAGGGATTGTTTGTAATGGGGTCTAACTGTCCCATTGCTAGCAATACACCCTATCAGGTCGACCTGCACGTGGTTCCTCCTGGAAACCATCGTGATAAATTCTAGTGCAATTCGTTACAATGGGCTAACTGACCTGTTCTCTTCCTTCCCTATCATCCCTAACTGGTGCTCCGCCAGCGTACACAATTAGCGCAGGCGGGCTGACCATATCATTATCACCCATTTAAAAAAAGATCTTCAGTTACTGTGACTGCCACAACTCACAATCGTCTTTCTTTTTCTTTTTTTTTTTTTAAATGATATCCATCATAAAGAAAATTATGATTTCATTTTTGTGTCATTCAAAATGAACTTTACTCGAAGAGCTATTCATAAGAAATATATATTTAAGATTTTTGTATTGACATTTATCACTAACCCATATTGTGTTGTCTTTTTTAGTTTTATACCAAAAAGTCCAAAATTAGACCAGTCATTTAGATATAATTTCAATCTCTAGTATAAGCCTTTTATAAATGACGCTGGCAGGAATAATCATAGAAATACTAACCGATTGTCATTAACGAAAAGAAGAAGAAGATCACCGATTGACACATGGGGATAAATATGAAATGCATACAAGAAAAAAATTGGTATGAGATCTTTCTCATATAAATTTTTTCTCTTGAAAAAAAAATTTGAATTGATAAATGAACAAGAATGAATAGTATATATTAATAATATTTATTCATTCATTCATCTACTTTTTTTTACCTATGGTTATTTTTTACTTTGAGCATAGTATGTACCCATCATAATATAATACAATGTAACTTCTATAAAAGCAAAACCTATCCTGACTGAACTGCAAGGTAATGTATTTGTTTAAAAGAATCAATATATTATACAGGTCCAATATGATCATAAGGCTGAAACTGCAAAGCAGTAAATTCTGTTACAGAACAGAATGTGGTTAGAGTTGGAAACACAGGCACACTTAGGGATGAGCCTGGTAAAACAAGCCTCTCTCAGGATGCGAAAGGTGTTTTCAATTACATGTAAAGACATGTTAGAGTCCGAGAGTCATAAATATTTCTTTATTCCTAAACTCACAATTTTTTTAGTATGGTCAGTTTTCACATAATTTATTAATCAATTCTTTGCTCCTATCATAATATCCACCTCAAACACTGACAAGGAAATCTTATTACAACATTAATAAAATCGCAGTCTCCTTTCCATTCTTGACATTGGCAAAAGCATCAAAATACTGATGAGCCATAATTTTAAAATAAATAATAAGTTAACTAGGGATCTGGCCCAACTTCACAAAAGTAAGTAGAATTTTTTAAAAATAAAATATAGCCTATTTTACTTGCTGATAATTTAGTTGAAAGAATTTTGAAAATCAGTTGAATAGTTTCTAGTTAATCAATTCCAAACAATCAATTCTTTCCTCTATATATTATTGACATAGAGAAAAATATTTTCTTTTTTTACTATAATTTTTTTTTTTTAATATTGTAATCCAATATATTTTTGCTTTCATTTAATTAATATATTATGATGTGTTATTTAAACCACACTTTTTTTATTTGCCATTAAGTATATTAATGATAACATTAAGAGATGGTAATAAAATATATCTAAACACATTTACTGTTTTAAAATGGCAAGGCAAATATAGCAGTGTGCACAAATAATATCATTCATTTTTAGTTAATGAAAATAAACAATGACAATGAAGTATTAATTATTATTTAAAATACTTCTATTTACCAGGTATTCTTCTTAATATTTTCAATGTTTCCTGTACAAGGACATAACCAAAATTTTATTTATTGATTCTGAGAGAGAGACTTTTATTTGTTCTTGTCAATGATGACAAGGATTCCCCAAAGATACTATTTTGTTGTTAACAACTGTATCAATTCCTATTTGTTGAAAACTTATATTAATCAGCTTCATTATTATATCAAATCATTTAATTATAGACATGTCCTATATAAATTTTATCAGCCATTTCATTTGTTTAACAAGACTATGTGGGTGTGGTCTACTTTATTTACAATTGATAGAGAACCACTAAAACTGTAGTAATTGTGCTATAAAAACCGCCTTTCAGATAATCTGTTTGAAATTTTTGATTATATTTGTTCATAATACATTTTTATTCATGTTTTATATAAAAATAAAGGTCTCATTTTTAGTCTAGATTTAAAACTTTAGCTATTTGGGTGGGGTGGGGCAGACATGATGACCTAAATTAAGAAACATATTGATTATAAAAATAAAATATAATATTATTACTAAATTTTTTTCTATGAATAAAGCAAATATATTCAATTTATTTTAATATATAAAAAATGCACAATGCACAACATATAGTAAATATAATTAAAATCTAGTCTTTTCTTTGCTCTTGCCTTAAGCTAGTGTGAGTAGTCATATGGTCTGATTAATTAAAAAAAAAAACTTTATGTATCAACTTATTATAAAAATTAAAGTAATGAAATAAAGTTTAATGTAATTACATTTAGCATACCTGTCACTGTTTAGTAATTGAATAATCAATACTGCATTAGCACAACTACACTATCAGTACCCACTCGAGCACTATCTAGCGTAATCTAGATACAGCGTCGAAAGTAGATCTCTACTTGACACCCTCCAAACAGAGATATGCAGACATATTACACGACTTCGTTCTAATTTCCACGCCCCAACGCTCACTAACGTATTCACTGTACACTAATAATACAAAATAACTAGGTACCGGCATGCATACCACGATACTGACACACCGACCGACCTCTCTACTTCCCCTCTTATGTACAATGACGTAATACTCCAAAATAAACCTAATAAGGATAACGGTCCATACCTATTTTAAACTTCCGCAAAAGACCAGAAAGTAAACAGTTATAATTAAATATCACAATTGTATCGTAACAGCGAATAACTATCAATAAACTTAGAGAAAGTAGAATCAGAAAACGGATTTTAACGATGGGTGTGTCATACATACATAAACACGGTATGAATAATTCGTTGTGAAAAGTGGAAAAACAATATTGTATTGAAATGCATTAACTCACCCAATAATCTACTATACAATTAAATCAAAGAAATGTAGGTAGTAGGTATTTAACGTATTCATAGAATTTTTAGAAAACTGTCCACACTCCAGACACACAAAACTAAGGTTCACCAATCACTAACTAGTGTTGTATTGCTTCGCTCTCATAACTTAGTTATCGATTATTAATCGATTATAATTTGTAAACGTATATTAATACTCGATAATGAATTTGATAGCACAATGTAATTGAATACAAGTACTTACCTAATTATTTATTATTACCTAGGAAATCATAGTTAAAAAAATAAATTCTACATAAATGCTCTGAATAGAATAATATCAATTTCAAAATATGCCATTGAACAATGCGTTGTTTGAGGTGGTAGTAGTTGTGGGCCGATTGTGTAGTACATTGCAGTTGTGTTCTCGTGTCGCTGAAATGGTGTGATTTTTGGGTCGATCCTTTAGTATAATGTTGGGATATCAATGCATACCAAGTTTTTTAGTTCTGGATGGGCATGTTTGTAAAGCTATTTATTTCAATAATGCATATCAATTGCATAGTTGCTAGCATGTTAATTTTCTACTCTTTAATTCTTCTGCTTGTATCTTCTTCTCTCTTTTTTTTCTCTCTTGTTTTTCTGTAAGGGGATCTTCTAGAAATTAATCTAACATGTTGAAGTTTCATTCTCACCTATCATCACTCATTGTGATGATAGGTGCCCTGCAAGTGTATACCTATTCATTTGCGATACCTAGTCATTTAGGATAAGGGCAGGAAGAGGATAATGAAGACATTACGTATAATTTTAGGATTATTAAAATCACGTACTATTTAAAAGCATTTTACACAATGAGCAATTTTCAGTATATTTTAATTAATTATTTTGCAATCGATTTATTAATACAAAAATTATGTAATTCGATTTTTAAGTGATAATGTACTACATAATTATCGTTGCAACTTTAGATGTAAAACATTTTTTTTATTTATTAAAAATTGTCTTTATTCTTTATCTGAGGGCTAAGTAAAACATCGTAGCAAGAATCAAGCCTCTGTCGACTGTAAGACATAACTAACTTAGTGCCAAAAAATTCGGAATAATACCGCTTACAAAGGAAAAAAATGTTCTCTATAAACTGATTATTTATAGTAAACTATGCAAATATATTTTTGAGATGTTGTACAGGGTGGCCCATAAGTCCTTTGTAAAGAAAAAAAAATAATTAAAATAAAACTAATTACACTATGAATAATATTTTTATTTGTAAATATAGCTAGAAAAACGGGAATTAGTTTTTGTAAATAACGTCGTCCAAATGTAATCCGTTACAGTCACGGCACTCTTGCAAACGCCTTCTGAAATTGTCGATGACTGCGCGGCACGTCACTGCTGAAATGCTTGCCATTTCTCTGCGGATGTTTTCTTTTAGGTCATTAATTGACCGCGGGTTAGAGTCGTACACTTTAGCCTTAAGGTAGCCCCACAAAAAAAAATCCATTGGAGTCAGATCCGGGCTACGTGGTGGCCAGGAAATGTCTCCTCTCTTAGAGATAACTTTGTTTGGAAAAAGTTGACGGATAACGGGCATAGCAGTATTGGAGGTGTGGGAAGTTGCTCCATCCTGTTGAAACCATGTTCGGGCATTAAAGCCTGGAAAGTTTTGCAATTTTTGTGTGAAAAACTCCTCGATCATGGCCACATATCGCTCCGAAGTAACAGTAACAGCACGCCCTCTGCCGTCCTCAAAAAAGTAACGCCCTATGATGCCATGGGCTGACATAGCGGCCCAAACTGTAACTTTAGGGCTATGTAAGGGCTTCTGGTGCTTAAGTTTTGGATTAATCGGGCTCCAATAGCGGCAATTTTGTTTACTAACATGTCCGTTAATGTGGAAGTGTGCCTCATCAGAGAACATTATGTTATTGAACGAAGTAAACCGATTAAACATTTCATTAGCATAATTCACTCTCTGAATAGCATCAGTTTCTTTTAATTCTTGCACCAACTGAATTTTGTAAGGGTGCATAAGTAAATCTTTCTTCAAAATCCGTTGTAACGATGTCCTGGATACGTTTAATGCACTGGAACGCTTACGAGTTGACTGTGTAGGATTTTCACGAATAGACTGTGCCACTGTGTCGATGTTTTGTTCCGTACGTGATGTCCTTGGGCGACCCAACCGCGGTTTATCTAACGTCGAACCGGTCTCCTCGAACTTAGCAACCCAATTCTTAATCGTTTGGAGAGCTGGGGTGTCATCAAAGTTGTATAAACCTTTGTGTTCTCGAAATTTACGCCTCGCAACGGTTGCCGAATTGTTGTTTTGATAAAACTCGCGCACACAAAACGCACGGTCCGCTCCGGTGAAACGCTCCATCGCGACTAAATTCCCAGAAACCGAAGTTATTGCCCCCGCTTCCCCTGCACCGCTCACGCGGGCCGTTTTCGTTTAATTCAAATTTTACTTTTCTAAGGACTTTTGGGCCACCCTGTATTACGTCTTTGTCGATAGCAATTTTTTAAGAAATAATTGTATTATATAAAGCCCGATTATCATTAAAGGTTTAAATGCAATTCTTTGACAAACTGCTCCATGTATTTCTTTAAAATGAGGTACATGTTGATTGATTATTGGGATTGGGATACATATATAATTATATTGATCATTATTATTATATATAGATTGGATTATACCCTTAGGGTATACCCTGACACTAATTTTACTGTACTTGTCAAATAACTAGTAACAAATAGAATTAATTTATAGTGATAATTTTATTTTTTAAATCACTTATTAGTGACAGTATTACGATGCTAGGTAATATAAAACATATCAAAAAAGGAAATTGATAGTAAATGTCGAACACCAACCATCAACCTCTAAGACATACAAATTTAGGACCACATCTGTGTTATAAAAACCTTTTAGAATTAATTTTATATCATTCATAGATAGAGAATGGGCCTATCGAACTAAAAAAAAATAAAAATATTTATAAGAAACTCGCTTCGTATACAATTTTTTTTTAATCTTTTTTTATATGACAACACACGCCAGTTGTCATAGAATTCTTGTTCTGGTTTTTGTCTCTGTGTTTTCCGTATCAATTTGTATGTCAATTATCAATTAACCCCTGTTTAATGATGGCTTGTTGATTATTAAAAAGCTGTGGTTAGTACTGATGCTATCGATGTGCACTGCGGAGCTTGTTTAAAACATGGCTACGGGTGGCGAAGATCTGTGGCGCGAGTGCGCATCTTGGTTGACGAGATGTGGCTTGCTGCATCCCGACCATAAGGCAAACTGGGAAAAGAGCACTATCCATGATTTGGCATACACCCTACGAGATGGAGTGTTGCTGTGCAATTTGCTGAATGTACTTCATCCCGGCTGTATTGACATGAAGGATGTGAACCAACGACCTCAGATGGCACAGGTAATTGGGGCCCCGTTGGCGCGACCTTCGCCGTAATTACCGTAAAACCATTATTTTGGAAGCTATTGTCATAAATGTTCGTTTTGCCATACAAATTCATAGTACAGTCTTTGTCATTCACGTACCACATACCTATGTAATGTTTATGTAGGCCAAGTTAACATCTTTTTGTTAATCTAAAAATGCATTCCTTGGATATTCTAGGAAACATAATAATATTTTGTCATTGCTTTTATATAGCTTTTCATTATATCTAATAATAATCTATAAGTGTATTTTAGTAGACCAAGGGGCTAATGTCACTGGTTGTTAATTATGCATACAGTGATGAATGGCATTGTGCCTTCATTGATATCTCTGTGTTGAATACTTCAATAGTACTTATAAATATGTTCCTGTCTTATCTGCTACATAAAATTATTATGAATGGGAATAGTGTGATTTCAAATAGTGACTTTCTATATGCTCTCTTGTATATGTTTTAAAAAACTCTGCATGTTTGACTGTAAAGTGTTCATCTATTATAATAGAAAATAGAATTGAGTGTGACAAACTTAATATTTCTGATTTTTAGCTGTTTGATCTTTTTCCTTAACATTCTATCTAATACTGTGCCTGTTTGTAAATAAAAAAAAATTGTAAAGTAAATAAAATCATATAAGAAATAAAAAAAAAATCACTTTATTTTGCTACTGTTACACTGTTATCTTAGTGGAACTTAATAAAAAAAAAAATAACCAAGTTTTGTTGAAATTATCACAGAATTCTTTAAATGAAATTTATAAAAATCAAAACATTCAATCATTTTTTATTTGTGCTAGTATTGGATACCTCTATATTGTCTATAATTTGATCATGTTGTTTTTATTTAAAATTAAATTCTATTAAAAGAGACTATGCTTTTTTGTTCAATTATTCATAAGGATTCATGGCAAATTATTCCTGAATAATAAGAGAATAATTACTATTATTGGATTTACAGTGTGAAAAAATTCCAAATAAATAAGTATATTGTTATGATTTTTTTATGAATTATAAGATAAGCATTTGAAAGAATGTAGTAGGTACTGACTAAAGTGACAATGCATATATATGTATGCATACATAATAACATATATATTGTTTCATGAATGGCATAGTAGTACAACAATTAAATCATTTATACTAAAAAAATAGGGAAAATAGAGATAGAAAAAGTTTAAATTAACATTAATATGTGAATTTTTGTATCCCATATTGTTTTTTTAGTCTGTTTGTTAAATTGTAAAGATAAAGTGACTTGCCCATGTCATTATCTGTCTCATCCTGCTTTAAAACACTGCATTGTTTATCTATGTATTGTATTGTAAAATTGGAACATTGATATCATTTCTCATGCTTTTTTTGGTCTTTACTTTTTATCTCTCTTTAATGATAATGAACAATTTGCGCATCTCTGAATAATTTTCTCATATTTTATTTTATGATTCTTTTTATAGAAATGTATTTTTATACTTAATTTGTAATACAAAATAATTTCCTGTATATATTTACCATTTATTATTATCACCTATAAAATTTTGTCTGTTTTAGAAAATATGTAAATCTTTTACCAACACAAATATTTATTACAGTTAAAATAAACAAAAATAAAAAAAACTGATTCAATACATTGTGCTGGTAATAAGAGATGCCTCAGCTGTTGCTAAATATGCACACATCCAGCGAGATGCACTATTATATATAAGATATTCAAGATTAGAATGTCATCCTGTCTTGAATGCTAAAGTGGTTATAAAATAAGTATTTTGGTGAATATATAGGGTAAAACCGAGATTGTTATTATCTTGGAAAGCATGGATCGGAAAACAGCAAAGAAAGTTTGAACTTTTACATACTAACACGGCAAGCCTAGCTGTTAAGTTAGTGTGGAAGACAAAAAAAATTTTTCTCAAGAAATTATGTCCTAATATGTTTTTATAACATGAGTAAATAAAATCAATAGTCATTTTACACATCATTAAGAACTTTTTATTGTGCTTTTTGTGCAGTTCCTGTGCATGCGTAATATCAAAGTGTTCCTGCGAACATGTCACGAGGTGTTTGAGCTGCGCGAGACTGATCTCTTTGATCCGTCCATGCTGTTTGACCTCTCCAACTTCCACCGTGTGCTGTGCACTCTGGCCAAACTCAGCCAGTGTCATAAGGCACTAAGCAGAAATATCAAGTAAGATGTAGTTTTAGTCAGTTTTATTAATCTCTTTACATTGTAGTGCTCTCGTGAGATGGTCAACACATTTTTCTGTGTCTTCAATTATAACAAATTACTATTAGACTGTTCTGTAATCTTGTTACTTAAAAAAAATATACAAGAATTTTTAATTTTACATATATTTTTCGTGAATACTGTAATGTCGTCATAGTCGTAGAATACTGACGGATCTGACGAATATTAAATATAAAGATCCGTCAGTATTCTACGACTATGACGATGTGATACTTGTAAAAATTAAGAATTGTAGATTTTTTTTTTGTATAATATCTATAACATTTTCCATCCCATAGTTACATTTATGTTTTGCCAAAGGTTGTCTGGGACAGAATGCCATAAAGCATTTTTAAACCCGCCTTTTGTACTAAATATTTTTTGTAATGTAGTCAATAAAGAATAAATAAATGAAATAAAAAAAAAATTAAATCTGTCCACTATCGTCGAATATATCCCGTAATTTATACATACAAACAAATCAAACATATATAATGCTTTTTATAATGGGTGACGATGGAATGGTAATCCCGCCTGCGGTATCAGTATACGCTGGCTGGACACCAGTGAGGGATGATTGGTGAGGATGAAAAGGCAGGTCGATAAATTAGTCTCGATAGTATCCAGAGGGAACCGCGTGGAGGTCGACCTGATAGGGTATATTGATAGCAATGGAGACTAACTTCCCCACTACCAATAATTTCTTCCCCCCCTTACATACGCTTTAAACCTATTGCTTTTTTTAAAGTTGGTTTAAAATATGTTTCCGTATTCTATTTGTTAGACTTTTTATTATGCTAGGCTCGCAACTTCGCCTACGTCACCAAGCAATTCGTATGTAAATTCCGTATGTTTATACGCTAAAAGTTATTTCACTAGTTTTGGTTATATTGAGTGGTCGTTTCTGTTGCTACGTTGGCTAGTTAGGCAATTTAATAAATTTGTTGTTTACTTTTCGAATTCAAAACCAATATTTAGTATCGCCACCTTAACGATGTCGCACGCACAGCCCGAAGTTTCGCGATCACCTCTGTTTGGTTACGTGTCATTAACCTAACCTTAGTGACGCCGGTATGACCCTAGCGCTACCCGGATTTTCGTTTGCATTACAAAACAATTTCTCTGTCATTATAAAGCTATTTCCCTTTCCTTTCGAATTTCATTTCTAATAAATACACATAATGTTAACAGAGATATAAAAGAGTAACTGTTGAGTTTCTTGCGAGCTCTTCTCAACAGATAACAACCTTCCGAACCCTGCAGTAGATTTAAAAAAAAATGACGATTTAAAAGTGCTTGTAAATAAGTCTAATTGAATAAAGATGATTTGAATTTAAAATTTGTAATTATGATTGTAAGCTCGTATTTTTGCAAGTTTTGAAAATTAAAAAGATTCTCAATAAGTTCGTTTTTTTTTTGTCTACGAGTGATACCTAAGTGATATTCCTCCAATTCTGTATCGATTTTGATGATTCTTTTTTTATTATAACTGTCCTCTTCCGTGTCGATGCCAT
The DNA here is from genome assembly GCF_026898425.1 of Galleria mellonella. Taxonomy (NCBI): domain Eukaryota; kingdom Metazoa; phylum Arthropoda; class Insecta; order Lepidoptera; family Pyralidae; genus Galleria; species Galleria mellonella. Next base: position 1,512,317 of record NW_026442180.1, read on the forward strand.
TCTAAAATCTCAAAGTCATTTTAAATTGACGCAGTTTTATATAAAGTTAACCCTCTTTCATCCCATTAGAGAATGAACTGAATGGAAAGAATCTATAAAGTATGTATTTATACCTTGCATAGTTTTAAGCCGTCACACAGGTCTTATCTCTTGAATATGAGTATATATATATATATTATAAGTATGTATGTTTATAGATGTCGGAATCAATACCTCAAACAGTATTAAGCTAGACATTTTAATTATATTGACATTTTTCTAATTTATAAACTTATTGTACTAGTTGTTACACTTAATTGACATATTAATTATTAAGTACTATTTTTCTTTAATCTAATTCTAAATAGAAGATATATGTGTACGTGACATAATGTACCATAAACCAGACTTTTAATACGTAATGACAATTAAAATGGCATAATTGAATTTAAATTTTGTTTTTCGATTTTGTTATAAAATGTAAATATTTGTATGCCTACATTGTTTAAGACAATTAAACAGGTGCCAAAATAGTACCACGTGGCTTTTGTAATAATTTTAAACTGTTTAATGCAAATAAACTAATTTAATTTAATTTAATTTCAATGTGTGATGCGGTATCTGTGTAGGTAACTGACGGATGTTTATTTTTATGCAAAATCACGACGCTGTATTATATATGCATTAATAGTATTCCAAGTTACTGGCCGCGTACGTAACTTGCTACTGGCAGCTTATAAGCATAGCGGTTTTATTCTGCTCATCGGACTTTGCAATATTTTAGTTTAAAAACTAAAACCAGGCTACTGAAATACCACGCTTTATTCTTTATTGTTCTCAAAAAGTAATTGTTTAAAAAAACAACATAATAATGCACAAGGGCGAGCTTATCTCTAAAGGAGATTTCTTCCAGCAAACTCAATATGAAATAAACTGATAGTTTACTACTTTGTAAACAAAACGAGAGAACTTTTTAGTAGGGCAGAAGCCTTAAGTGACTTCGAAAAAGCAAGTCTAATTTTCATAGGATCTTTAATTTTGAGGTAGGGCATTAGGCCTTTTAAGGTAGGACATTGCCCCTTAATACCCCCACCCCCCTCCCCATCCCCCCAGCTACGGCCTTCATACCGATGTCTTCTGCACGTTTTTCAATTGAATTGTATATTGCTGACTTTGGTTTTATGTAACTGCATTATATTATTTAATTTGATACTGCTTGTATTGCATAAGCGTACCTAGCTGTAAAAATCGTGGAACTGATCGCGATCTTATTGATGTTTCTATTTTACCGTCACGATGTAATAAAGAATAAAAGGCAAAGAATAAAATAGAGGGCAAAGGATAGCTGCTATAAGGATAACACTTATATTTCCGTGAACGTTTACGACATTGTCGCGGGAAATAAACAGTTTTTATTTTTATTATGGAAACGGGAATGGTAAACAAGCTAACGGCCCATGAAAAATGGTAATAATCGCCTCTAGAATAGGGGTGGGATTACCTAACCTTAATATAATTAAAATATATAGATATTGCTATATATTAATATAACAATGTCTATAATTTAAATAACTATATATATTGGCCCTATAATGGATATATTAATTATCCATTACCCAATGTATAATGTTTAAATATTGTAAAAAATTCTTGTTGAATTCGATATGATAGGCTATCTGACCTGCTTCATCTTCAGCTATCATCCTTCACTGGTGCCCCGCCGGTGTATACCGATAGCGCGGGTGGGGTTGCCATTCCATTATCACCTATAAAAAAAACCAGTGAAGGATGACAAGTGAGGATGAAAAAGACAGGTCAGTTAGTCCATTGTGATGAATACACCTGGAATTCAGCACAATGGTTTTAGGGGGATCACAAGGAGGTCAATCTGACAGGGTATATTGCTAGCAATGGGATTGGTAGTCTGCGTTACTAACAATCCCTTCCCCCAAGACTAGAGTGTTACGCCTTTGTATCTTGTAATTTCACTCTCATATCCGATCCTTCAAATCTAAACAATCATGCAAATATAGCTGCTAGCACGGTGAAAATATCAACCGGCCCCAAGTAGATGACTTAAGTACAGTTTCTGTCTGCTGTTTCTCCAAAAACTCCCTCTAATCAGCGCACATTTGAAATGTGACAAATCAAACTGTGTTCCAATCCAGTTGCTGTAATTATTAAATGATAAAACTGTATTGTTTCAAAATACATTTTAAAACAGATTTATTCAAATAGATAGCCAATGACACGCTTTCGGTGCGCACCGGTTTGCGACTCCGTCGACCGTGAGATTTTGTTTCAAAATCACTTTTTAAAAATCCGCTCATTCTTATTCCTGTCACTTTGTGTAATATGAAACTGTAAATATACGAGTACAATGAAGTACCACTCAGCATCACTCTGGTATCAATATATTAAACATATTTTAATGTAACTTGTAGCAATTTGCAGTGATGATTCACTAAGAATCATTTAATATTTTTTTACAAATTAAGTCTATATCGATATTACATAAATATATTTAAATTTTTCTTCGATCAAAAGTAATAATTGAAATTGGTCGAAATAATATTTATTTTTTTGATGGATGAAAATGGTATGGTAGCCCCGCCTGCACTAACGGGATACGCTGGCGGAGCACCAGTGAAAGATAGATGAGAATGAAAACAGGCCAGTTAGCCCATCATGATGAATTCATCAGGAATTAACCATGATAGTTTCTAGGGGGAACCGCGACGAGGTCGACCTGGTTGAGTATATTGCTAGTAATGGGATTCTCAGTCTCCATTACTAACAATCCCTTTCCCCGCGGTCGAAATAATTACAATAATATACATAATATATTAATAATATACAATTGGTGAATAGTAAGAAAGTTGGTATGTCTTTTATCAAATTTAAATAAAAAACTAACACCTCGATGTCTTGACAATAAGAAGAGTTGCCAAAATTATTTACTAAGTAGGCCAGGTATATAGACAATATTTATATAAAAAAAATATACGCATTTAACTACAATTGAGCTTGATATATACATATATATGTGTATATATATATATATATATATATGTGTATATATATATATATATATATATATGTGTGTGTATATATATATATATATATATATATATATATATATATATATATATATATATATACTTTATTTATTTATTGATGTACTTTAATTAATATAATAGCTAATACAAATTCCTTATTTACAGGCCGTTTTCAGCACACAGAACTCAATCAGAAGAGGATATCTACAAGGATTTGCAGTCTGTGTAAGTACATTACAATTATAATAACATATACACGTCACAGTAGCTACGTATTTATTGTTAAAATAACATATAGTATTAGAACAAACGAGAAAATTATTCGACCATAGAATACCATTGATCTGTTCCACAAGTATTTCCCTGCTATAGCCTGTAGTATATAATAAAAAGAGTGATAAAACATTGTGTAGCCGTCCTGCTCTACATTTAGTCTGAACCTAACACCCAACTTGTAGTAGCGCTGGAGTGTCCCTCGAAGCGCCTGCATACAACATGAACGAAAGCCCGGAGCACCCGGCCCAGGCCGAGGTCCCCTGGGTGCAGTTCACGATACCGAGCGCGACCTGCGAGGACCGGGTCGAGGAGATATACGAGGACCTCTGCTATGTCAAGTTCACGTCGGCCATGCCTGAGGTGCTTTGATTTTATCGTGCCCTGGTACCTCGGCTGTGCTGCCCTTCACAAATTTTGCTCGAATGCATCCACAATACAATACGATTAGATACGATTTTACTACATGTATCCCGCGGATTTGCTCCCGAATTCAATATATACATTATCGTAGGTATCATAACGAAGTATAATATTGCTCGGGTTTAAGTGCAGAGAATTCTGTTTATTGGGTGACATCGTCTTGAAGTTTTATCATTTGCAATGCACAAACGTTGGGTAACAGATATGATAAGGTCGGTGTTGATATTTATTTCTTGGTAATTGTACCGATACCTGAAGTAATATGATCACGCAAATCTACTCAGAAATATCGGACAAATCGGTCGACGAGTACATGAAATAGTAACACGTGGAAAATACACAACGGAACAGGTTGTGTCAAAGTCCCAGCGTGAAATGTAGTTTCAACCGAGAAATAAAAAATGCTAAAGATTCATACAAATTCATAGCTTATTGTTTTTAGGGTTTCGTACCTCCGAACGAAAAAACGGAACCTTTATAAAAACACTTTGTTGTCCTTCCGTCCGTCTGTCTGCCTATCTGTCTGTCTGTCGAGACTCTTTTTCTTAGGTACGCGTGCAGGTATCAAATTAAAATTAATATCATATTGTATAATCAGGTCTATAATCACTTAATGCAGTTAAAAAAATCGAGCTTCTAAGTCGATGCAATCAAAAGATACGGCAGTTTATGTTCCACTTATATCGCATGTTTTGATATTCGCAAAGGGAATCAAAACCTATAGGATACTTCCCGTTGACTTAAAATTATGAAATTTAACAAGAAGCAATGTCATATAGCACAAGTAAAGGAAAAAATCCGAAAACTGTAAATTCGTAGTCGTCGTTTCACAAGAAAAAAATTGTTTAACCATCATGATTTTGTACGGAACCCTCGTTGCGCGAGTTAGACTTGCACTTGACGGGTTTTATTACGTTTAACTTCTTTAGCGAACGTATTTTATTAATTAGGTATATTAGTTTCGAAAAAGCTATTAATTTTGAATACGTATTGCTTAAATCAATACGTATTCAAAATTAAATACCAGTTTAAGTAGGTTTTATAAAATTTATTTATTAAACAAATGACTGGAATTAGATTGCAGTGATAGAAATAATTACAAGAATATCATTTAAATGATATTAGCGGTTTTAAAAAAGTATTTAAGACCTTGCTTTAAATAGCTTTCAATATAATCTGTTTCAATAGAACACGATAAAAAAGGTCACTGAAGTTTGTTGAAATTATTACAAAAACACTCTTTGAATAATTTTTTTTTATACAACTTAGAATGGCAAACAAGCTGACGGCCTACCTGATGGAAAGTGGTAACCGTCGCCTATAGACATGGGCAGTACCATGGACATAACAGAGTATACTGTTTCGCCCATGATACCCCCCATGCGTTGCCATTCCTGAGGACTCAGGTGTTATTCCTCTGTACCCAGTAAATTCACGCCATATCCCACCCTTCAAACCGAAACACAGCCATGCAAACACAACTGCTTCACGGTTGAAACACGAATGGGACAGAGGTACCCAAGCAATCGACTTTTGTACAAAGTCTCCTTCTGGTAAAATTATTAAAATTGAAAGATTCAATCGATTTACGATTTGTTCTACTATTGGATATCAGCAGATAGTCTTTTGGTTGCATCAATTATTCGTTTGTTTATATTTCCGTCAAGTTCTATTAAACCACACTACAAGATACATAGTTTAAATTTTTACATACTTATCTATTTATCAAACATGTCTCCCATTAAGGTAGGCAGAAACAATGGAATGCCAAATGTTTCGATTCAAACAGATCTCTTTGGCTTCCTCTATATTCATAATTTTTTTTTATACACGCTTGTTACGGATTATGGGTACTTTTAGTTTGGCCCTTTTTCAGCATGTCGCCTATTTGGTTGACATATATCAGTTTAGAGCGGTCCCTATCGTCATCTCTATTTTTTAATTTCTTTCAATTTTTTTTTTTGATAAAATTCTATCAAAGTTGGTGAATCACACTGTTTATAATAACTTATAAGTTTTGACATTCAAAATCGCCCATCCATATTGGAACCTTCGATATTTAAATACCTACAGTTTTTAAGTCAGACCGTACCTCACCTTGAAGAATGATAGCCGACATGTATAACGTTTATAAAGTAAAAATATTGTATAAATAACACACGAATTAACTAAGATTTTTAAGTTCAGAGTCCTGACGCGGTACTATCAGAAAAGTACATGGATATAAATCACCATGGTAGGATTTTCCGATATTCCCATGACATAAATAGATATATATCGGATTCCTAGCATGAAAAGGCGCGGGAAATGCCACTGGTTCTATAAAAAAAAAGAAACAATAAACAAATTTGGTCACCGCTGAAGCATGCCATTTGAAATCCCACAACAGTAACCAATCTAAAAGCAGTCTAACCTGCTTGCAATCATATTAGATATCAGATTTACTCTATAATCCTATATTTCAGCTATTGTTAAAGTGAGTTATGTAGATCCGCGAAACTATTTATACAATGAAACAATTTAATCACACAAGTGTTATACTTTTGGAATATTTCTAAAAAAATACATGATAGTTGATTTATAATCGTTCCATAAAAAAAAAAAAGATATTTGGTAAGCGTTCCGTTATCTTAAAAATTTAGGAACTCCTTTTTGATAGCTTAAAAATATACCTTTCAGAACATTAGGCATCCAATCCGGTACAACGAAATAAACATAAGCGTGCACACTTTCACACACCGACGGATGCTAATAGTTTTAATTAGTGAATCTGTGAAGGACAGCATTGCTCCGATGCGTACCATCGTTTGTTCGAGGTTTTGTTTGGCGAACAAATTGATTGAGCTGTATAGAATGCTTCGGCGATATGGGCATGGCGATATTATATGCTTACACACACTTTAGGTTTTTTTTTTTTGCAGCTTAGACATTTATTTTCTTAATACTATAGTTTTACATTGATTTTTTTGAGATTAATAATTTTTCTATTTAAATGACTAAGGGAACTCACTAAAAATTGTAGTGTCGTAACCTTTTGACAAATTTTCTGTATTTAATATATTTTGTAATTGCATTAATAATATTTTACTCGTAGTTGTCTATTTCTTTTTTAAATCGATGTAATAAAATAATACTGGCCGTTTATAAAATTTGTCAAAATTTATGATATTCCAATTTTTAGCAAGAACACAATGTGTACCTATACATATATCGTCATAGTCGTAGAATACTGACGGATCTTTATATGTAATATTCTTCAGATCCGTCAGTATTCTACGACTATGACGATATGTTTCCGTTTATTTATGACGTCGTCAACATATTTATTTATACTTCTTTGTATATACTGTAATTGTATTATATTGTAAATAATCTATTTGAATGAATAGCAATAATAAACTAGTGGTAATTGGGGGTTATAATAATTTTTGGACATATCGTCATAGTCGTAGAATACTGACGGATCTTTATATGTAATCTTCGTCAGATCCGTCGGTATTCTACGACTATGACGATATATAAAAATTATTACTTTTATTACTGTATATTGTTTTGAATTATACAAAAATTATAAATTATAATCTATTCGCTAGGTCCCTGGGATATTGTTTTTAATTCTTAGTAGATTATAAAATTACTTTTCGAAAATGAAGGGATAATGAATAGGATCGTGCGTGTGTCTTGATAAAATCGTTACCTTCATAAGTATACAATTGGTATAAATCAAGAATAAAAAAAATAATTCTGACGAATAACTGAAGATAACGAAGCGGCACTTATTAAGTGTATAGGTATAAGCTGCAATGTGTATTATAGTATATTTAGAATTAAATAATAGGTATGGGTGATATCGGTACTTGTTCGATATTTATATATTGGGTTTCTCTGGATATTAATGGTGAAAAAAAGGTCATCCCAATATGGGTTTTTCAATTCGATTTCATATATTGGATAACGAATATTTAATATATTCGTTATTGTGTCAATATAAAGATATTGCTATATATTACCTATCCCTATTTAAGAATTTACTATTTGATTTGAAACAATGCGACGCAACATATTTCTCTTAAGGTGCTCTTACAAGGGCAATTGCGTAATTCTGTACAGTAAAACAATTACGTTACCAGGAATGTGTATAAGAGTTGACTGTTTTTTGGATAATAAACTCTATTTATAAATTGTGATGTAATGATCACAACAAGTAGGTTTAGAAACATCGCCATACTAATACCGATATAAAATAAGTTGTTATTTGTACGCATTAAATTGTTAATCCCTTATTCATAAAGACTATGACCTCTTACAAACCTATTTTAACTATTACACTGTTTTGTCACTTTCATTCTATTTGAGAATTTAGCATAAAAGAAAGAGACAAAACACTTTAGTTTTCTTTCATCTTCTCAAAGGTTGACTGTAAGAGATCCCTTTATGGGATAAGTCCGCCATTTTATATTAAATCATTTATCAGTGTTCAATTTGAATTATGTACAATAAAGATTTTAAATGGCATGGTAACCCCGCCTGCGTTATCGGTATACGGTGGCAGGGTACCAGTGAAGGGTGACAGGTGAGAATGAAGGCAGGTCAGTCGGCCCATCGTGAAGAATTCAACAAGAATTAACCATTATGGTTTCCAGGGGGAACCGCGTGGAGGTCGACCTGATAAGGTATATTGCTAGCAATGGAGCTGTTAGAACCCATTACTAACAATCCCTTTCCTCCCAGGATAGAAGGTTTGATGTGTTTATGAATAAAGGGGTTATTACGTGCGTTACATTTTATGACAATTTGTATCGGCGATAATATAGAATATATGGCATATTAGAAGCAACATTGGCGAAATAATTGTCGCATTGTGATTGCTCATGTAAGCGTACTTTTAAGTAGACGCTAGCTTATAATTATTATGGCCGCGTACGCTGCATGCATGTACTCGAGCGTGCGTGTGCGCGTGCGTGCGTGTGCGCCGGTTCTCGCTCCACAAATTATGCTCTTTGTTTGAAAAAAAAAAGCTTCAGAACAATCTAAACAATGCTAGATCAATTTAATCAATATTGTATTATTTTATTTACACTGAATGCTGAGGGAGAGGTTTTTTTTTTAATTCTACTTCATCGATCTAAGTAGCGAATTAACAGTCCTTTATACTTAGTCGAAAATTATAACTGATTTGTTTCCGGGTGCGTCAGTTTAAAAAATAAACTTTTCGAATGTTTCTTAATAATTTTTTTTTTTTGCTATTTGTCTCCAAAACTCAGTTATATATATTATATAAGTTGAAAGGGTAAAACATTTAATATAAAATATATTTGCACAGAAATTGAGTATATTTTTGAAAACTATAACGGGCACTTTGTTAATATTTGTATATACGAAACGAATCTATAAATTTACGTTCTGATATGAAACGTGCTTTTTGCACTGTGCTAGGAAAAAATGTGTTTATTCTTCACTTCGTAGAATAGCTGCTGTCATGTTTAAAAAAGCGGTAATTTATTACACACACACACTATCAATCATATTTGCAACGTACAATTTCAATGTTTATTATTCTATCGGTGATCAAAAGATGCAAGTTTTGGTTTGAATATTAAAATATAATCAAATTGATATGAAATTATTAATTTAGCGATTAGATTCCTAACAGATATAGATTTCAGATCTTACATACGTAACTAATTATATTTTTATTTTAATATATATTGTTCCAGTGGTTTGAGTTTCACATAGAGTTCGGACTTTGGGCATCTTTAGTTTCGAAATTTGATATCTGTACTATTTCGTTTATGATTTTTTGGATAAATTGCAATCCTATGTAAAATGTTTAAAAAGTGGTTAGAGCGTTAATTCATTTACTATAGTGTATATTTGATACTAGTTTTTAATTAATGAAAACTAACATCTATTTACGTAGACACGTTGCATTGTGTAAATGAGGTTCTCAGTTTGTACTTGGTGGAGACAATTTAGGAATCGTGTTTTGGAAAAAGGCTTTTGAATTATAGATATTCCTCGAATATTGCTTGTCAGATTTTTCATAGCACATGATGCAGTTTGAGGTCTAAGGCATAATGTGGATGTGAGCCATTTAAAAATTATAATGAGAGTTAAGCAGTGTATATTAGGGTCTGTGCCTAAAAAAATAGTATTGAGGTGTTTTTATTAAAAAAAAAAAAGTGACGAGCGTGAACCGTAGCACGGCAATGCATGAGTGTGTGGGGGTTGCGCAGTGGCGCGGGCGGCACCGGCGCGGCCGAGGTGGGTGAGTACGCGAGCTACTGCGCGCGCATCCACGACGAGGAGATCTACCACGACCTGTGCGCCGTCAAGTCCGCCAGGGAACCGCCCGCCGCACACCACCCGCCCGCTTTCAACACAGTACGCTTATGGTTTCTTTTTTTTTTTTTTGCTATGATGCAAGAAACAACAGAGCATCTATGGTTAATTTTTATACAACTTAGGATTTATGGTAATACTAGCTTTTACCCATAACTTCATTCACGTGATCGGGATAATTAGTAGCCTATATCCTTCAGATGGATTCTATCTGCATCCCATATAGTACTTGTATACCGAACATGATGTTTAATAAAGTCGTTAAGGCATAAAGTAACAAAGAAACTCACTTTTTCATTTAAAACATCGATAACGATGTTCTATTGCCGTTAAAAATCCACTATCGCTACCTTTAATACAACAAGTAAAGGTCAAAGGTAGATATAATCGACTCTGTTCATATTTTATTGAACCATGTCTCTGGGAAACAAGTGTTCAACTTTCGCTGAATTTCGGATTATGTTTTAAATGTAGGTGCTGACTGACATTTTCAAAAGTTGTTATCCATTTAATGCATAGATTAGGAATAGAACTTGTTGACTTTCTCTTTCTACGAGTTATTAATTATTATAATTTTATTATAGAATGTCAAGGTTTATCTATAAAAAAAAAAAAATCCAATTAATAGACAAAATAAAGGGTGTCTTTTCGAGCCATATGCTGCAATATACCCCATAAGGCATCAAAAATCTCACAGTCCACTTTCATAATATTTATTTCAATTATCGTAGTTAATCTGTTGATAATATTTGCAAAAAAAAAAATACCGGAACAAATTACTATTAGCCGTCGTAGCCGAGTAAATAAGTAAGAGTTGGCTTTCCGCTGATTGTCTGAATTATTCATACAGAACGCTGTTGTTTCTCGCGTCAAATATTACCGGTAGTTAGAATCACTCGACACATTTTAGTTTACATGTGTTTATTAAGAGTTTTGTGTTAGAATGCTATGCTTTTTCTTTATTAACTTTTTGCTTTGCGTAAATTGAGGTTTTATCGGTGATACCGAGTGCAGTATTAGAAAGTGACGGTTCAATGTGCAAGGTGTTGAGAAAAGTAAATCAAGTTTTAACACGCTTGATATAAGACTCAAATTGCCGTTGTCGATGGAACCTCTGCAATGTGATTACCTTTAATTTTACACTTTCACCAAAAGCTCGTGTCTCTTCCAGCTCGCGACATCGTCGCACAGTCTAGAGAAACGGGACTATGTTATAAGGGAATTGGTGGATACGGAATGCAACTATGTGGACGTGTTGAGCAAAATTATAAAGCACTTCTTGAGACCGCTCACACCGTACTTGAAGCCGCAGGATCTACAATACATATTCTTCGGCATAAAGGTAAGATCCACTGTTACATCCTCGAGGATTTTTTTTTTATGGATGAATGGCAATGGATGACAATGAAATGGTAACCCCGCCTGTGCTAACAGTGTATACACTGGCGGGACACTAGTGAGGGATGATAGGTAAAATGAAAGGACAGTACAGTTAGCCCATCGTGATGATTTCCACCACTGACCCACCCACCAGGAATTCAGCACGATGGTTTTCAGGAGGGACCATGTGGAGGTCGAACTGACAGGGTATATTGCTAGTAATGGGACTGGCAGTCCGCATTACTAACAATCCCCCCCCCCCTTCTACAACCTCCGTATCGCCATGTGGTCCCGACGTAGAATAGGTACCGTAGGTGACTAAGGGAGAGTGAGGGATTAGCAGCAGCGTTCCTCTTAAAACATCTCCAAAGCCTAACTGCGCTTGCCAATCGGCCAGCCAAGTGTGACAACTACTGGAAAAACCCTCCAAGGGGGAAGCTTGTGTTCATCAGTGGACAGTTAAAGGCTGACATGATGGTGATCCTCGGGTATCAGTTGTGCTCTATTCCTGTGGGAATTTTGAAAATTTTATTATCTGCACTTTATAAAAGGAACTAGTATTCATATGTCATGTTCCTAAACTCGGCTAGGTAGTGTATATTAATCAATTAATTAAATTAATATATAGTTTATATATGCCCGCCTCTATCCGTATTCCGTGGTTAAATTAAATACAATTAACAAAATCTATGTTTTATGCGGTTTCATACAATGGTAAAATCAAATTATCTCATGATTATTTCAATGTATTTTGATAAAACGTACACCTGGTTTGTTATTAGACTAATACTAAATTGCGAAATATTTTGAAATCCATCCATCCATTTTCTCATACAGATGTAAATGTTGAATTGAATTTCACTAAGTATTTAACAATTCGCGTAAAACACATACCTGCTGACATACAGGATAGTCCTTCTATTACTTCCTTTAAGAAATGACTGAAATCTAACCTTTTTACTAATAATAATATATGATAATACTATGCACTTATACATATGTATATGTACATATATATTTATTTATTTATTTACAATTTGTGTATGTTTGTTTTATTTACATTATTTTTACCTGTACCTCTCCTGCACTAGATTACCCGCCAATTAATTATTTTCTCTCTAACTACACTGGGTTGGCTGCAAGAGATCTCTTTTAGAAATAAGCCCTCCCTTGCTAATAAGTTGTTAAACTAACCGCTGTATCTATTGTTCAAGTGCAATAAAGAATATATAAACCTATTTTAACTGTTACATTGTTTTGATCACATTCTTTCCAATTGGGAATTTAGCACAAGAGACGAGATAATTTAAAATAGCTTATTTTCTTATTATAAAAATAAGTTTATTAAATGTTTGACGTTTTTATGAATAAGAGCGTTGGATTATATTATAGTAAGTATAGATAGATGTACGACAAGGTGAGCGTGGGTGTGCACCCGGCAGGAGCTGCACGAGATCCACTCGGGGCTGCTGCGGCAGCTGAAGCTGGCGACGGAGGCGTGCGTGCCGGGCAGCGGGGCGCCGCGGCTGGCGGACGTGTTCCTGGCGTGGCGCGAGCGGCTGCTGCTGTACGGCGACTACTGCTCCAACCTCACGCAGGCGCAGGACACGCTCAAGGCGCTCGACGCCAGGGACTCCACCTTCAGCAAGCAGCTCGAGGTCGGACGCTTTTTTTATTAATTTTTTATACCACGAAAGTGGCGCATTGGTATACAGCCCGTCTGATGGTAAACGGTCATTGTACGCTATGGACGTCTGCGACACTAGGGAGGTGACGTGCGCGTTGCCGATCCTGTAGAAACTGTTACTTAATCACGATGGTTTTTAGGGCGAATTGCGAGGGGGTCGACCTAATGGGGTATATTGCTAACGTTGGTGCAACTACACTGCATCACTAGCAATCCCCTCTCCCCACTTGTTTTCCCTTAAAGACGATTTATTTATTTCGCCATAACGACTGACGCAGTAGATAATATAAAATTGGAAATTTTAAATAACTTCGGAACTGATGACCTTGAAATATCTGAACAGATCAGCTAAGAATCATCTCGATCATATCAGCTTTCAACCAAAAAACCGCGTCATAATCGGTCCATTCGTTTAGGAGCTACGATGCCACAGAGAGACACATAGACACGTCAAACTTATAGCACCCTTCTTTTTATATTGAGGTTACTGAATAATGATAAAAAGAAAAATAGATTTATTTATTAATATCATATTGATTTTTTTTAGTACGTTTGTTCCGTTGTGGAACAGGCTAAGGTCGGAGACCATGGTGCCTAGTCTTCAATATGATAGTTTGTCTGGAATAAGCATATCATATTGTTTTCAGAAATGTCAAAAGGAGCACAGCGACGGCCGGATACAGCTGCGCGACATACTGTCGGTGCCGATGCAAAGAGTGCTCAAGTACCACCTGCTGCTCGACAAGCTAGTACATGAAACGCAGCCGGTAAGTGGCATGTTATTTAATCAGGTTGTCACGTTTCATACAACTACATAACACATACTATATAGACAATGCGACTTTAAAAATCTTCCTTCTATTACATCGCTATAAGAAATTTAAAAGTAAAAATAATTTGTATAATTTTTTTTATACAATTCAGAATGGCAAATAAGTTGACGGTCCACCTGATGGAAAGTAGCAATCGTCGTCTATAGACACGAGCAGCGCCATTGACATGACAGAGCACACTGTGTTAATGTTGCTTTCGTGATAATAAGCCCTTTAATAAACTAGATTAATTAGTTGAAAGATTTTTAAAATTATGTTCCATTTGTTTGTAATTATGCAATAGAATTAGTCTTAGTTTAAAAATTTAAAAGACGAATAGAATTAGTCTTAGAATCTTATTTGAAAATTTAAAATTACTGTTTTATTTTTAAGTAACAATCTATTTTTTTTTGCCAGTTCTCAGCTGTAACCTGTACCTGTTGGTCAAATTTAGTTATCTACTTTTATGCTATACATATAGAGAAAAAATCTCAAATCATCATAGTCGTAGAATACTGATGGATCTGACAAAGATTACATATAAAGATCCGTCAGTATTCTACGACTATGACGAAATGTCATAGGTCTATCAATACACATCTTGTTTCATCTATTTTCATACATACATACATACACGTCAATCTAGAATTGTCTTGGAAATATTCATCACTCCTTTAAATCTTAAATTACTATGATTATGATAGTTGGAAATAATTTATTTATAAGAAGAGTTTAATAAGCTTAAAAATATTTGATTGGTGAGTTTTATTAACTTGATCTTGTTTTTATGTGTGTTTAAGAATCACGAGGAATTCCGCGGCCTGGAGCGCGCCAAGGAGGCGATGGTGGATGTAGCACAGTACATCAACGAGGTCAAGCGGGACAGCGAGGTGCTCGCTCTGCTCACCAAAGTACAGGTAGAATAAATAAAATATAAATTATACTTTATAGAATTCAAATTGTGGTTCAAATTATAATAATAAAAATAAACTCTTTATTGCGCACAGTAAAAATGTATACAAGAAATATTTATACAGAATGTGCATATACAAAAGGCGGCCTTATCGCTAAAAGCAATCTCTTACAGACAACCTGGCATATAGAATGGATAAGTACAGAGAGAAAGGTAGATGGCGCAAGTCAGACAAAGTAAATATATAAAAGGAATCAAACAAAATGCTAAATATTCTAAATATAAAAATAAGATTACAATACATAAACATACATATATAATATAAATAATAATACATAAATACTAAACAGATCAAGATGAATCACACATAGTACACAAATTATTTAATTTTTACTCACATCATTATAATGATTATATTGAGTCCCACAAAAAAAGCAACTCCAAATAAAGCAAAACTAGTTATTTCATTTTAAAACTAAACTGCTGAACCGATTTTGATGAAATTTTTATATATCTCCTTCTAGCTGTATGTATATCCTTTTGAGATATAAAAAGAATTTTCTAAATCCGTTTACAACTTAGAGAGTTATGAGATAACAAACACAAAAAAAAAATACGAACTAAATAAACTTACCTTCTTCTTTTAAAAGTTGGTTGAGAAAACTTAACTTTTATCTTTTTTTAACAGATTTATATTTAAATATGTAACAATTTCTGTAATCAATAATTAATTTTTAATAACATCAATCCAAAGAAAAAATTACAATATTAACTAGTGACTGAATAAATTTGATTAGTGCTGTTGTTGTGTATTTGAAAGAATTTAGTGAGAATTTTAACAGATTTTATCAGAGGGAGACTTTGTACAAAAGTCGATTGCTTGAAGACGAATGAGACAGAGGCACCCGCCTCTGTCTCATTCGTGTTTCAACCGTGAAGCAGTTGTGTTTGCATGGCTGTGTTTCGGTTTGAAGGGTGAGATATGGCGTGAATTTACTGGGTACAGAGGAATAACACCTGAGTCCTCAGGAATGGCAACGCATGGGGGGTATCATGGGCGAAAGAGTATACTCTGTTATGTCCATGGTACCCGCTCATGTTTATAGGCTACGGTTACCACTTTCCATCAGGTGGGCCGTCAGCTTGTTTGCCATTCTAAGTTGCATAAAAAAGAAGAAGAATTGTCCTCATTTATTAATATTAAATTGATTGTTTTTTGCTGAATAAATGAATTAACTCCCTAGTAGATAGATGCTTCAAACCTTATTAGTTCCATTGCTACCTTACATTTTATTCACGGAATTGTTACGTCGCTGATTGACCATTCTTTCGCATTGTTTATCGATTTTTGGTGATATGTGGTAACTTCAGTTATAAAAGTACTGTATATCATTCACCAGGAGAGCATAATCGATTGGGAGGGCGGAGCGCTGGGTGCGGGTGGCGCTGGCTTAGCGGCATACGGGCGGCTTCTACTCGACGGGGAGCTCAAGGTGAAAGCTCACGAGGACCAGAAGCTGCGCTCCAGATACGTGTTCGTCTTCGACAAGCTCATGCTTCTATGTAAACCAGTCAAGGTCAGTTTGTGCATGCATTATGCTTTATGATATAGATGGATTAATTATAATTTAATTAATAAGCAACGATAGAGATCTAAAATGATGATGAAGATGTATGTAGCCGAAGTCACTACGATATGACAGTGAATTTACAGGGTACAGAGGAATAACACCTGATTCCTCGGGAATGGCAACGCATGGGGGGTATCATGGGCGAAACAGTATACTCTGTTATGTCCATGGTATTGCTCATGTCTATAGGCGACGGTTACCACTTTCCATCAGGTGGGCCGTCAGCTTGTTTGCCATTCTAAGTTGCATAAAACAAAAATATATATAGGTCAGTAGCGGGAGCGATCCTCCCGCCTCCCCGTATGCGCACTGAGCGTGGGTGTGGATGTGTGTGGTGCGCAGGACAACCAGTACTCGTACCGCGTGGGCGTGCGGCTGGCCGAGTACCGCGTGGAGGAGGGCTGCGGCCGGCGCGGCGGCACGCGCGGCGAGGGCCGCTGGGCCGCGCACTTCTACCTCGTGCGCCGCACCAAGGACGCCACCTTCACGCTGTACGCGCGCTCCGACGACTGCAAGCGCAAGTGGGTCAAGGCCATCCGCGACGCCATGTGAGTACCGCCCGCACGCCGCGCAGCTATACCACCTCGTGCGTCGCAACAACTGTACTCTTATTTTGTAATAATCGAACAAAAAAGCACTAAGCACTAAGTTTTTACTTACACACTATTAGAACTTCACCGACACACCACCTCACGAACGCACCGACGATCTACAGCTATTCTTTTAATATTTAAATCCCATACATGATGACTTAACTGACGTAATCAGATGGCGAGGGTTTAGACCGGCCCCCTGCCACGACCAGGTAACCGTGTAGCGTGGGACTCCCCAATACAGCTATTCTTTTTTTTTTTTCTATTTGAAACTCTTAACATTAATCTTGTTAAAGTTCAAATACATTCAAATATTAATGCTTTTTCTTCAAATCATATACCTAGAAATGATAATAAAACTGTCATAATAGAAAACAGTCTAAAACACCAATTTTTTTTTACAGAGACAATTTAGAACCGTCAGGATGTCGAAGTACGAACCACAAGTTCGTCCTGCACACGTTCGAGAAGCCGGCCACGTGTCATCATTGCTCCAAGTTCCTCAAGGGTAGAATATTTCAGGTATATACGTACATGTATTAGTATTAGTACATATATCTATAGAGTTGGTATTTTGGTTGGTTGGTTGGTTTGTATTTGCGAGGTCACACACATCGCCGCGTGTTTTTTTTTTTATTTTTTAATGGGTGATAATGGTATGATGACCCTGTCTTCGCTATCAGGATACACCTGGCGGAGCACCAGTGAGGGATGATCTGTGAGGATGAAAAGGCAGGTCAGTTAGCCCATCATGACAAATTCCACTAGAATTAACTACGACGGTTTCCAGGGGGAACCACGTGGAGGTCGACCTGACAGGGTATATTGCTAATAATGGGGCTATTTAACCCATTACTAACAATCCCTTTTCCCCCTTGACCGCCGCGTGTCGATGCAGGGCTACTTGTGCACGGTGTGCAACGCGTGCGCGCACAAGGAATGCATCGCACTTTCGGGGCGCTGCGGCGGCGGCGCGCCGTGCGTGGGCGTGGCGCCGGCGCCGGCGGGCGGCGGCGGCGGCGGCGGCGGCGGCGGCGGCGGCGCGGGCGGCGGCGACCAGGCGCTGCACTACTACATGTGGTACGTGGGCGAGATGGGCCGCGAGACGGCCACGGCGCGCCTCGAGCGGCGGCTGGACGGCACCTTCCTGCTGCGCGTGCGGCCGCAGCCCGCGCACCACCCCCACCACCCACACCACCCGCACCACCCCGACAACGACACCCACTACGCGCTCTCGCTCAAGTAAGCATACACACCTACTATTATTATTGAGAAACGACGTCATTCTAACTTGTTGTTACCGTAAAATTGGCTTACTAATTTATATTTGTAAATCACCGTGTCTTGGTAATCTCTTATGGACTCCCGCGATACAAGTTCGCCTAGTGCGGGCTCCAATGTACTCGCTGTTGTAACACTTGTCACGTCTGTAATCAATTCTTTTTTTAAATTCACTGCTAATAGTGATAGATATTTTAGGATGTTCTTAGCAGCGATGTTTTCTCTCATCAGGGTAGGAACAGTATTTTCCAAAGGAAACATAAAACCCTATATAATTATTGCGTTGCAGCCTTCATTGGCCTCCTGGCGACTACTGTCGTTAAAAGCGTTCAGAACTTTAGCTTATAGAAATGTAGCAACGTCGCAATTACGTATCATTTCACAAAAATGATTTATCATTTTTCTGATTATTTAAAAAAAACTCTACAAGTAAACTAAAATTTTTATCATAGAATACATTGTATACTATAAAGCTACCACTAAAAACTTTGCGCCTACTTTGTATTTTGCTTCAGAACTTTTCAAATACATTTTTGCCATCAAACGGTTTTAAATAATAATTGAGACTGTCACTCAGTCCACGCATGTTTTGCAACACGTGTGTCGCCTTTAAACGAGGCATCTTCAGGCAAATTAATAAATCGCTGCTAACATTAAACTTCGAGCAGCCAATCCTCGTGTTTTTGTAGTCGAACGCATACTAATGGTAGCAGAATTAACCAAAATAATTCTAATTAACTAACAAGTAAAGTAATTTATGTATTCTTTTATGTATTGACGTTCCAACAGAACGGACAACACAGTGAAACACATGCGCGTGTGCCGCAAGCCCATCGACCAGGTGCCGCACTACTACCTCTCGGAGTCGCGATTCTTCCGAAGCATCGTCGAGCTCGTCTCCTACTACGAGAAGACGAGCCTCTCGGAGAATTTCATAGGGTATGCTTTTTGCTATATGTTTTATACTTAGATTATATAGATAGAGCATCGAGTCTCAAAAACGGATCAACTTTTTGTCAAAAAAAAAAAAAACTTTTTTTTTTGTCAGTGTTCTATATTCCTTCTCGTAAAATGTATCTTGACGTATTATTTAAAAAATAAAATGAGTTTTTACGCATTTAAAAGATGCAGAAATTATAAGATAAAATAAATATAGAAGTTATAAAGGAATCACTCAACCATTTATCACGCAAAATTGTATGAAAAAGTTGACCTGTTTTTCTCGAAGCATTTCTATGGAGAGTCTCTATATAATCTAAGGTTTTATATAACTCTGTTTCTTGTTTAACATGAAAGTTTTCCAAGTAAATTGAACTCTATATTGCGAACCATACACTCTTTTTTCGATTGTTTTGTATGTAATAATGCCTTTACACAGATAAGCCACAAAGATTGTCTGAAGTCGATGCACTACGATTTTAGTTTATTTTATATTTTTACTGTTTTTAACTATATTATAATTGTATTTATCTACTTATAAGACATAAATGTACCCACTTAGTTAACATAGTCCTTTATATATAAAAATAAAAAATTAAGAGGATTAACACAATAATTAAAAATGTAGATGTACCTATTTCTTTTTGGCTTCAGCGCGTGCCCTGTCAGTGCATAGTCGTCCTCTAAAACTCAGTTTTTTTATTTTGCATCCGGTATAGTAGTTATTGCAATAATCATTGTAAAAAAAAGAACTTTGATGTATTAAAGATTTTTTTTTTATATATAATTTTTATCTGCACCCTCGCCCGCGTGACTATGATCCTTTGACCGGATTTAAATGTAGTACATGGCCTTCTCTATCGCACATGCTATCTATAATATCTATATCTATTCTGTCTATCTATACGTATACCAATTTAAATGATGATTGATTGAATCGTTAGCCAAGAGCTGACAAGCAAACAAAGTCATATTCATGTGTATAATTTGTCATTAATCAGACTGAACTCAAACCTGCGCTGGCCATTCCGGCGTGTGGTAGCGACAGTGATTCACGACTTCCGTCCGCTGGAATCGTCGCAGCTGGCGCTGCGGCCCGGCGCCAAGGTGCTCGTGCTCAGCAAGGAGGGCGATGGCCGCGGCTGGTGGAAGGGCAGGACCCTCGACAAGGTACCAGTACACGTGCACTTGCTTATAAATATTATTTACTAGTTGTTTCCCACGTGAATCAGTATAAAATTTAATTCAATTTTTCGGCTGTTTAAGCGTGATGTTAAATAACACATACATACCAACATCTTCACAAATCTTCACATTTATAATTAATAGGAAAGTAAAATATTGCTTTGTGGTCCTTTGAACCGGACATGAACTACTGTTTTACGATTTATATATTATGTATACGATTTTTACGTAAGCTCATAATATTTTATCAAATAATTGACATATGGAAAAAAATATTCGATAAATCGCTTTGCGTGTTTTAGGGAGACAATCGCTCGGGCTATTTCCCGAAGGAATGCGTACGGGAGGAGCCCGAGTGCATCGGCGCGCTGGACTGATGTCAGCTGTGCCTCGCCGAGCGCGAGCTGCACTTCGCCACGCCGCCGCCGCTGCCGCAGGCGACGCGAGCGCCCCCGCACGACGACAATTCGCCCGGAGACCTCGTCTGAGGACTTCACACAGAAATAGGTCTAAGAGAACTGGGCCTAGAATATACCTACAACCAGGTATGTTTACACAAAGGAATAACGTACTAAATTGCGAATGCAATCGAAACAAATCAAATTTATTGCTCTTAAAACAAAAAAAAATTCGCTCGGTCCAATTCCATCTTCACGCGAAGGTATAGAGGCTACCAGTTGTGCGGTGTGAATATGTGTTATAGACGAATTCTAATGTTGATAGTAAAAGAATTTGACGTGGATTACATATGACGGTATCAAAGTGAACGCTTCGTACTTCAAGTATTATGTAACATTAATGTTGCGATAGTCCAACAATGTAATTAATGACACACACACAATATAATGCGATCAAAATAAGATTTAAAACTGACTTCTCACTATGACTTTTGAGCTCTCAAAATAAGCAGACTCAGTAGAATAATATTGTAGTTTTAAGACTTTGTTAAATGTTGTTAAAGAAATTGTGTACATGAAAGATTTTTAATTTAAAAAAAAAGAACATTTATTTATGTTCCTAACGTTATTTCGATCGTTTTGTATCGTGTATCATGCAGTAACAATAAAAACGTTTGTAATATCAAATCTATGAAAAGTGCATTGTGGCTATCATTTTTGTGACATTGTACATAATATTATTTTTTACCATATATAGTCATTACTGAATAAGATGCGTGTCTCAGTCACTCATGAGCGTATTTAAGGGGGAGGGGATGGGTGTTCCATGCCCACACCAGGATCCTTTTTTAAGGCTCCACCTGAAAAATAATCTTAAATACCCTAATGATGATTTCATTATAGTACGCAATAAGTGCAATGCAGTTTATTTAGCAATTTTACATTCAAAATGAATGTATGATTATCGCTGATAATTCAATATCAAATGAAATGTGCAAACAACATTATAATGAATGCCTCTGTCGGATGACACATCAAAACATTCACTAAAGTTATATTTTTTTATCATTGACCACCAAGTAGTTTAAGTAAATATGAATTGTACAGAATTAAATCAATCAATGCAATCTCAATTTTAATTGATTGTTGATAATTAAATTGTGTAGGTTATTATAATACGATATATAATAAAGTCAAAAATGTTTATCTATACAAATTACATTCTAGTTTATTAGTTTATATAAAATACATAGTCTACTCTATGTGCTAACATACGCACACTATTGCTGTCTCAAATATTTGTCTATGGTTCTCTATCTTGAATAAAGGTTGTCTATTGCTCTCTTCTAGCGGCACTTCTGGTTTGTTATTATGGTGCGTAAAAATGCTTTAAATCTAGAATAATGATATTAAATGGAAAGTGATATATCTTGTGTTGTTTGTGTAACGGAAATAAACTGATGTTTGTATTTAAGGGAATGAGTAATGTGTTAGACCATACAACTCCATGCATAGAAATTTAAATGACAGTGTGACGTTTTAATAGAGATGTAACGCTAAAAGTTATGTCAAATAACTTATAGTTATTTCTACTTCAGTGTCACAATGTGTTGGATAAAGATTGTATGGATTTAAAGAAAAAATAATGTTAAAAGATCTGTTTGTCAGTAGGTATAAATTACAATTATATCGCTATAAAATATAGGTCTTTTATTATTATTTTTGCTTTAAAAATATTTAATTGTACAGGTAGCTAGAATCACAAAGGACATTTCAAAAGAACTTTTAATTCATATGACAAAATTATGCTCAAAAAAACATTTAATGGCATGACATTCTGCTCTATATTTTCATTGGCTGTTTAGAACATTGTTCGTTTATTAAGAAAACTCTCGTCTGTTTGTTTGTGTTTGTGTGTGTGTGTGTGTAAATTTTTAGTCATTTTAATGTTTCTCTAAACAATAGTGAGATAAAGTGCCAAATGATTTGTTCCACGTCACATCTTGTGGATTCTTGTTTACAATTAAAATTTTTATATCGTTTATCTCACACATTTTATATTGTATGTATGTTGCAAATTAATTTAGTGGTATAGAGTCCAATGTAACTTTACTACTCTCCACTTTATATTTACTTTTAGTGAACAAAATTTATTTAGATGTTAAAAAGAAGAGTATTATCGTGCAGTATAAAATATTTAAGCGGAGTCACTTTAAATACCTCAATTTCAATATTTCTCTACATTCCAATGCGTGGGCGTACAGCGCATAACCTCTGTTGCACTTGTTTAATCATATTTTGATTGATTAAGGAGGTAGACAAGGCATCATCGTCATAACGAATCATTGAAATACCAATTTTGACCACAGTTCTCTCCCCATGCAATACCCTTGATATTAAGCTACGCTATTATCCGACTAGCCTGACAGCTTGGTATAGAGTTTGAGTTTTTCAACAATTACGCTTATTGCGCTTTATTCACCAAACTACATCTTTACATATAACAGTATACTCTGTTATGTCCATGGTACTGCTCATGTCTATAGGTGACGGTTACCACTTTCCATCAGGTGGGCCGTCAGCTTGTTTGTCATTCTAAGTTGTATAAAAAAAAAAAACATGGGAAAAGCTTTTAGTGACGACATACTACTTTGTCACTATGCTTATGGTATATCAAGTCTATTATTTAATAATAATATTTTATTTTCTAACTACAATTTGGTCCATTTTGTTAGTAACAATTTTCTTACAAACTATGTTTGTAAAAAAAATATGACTGTAAATAAAGCTTTTATATTAATATTCCTTTTTCAAATTTGAAGCGATAGATGCATAATAATACATTTTGGACAATAATAAAAAAATAGACATGTTACCAACTTATAAATAGTCTTAATTAAAAAGTATTAGGTTCAGTATCTATTCCTGAAGTGTCTATATGACAATGACCCACAGATGGACGAAGTTGCACCGTGCCGCTTCTATTTCTTACACTTACTGTGAATCTAAATTATTGATTACGCTATTCATAAAAGCTTGTAAAAAGCGTTCAGACACATTTCCTCGACACAGCCCTACCTATGTTTAAAAAAAAAATAAGAACTGCAAACGTCACTAGATATCAAGATATTGTTTTTTTTTAATGCCTGTTGACAATTGATGCTTTTTCTACCTCCTTTTGTCTTCTAAGTAAATGTTAAAGAATTCTTTGTATTGAACATGTCCCAAATATTTATTATATTTATATAATACGTATATATTTCTACAAAAGTAAGAAAAGAATGGCACCTGTTGGCAATAAAGGGATCATAGATGTTAAAAATACACTATGACACGTACAGTACTCTTCACGCGTTGCCAGTTCTTGCTGAGTTGTATTGCTCAGTACCCATTATTTCACTGTCACTGTGACCTTTAAACTGAAATAAATTATATTCTTCGTAAAGCAAGGTGCTTTACATAAATAACTGCACATTATATTTTATTCACGAGTGAATATAAGACATTTTCCTGATTTTAAAGTTATAATTATCTTATTAACATTAACAGATATGTAAACTTTATGTTTATAATGATTTCACTGTAAAAATCACTTTTAATCTATGACAAAACTATATATCTATAAAATAATTTTTATTTTATAGATACTATATTGTCTATGATATTTATAATATTTATAAAAAAAATATTTCAAATTTCGATCGTATTTAAATAGAACGTCCGTTAGCGTTTCAAAGTGCTACAGTCGGCCTACATCATCGGTCTAGTTTCGCTCACAATCTCTTTGCGTACAAATTGTAACAATTTAAAACATGTCTCTTCTATTATCCCTATCAATAGATGTTAATATGTCTCAATCTACATATATTTTTATATGTAAGTTAATATTTAACAAATTGGCAATCGGTCTATATAATGAAAATCACAATTTATTGAATAAATACTAAATAAGTTCCCATGATCATAGCATAGATAATAAAATGTATGTGGCGGTTATAAACTAATTGGGAATTTCATTATATATTATTAGAAGATTCTATTCAAGACTTGTATATTCAACGTTGACTCTGTAACATATGTAAATTGCTGTTAATTTATTTCTGTCCTAGAATAAGATAGCGCGTAAAATTGTTATACGTTTGTGACGCTGCGCACACAAATGTCAATGTCGAAAAAAGAACATTTCATAGTAATTTTTACACAATTTAAATTTGAAAAAAGAACGTTATGTTCTTATTCCTAGGATAAATAAGGTCAGGCTTCTTTCTCACTAGGAAGTACATATCTAACAGCGATCCCTGATCCAACATTGAATTGACACAAATTTGACATAAGACTTAACAGAAGCTAATTCGGTAGCTTATAAGGTTTCAATTCGAGTGATTACAGTAAAAGAAGCTTTGGCACCTCTACGGCATGTTTCATCAACATTGATAGGATAATAAAAACGTATACATACAAATGGTACATTTCAAATTCTGCCCATTTGTAGTGCGTGGCCGGAATTGTTCGACGATTTTACGTGCTATTTCGCGTGTAATAAAACTTGTGTCCGAAGTGAGATTCGGTAAATTATTACGATTCGTTAGTTGATACTATAAAGACGATAAATGGTTAACATCGTGAACTGCTACCATGTCAAATAATTTATTTATTTATTTAAGGAACACCAACAGCATATTGCATTACAACATATAGGTATAACAAACATTAAATATAATACCATATTAATGCACATGCCTATTATAGGTATTCACAGGTAATAATTCTACAATGGTAGCGTTATTTGGTGTTTTTCACTAGTTTATTTAGACTGAATTTTGTTCAAATTTTTCTTATAACTCCGAATAACATTTTTAGCTCTGGATATTTAAATTAAATGTGTTTTTTTTTTATGTTTCGATAATAGACTTACTAAACCAACTAATGTGAGAGAGACAATGATATTCACGTCTCCTGTCAAATTGGTTACCTATACACTTGGCGGAATGTAAGGCAAGTTAAAAAAAGAAGAAATAAGCTTTATTTTTATAAATAGCAACCCGTACATATTAAACTTCTTAATTGAAGGTAGCGAGTATTTTGTTTGAAAGCTTAGAATCTCAACTGACACAATTTTTCTTACCGACTGATAAATTACGACGAGCGCAATGAATGTTATCCTTCCACGTAGCAGTTTAAATGTCGGTTCATGTTAAATAGATATTTATAATAGACATAAGTTATAAATGTTTATATTTAATAATATAAAATAAATTATATAAAATATATAAATGTAAACGGAAGTGGCCAATAGTGTACACTTTTGCTTAACAGATTATTTATTTCTTTGGCGCAATTGGATCTTGTTTCATGGTGAAAAAAAAAAGAATGCATGCATAAAAAAAAATCTAATGATTTGTCGATCACAGTTATGTATTGTAATGGTAGTGTAATTGTTTCGTGTTAAATAAAATTTTGAGTTGGATTTCCTTTCGGTCCGTGGACTTGGATATTTTATTAATTGACAGAGATCTGAGAGTTTTGGCTGGTATCTCCAGGTGTTATCTAGTTTTTAAAATATCATATTTTATGGACCGAAAACACACACATATATATTATTTATAGCTTCTTTATATTTTATTTAATTATATCGTCATAGTCGTAGAATACCGACGGATCTGACGAAGATTACATATATAAAGATCCGTCAGTATTCTACGACTATGACGATATGTACTAAGATTTGATTATACATACTAACTGGCCACTTTCTCTAAACGAATTGTAATAATATAAATTGCATGTATTATATAAATAAATCATAATTATATAAACGTATAGTGCCACCTAAAATTATATATGCTTCAATGTGACATTGGTTAGGACACGGTGAATGTGTGTACCCACCGCTTTATATGAAGTTGTGAACAAATAATTATAATACAATATAAAAACAATATTTAAAAATTGAAAATAGTATAGTGAATATTTTAGTCCCGTGGTGACAGGGTCCCGTCGCGGGCGTCGTTGTTATATTGTACGAGAAATATATGTTGAACATTACATTAGGTTTGTAAACATGGTTGTTGTAACATAATAGAATATATTTTTTCTATTAAGTTGGACGGCCGAGGACGGTGCGTGACGATATGATGGACGCCATATTGGTATAACCTTCTGCAGATGATATGCGAACACCTTGCCCTTGAATATGTCGGTTCGACATTACAGACTCGTTGAGCAAGTTCAATGAACTTTTAAAGTAGTCGAATGTTTATTTTAAATTAAATGGAAACTTTTTTTTTATACAACTTAGAATGGCAAACAATCTAACGGCCCACCTGATGAAAAGTGGTAACCGTCGCCTATAGATATGAGCAGTATCATGGACATAACAGTGTATACTGTTTCGCCCATGATACCCTCCATGCGATGTCATTCCTGGGGACTCAGGTATTATTCCTCTGTACCCAGTAAATTCACGCCATATCCCACCCTTCAAACCGAAACACAGCCATGCAAACACAACTGCTCGGTTGAAACACGAATAGGACAGAGGTACCCAATCAATCGACTTTTGTACAAAGTCTCCCTCTGCTGTGCTACGTTCAGGACTGTTTTTCTAAGGGACTAATTCGCATATATTATAAGATTCTTCATGAGTAAGAACCCTGGAAGGTATCTTGAAATTACTCTAGTAATTTCATTGACAATATAAATAAGTCTATTTCGTTGGAAATGAATTAAACTGTTTAATGATCACTACTATTGTCAATAAGAGGATAGACACAAGAGCAAGGTGTTTGTATATTGTTCTTCGGAGCAACGTACTAACATGTTCGTGAATTTACAAATTTTTGCATGACATATTGATGTATGGTGCCAAAAGTGGTTGAAATGTCTTGATCTCTTGATTGTGCTAATATACAATGTTTAATGACTAGTTTTATCATATACAGTTTATTACAGAGAGAAATACATTTGTATTATATAATTTTTACATTATGACGTTACAGATGTTTTGCACGAATTAAAAAATAAATAAATATTGGAGCACTCGATATGTCTACGAATTGTATACTGCACGTGGCACATATCGTCATAGTCGTAGAATACTGACGGATCTATATATGTAATATTTGTCAGATCCGTCTGTATTCTATGTCTATGACGATATGTTTGTATGCACGTCGACTGCTACAATAGATGCAATACTGGCTGTATTACATTTAAAGTTTTCAACATAACAATGTTAATTACTCACACAGCCAGAAGAATATACGCATACATATACAATAAGTCCGTAACAGTCTGTTTCAATGGAACATAATGAAAATATTAGAATAGATGAGAATGTCGAAGCTGTTTTGACGCCGAAGAAACGGCTGTTCACGTTATCTTGGAATGTGAAGCTGTGGTCCCTCAACGTTTAGAAATCCTCGGAACGATGAGGTCGCTCCGTGAGGCCTGTGAAGATCCTAGGACACTTCTGTGCTCCTGGGCGGAGCTGGGCTGACTGTACTAGTCACGACTCATGCGCACAGTGGCCCGAATGAGAGTCCAATTTACATTACATTAGAATAGATGAGAAAATTTGATTACGCGACGGAAGCTTAAAAATGGTGTAACTTCTCCCGTTTTCCCAACATCTCCCTTCACTGCTCTGCTCCTATTGATCGTAGCGTGATGAAAAGTATACTATAACCTGCCCAGGAGTATGAAGAATAATTGTACCAAGTTTCGTTAAAATCCGTCGAATAGTTTTTATTTCTATAACGAACATACAGACAGACAGACAAAAATTTTACTGATTGCATTTTTGGCATCACTAATAACACCCTGATAGTTATTTTGGAAATATATTTCATGTACAGAATTGACCTCTCTACAGATTTATTATAAGTATAGATTACTAAATAACTAAAGTTGAATAACTTGGTTATTATTGTTAAACAGTTATTTTATGTCTTATGATCGGATCAATTATACGTTTGTTTACATTTTTACTAAGTTCTATTGAAACAGATCAGACTTAATAACTTCGGTTGGTACCTAATTGAAATTGTACAAGTGTTATAAATTCAAATTGCTCTTGTACTCGTGTGTGTCGGTAATCGTTGTGTCTATAATTATTTAAAATAAATGGTTCTATCGTTAAGTAAATGTCCTGTATGTAATGTAATTTAAAAATGTTATATCCACTATGGTTTCTATTGGTGCTGCCAATTTATTTTGTGTTCATTGATTTGATCGGGAAGTGCTGTCTCGTGCGTGCGTTGTGAACACACCCGCCGGAGCGAACTTAGCAAAATGTATTTTGATATTATTTATGTTCACGTTTTGTAAATATTATACAGAAATGGCATATCTCATTGTTCGGTAGACATGTAAGTTACAACTCCACAATAAATACACGGTTGGAGATTTGTGCTCGTTTCATTTTGTTATTATCAATTTAATTTCAACCAGACTAATCGGCTTTTTAAATTTTTTATTTCTGGTGCCTGGCTGGATATGGCCTAAAGATAAGTAAATAAAAGAAAAAAAAATTGTATATTTGAATACTGAGCGTGAAAAAATTATTTGATTCCTGGTGAAAAAAAAAGAAGTAAGTATCTACTCATAAGGGATTGTTTTTTTTTTATGGGTGAAAATGGTATGGTAACCCCGCCTGCGCTAACGGGATACGCTGGCGGAGCACCAGTGAAGGGTGATCGATGAGAATGAAAACAGGCCAGTTAGCCCATCATGATGAATTCATCAGGAATTAACCATGATAGTTTCCAGGGAGAACCGCAAGGAAGTCGACCTGGTTGGGTATATTGCTAGCAATGGGATTCTCAGTCTTCATTACTAACAATCTCTTTCCCCCCATCAGGTGGGGTGTGATCACTTTGACAACAATAACATACATATCTCGGATTAAAAATTGCCTTATCTACATAATTTTATGCCTACATTGGAAAAAAAATGTGTATAATATATTAATAATTGCTTTATGAAAACAAAAATATTATTTACATATCAATTTTATACAAAAACATTTACATATAAATACTTAAGTACTTATTTTTGTATATCTATGCGATATCATAGCACAGATAAAAAATACGTGTACATTTTACAGAGTACTTGAGCTCTCATAGATAAAGTGTAGCTAGGTGGTCGGTTGGATTGCAATGAGGTTATACTATCCACATTGTAATAAAATTATATATATATCTATATATATATATATATATATATATATATATATATATATATATATATATATATAATTATTTTAAGGGCTTTTACCTTCTTCAGGTATATCAGTCCTATCGTACCCTGAACTGATGTCTCAACAAATTTATAGCCATAGAAAATGTTTACATGCTATATAGCTAACAAGTATTTTTATCACATTTTATACTTCGAAGGGTATTTGAGTCCACTGTATAAAAAAAAAAAAACTGAAATGACGCATGTGGGTAATTGTTTTCAGTAACTACTTTTATTAATTTGACAAGCGGACAAACTGCTATATATACCCATTATTCGTCATTATGAAAAATCCTATATCACTGCCTTTCTCTATAAATATATATATATATATATATATATATATATATATATATATATATATATATATATATATATATATATATATATATATATATATATATATATATATATATATATATATATATATATATATATATATATACAGGGCCGTGCCTGACGGGCGTTCATTGCGTGCACCGCACGCAGGCGGCCGAAATTAAGAGGCGGCCAAATCGTTACAAGTTGTTTACTGGGCCGATTTCGGTTAACCAAAAACTGATTTTTTTCCCGGTTTGATGCCCTGTGTATAATAATAAACATTAAAAATTAAAGTAGTTTTTTTAATGTTATCCTGGGGGCGGCCATACAGACTGCTGTATACTAATTTAATTTAGAAAAATATCCACTTTCATATTCTGCTATTAATTGTTTTGATGAGGCCATGTAACTCACACTGTGCAATTATCCCCTTAAATTTCTCCTTAGAATTCTCATAATACATCATTAGACTAACATTATTTTCCTTGTGCTGTCCACATTATTATAACTAATAATAATTTATATGTGCAATTTTTAAATAATGATAGATCAAAGACCTTGTGTTTAATACACAGGGTATTTGATGCTATACTTATAATAAATTATTAATAATAAAACATTAGACTGATATCTTATTTCGTAAATGCAAAAAATATTGTTCTTTAAAAATAATATAGTAAAAAAACCCAATTAATTCACGTCTAACACTTTCTTTCTGTTGAAATTTAAAAATCGTTAATTACCTAAATGTAATTATATCTAAGTGTAAAATTATAGACTATACACATTAGCTTAATCGGCCATTCCTTAGTCCGTCTAAATATATAAGTATTACTTCAAGTCTGGCGTACTGCTGCCCAAATAAGTCCTGAGATCGGATACAGTGGATTTGATCAGTTTGGCGGGTATGGTTTCTCTGTTGAGCCGTTTGTACGCGGTGTAGCGGTGGCAGCCGCCGAAACTGTAGAAATAGTTCCCGCCCTCTGTACCTACGATCCAAAGGACGTCGATAGGCGGCACATTTCCGATTTTCTCTTCGTTCTGCAATAGAGAATGTTTTTTTTAATGGGCGATAATGGAATGGTAATCCCGCCTGCGCTATCGGTATACACTGGCGAGGCACCAGTGAGAGGTGGAGGTGGGAAGGGCTCAAGGCAGCAGGTGCTTTAGTCAATTGTAACGAATTCCACAAGAATTAATCAGTTTCTAGGGGAAACCACGTGGAGGTCAACCTGATAGGGAGTGTTGCTAGTTATGTGGAAATTAGACCCTATTACTAACAATTCTATCCCCCCCATAGAGAATGTTTAGGTAAATAACACCGCAGGCTGTTCATCCTATGGTAGAATATTATAAAGTATAAGCTATGGTTATATCGTATTGTATTACTCTTGCAACTTATAAGTCTAATTCATTAGACAGAAGGAGTGGTGAATAGTGATGAGTAACCATCTAATATAAATAACCAGATTTACAGATATTAAAATGTTCTAAGCCTACAAAAATCCCATTTCTACTATAAATAGAAGAAAAGAGGTCAGCTGCGCGTTGAATGCATACGTCGAGGGTTCAGTAGATAAATATGACAAAAATGACCTTTATTGCATTTGCGATATGAAATAGTCGCCTAATAGTTATTATTATTGATACAATTCGTAATGTCTTATTCTGGGCCATAATTATGATAAAAAACTGGGTAATAACTAAGTTTGTTTTTGAAGATTTTCAGAAAATTTTTCTATTTTTCCTGTAATACGTGAAGTATTTGAACTGGCAAAAGTCCCGAATAGGAGGAGGTCTTAGACAATAAGGGAGACCTATGTCCAGCAGTGGACAGTTAACAGTTCATATGACAATAATGATTCACGTATATTTTTATAAACTACAATTATTTCAGATTTTTCGCTTCAGAAACCTCAGAGATAAGGGGGTGGGAATAGTTTTATTACTTTTTTTTTTATTTTTCTCACTTTTCGATTATAATTAAAAAAACTATTTACATAGCATAAATATAAATAGAATTAGTTTTAAAATGTATGAATGAAACCCTTTCATATGACACCCCACATGGACTACATCAATTTAGAAATTTTAAATACCTACCCCTATCCCCTAATGACATTCCAAATTTCAAATTGTTTCTATTTCAAATTTTTCTCATCTATTATATATGAGATATAAAACTGAGACAGACGGACAGTCGTATTTTTAGGGTTCCATACCAACCCTAAAAAGATGCTAGCTTATATAAAAAATGGACTACTTGAATTGCAATATTGGGATTCTATTGTTTCTGCCTGCCCTACAGAGCAAAGATTTACCTGTGATGATAACAAAATGGCGTGACGTACTAATAATTGATCTGTCTTTATATCGAAACCTATATCTATGTAAATCTACAAACAACAAATATAAAAATAAAAAAAAAAAACAAATAGTGCTGAACTGAAAACAAAAAACATGTTGATTTTGTGATATCAAATAATCAAGGATTAAACATTTCAGGTAGCTGTTATTTTTGTAATAAAATACCTACTTCATATATAAAATATACGCACCCAAGTCTGTATGAGGTAGAAACATAAACATTCTGATAATATCTCTATCAATTATAAATAAGCTTTTTAGATACAGAATAAAGCCTTTAAAGTTACCACTGTAGAGGAGAACTGATTATTCATTTTAATCGCTCCATTGACATCATGAAATAAAGTCACGGTCAATATGACTGAATCAGCTATATTATATTTTTTTTCTTGCTACTTCGTATATATACATACATCATACATATAGTATACATATATTGTCAACATCTGCATGTATTTATACGCATATTTTACAAATAAATAAATCTTGAATCTTGAAACATGTATATCACAAGTCGCAAAACAAATAAGGTGGACCACTCAAAGTAGATACTTTTGCCGTGTGGTTCCGAAATATAATTGGCCATCCATTTCCATGGGTGTCGTAAAAAGCTACTAACGAAACTTAATAGTCGAGAGATAGGCAGCAACGCCCCTCTTAAAACATCGCCAAAAGTTTAACTGCAAATGCCAACCCGTCTACCAAGCGGGACAACTACTAACTTGGCTAATGTGGAGTAAAAACCCCCTAATGTGGAGGAAAGTAACGGCTGATCTGATGATGATGAGACCACTCTTAAATAGCGTAATAGATAAAGCGTATCCCAGATTTTAGACCTTCAAGAATACAACTGTAAAAACTGCATCTAAATTCGTGCAGAAATTTTTGCGTTATTCTGGAATTAATAGATAGACAGACGAAATTTCTAATAATAGTTGTTTTAGCTTCAAACATTCTCATATACAGGTACCGTAAAGTTACAATTTTATTAATAATTATTTTTTATTTTTTAAATATACATCTTGTCTTTATAAAGATAAGATGTATTCATAAAGTAAATGTAAAGTAAATATCAAAAGTATAACCATAGCCATAGCATGAAAATAAATACCTGTATAGTTTCCATTAGTGATTTCACCTTGTCCTCGTCGACTTCTGGTACGAAGGGCCTCAAGATCACAGACATGGGGATGTCGTGCACCTCATCTTTGTACGCGCTGTGTATGCTTGTCATCCTGACCGCTGGCCATAAAAGTAACACATATAAATAACTCATGGAAGTACTCAACATCGTTTGTAACAAAAAAAAATCTTAATATTTTTATAAATACAATTCTCTATCTACTAGGTAAATAAATAATCCATGCTCCGAGAATTCACAATGCTAATCAGGATTCGCAGATTTTAGATTGATAAATTTGTTGATAATAGATATGTGAATTATTAAGCGCAGGGCAATACTATAGTTAGTTTAGAACAAAGTAAATTTTAATAAATAAAATTACAGAATACCCTAGATGTTTACACACATAATTTAGATATTCACTATTTTTTAAATAAACATTTTATGATAACATATAAATGTAATAAAAAGCAACTGACTTTTCTTTTTTATCTTTTGTATTTCTAAATATGTTTCAACGTATATTTTAAAGCTCCCCGATCGAAACTTACTAGATCCCATTAATATCGTAAAAAACAGGAAAAATTTAACAAAAGACTACTTATAATAATTAGCTGAGCACACACAAATATTATGTCATATTTAAATAAATTATGCAACTCCTAGAGCGCAGCTAAATTCTGAATGTTGTACAAAACAAAAGAGACATCACTTACAATTCCTCAATATTGCACTATTTGCGAAGAGTACAATCGATTTTATCATAACAAAACACTATTTCGTATAGCGTAGTGACTCAGTCGAATACACACGCGAGACTGACTGAAACATTGTTTGCAATCAGCCTTGTAGAATTTAGCATCTGATTCACACAAGGTCATGCAAGCGATAAAAGGTAATACTATTAAAATTATTTGATTGAATTTGAAGCAAGTATTAATTTAATTGTCCAACGAAAGTGAACATATCATAAACATGTATGCACTAGGGAAATTACACGAGTAATTCCTTCCATGCATGTTAAGTGGTGACGTAATCGTATTATTTATTACTTTCAATCTTTGAATACTTACTTAAAGCTATAGCAATGATAGAATCGTCATGGCTTACTGGTCTCTTACATTGATTAGAGTTCAAAAGTACCAATTAATGAGTTCCAATCTAGCTAATATATTTGTACCATTTTTTTACTATTAAAAAGGTCTCACGATTGTCCACAATATCACCTGATGGAAAGCAATTTTTTTTTAAATGGGTGATAATGGAATGGTAACGCTATTGGTATACGCTGGCGGGGCACCAGTGAGGGATGATAGGTGAGGACGAAAGTATGTCAGTTAGCCCATCGTGACGAATTCAAGAATTGTTCACGATGGTTTCCAGGGGGAACCACGTGGAGGTTGACCTGATAGGGCATATTGCTAGCAATGGGGTTGTCAAACTCCATTGCTAACAATCCCTTTCCCCCCAATGGAAAGCGATTATGTGGTCTAAGATGGTGCTCGCGGGTCCACGAATTGCCTATTCAGATTTACCTTAAATTGGTATAGATTATATTTGAATGGAAAAAAATAAACTGGGAGAAATTTCCACTTCTGATGGTACGCATGATGAAAGAAGACGCAAAGCGCTTTGTGTTTATAAATGGTACGTATTTATCTCTCCAGTGATGAAAACATCGTAAACAAACAAAACCAATATGATGAATTGTTCAGCGAAATTCTGGTCTGTCATTATTAAAATATTACAAATAATTACAATGCGTTACCGAATATACTGATATACGACGATGTGATATACAAAAAATATCTTTTTTAAATGTATTTTTCTCCTACAGAAACCATCTAGAAAAGAAAGTTTTCTGATATGCGGGGCTGTTAGCAAATGGGGGGGGGGGGGCGGCTATAAGCTGTTACTTACATAGCGTAATGAGCTATAAGATATTCAGGCCCCACCTGTAAGTACATAATATTAAAAAAAAAAAGACGAGGGTTATTAAATAAAACACACCAATATTTAACTACACAAAAATGTATTTATTTCAATCTCGATGGTCGCAATAACATTGAAGTCGTCGTCGTATACATGGTGTCCACGCCGCTGACACGTATCAATTTTATATCTATATTAAAATTTATTTAAAATCAGTTTATAATAAATATTCTGTGGTGTATAATTAGTGAGATAAAAGCTTATATTCCGACAGCGACGTGATACAATTTCAATGTTCCACAGCATCTTTTAACATATTCAAATAAATTTCTCGTTATTTTTTTTCTCGTATACTGTTTCAGATATTTTGTTTTAGAACACATCAACTTAACACTAGCAAAAAATCTTGCTCATATCCGAACTATCACTAAGTGGAACTAATCGCACGTTATACTGTATGCAGGTATGCCCGTACGCGTGTCCACGTACAGACTCGGCGACGTAATAAAACAACCTTCAACTTAGAACTATATGAAAAATATAATATTTTGTTCTGATATTCACAACTCCCGAATACATATTATATATATATGTAAAAGCAATATAATTATATTAAAAACTGTCGAGATACTGATAAAGTGGTATCCCGCCCGATATCCGATTATTAATGCACGTGGAACTAACACAACCGTTTCTAATAAAATATTAAAATTGCACACAAGTCACCGTGCGCCTGCGCAGGTGTGTGCGCCGCGCAACTGCGATATCTCCCGGTAGTGTTATGTATAGGGGACTACACAAATATTAAAAATTGTTTTCATATACACAACAAATATAAAAAAAAATTCATTATTATCATAATTTGTCGCAATAAATAAATCGTAATCAATTAAATATGCCATAGTTTTTCATTATTTTAAATACTGTAAGTTGAATAAATAAGGACGCTCTCCTAACTTTTTTCTATTTGGCTTTTTAGTAAAGTATTTAGTACCATTCAATTTTCGTGGCACGTATCAATTAATCATGAATTTATTTACATAAAACACAAGTACAATTACAGACTTGATGTTATATAAAAAATTATAGATAATGCATTGGTTTTTATTAGTAAAATAATAAGGTAAATTGTGTTTACTATTGTCAAAGCGCTATAATTCTATTACCGGGAGAGACAGTGGTTGCGTAGCGAGCAACACTGTACAGTCGCACTGTATAGGACACTAGTTAGCACAAAATATCTGAATACTTACAATTAAACATTACACTAGGTTAGCTTACAACTATCGTATATTTATTTATATCCACCGTAGTAGTAAAGACGATTAAGTAGTGAACGCTTAGAAACACGAGATCCCGCCGAACGATGTGGTGCCATTATAAAATATTAATACTGTCCAATAATCCACAGAACATAATTATAATAGTCCAAAACTAAACACCGGTTAAGAAATCATAATAATACTTGTATATAGAATAACAGTTGGAGCGCGAGAATTGATTTGTAAAACGTTACATCTATATTATAATAATAATAATAATAAAAAATTATAATAAAAATATAATTTGAAACAAATACTGGGTACCAGTCTAGTCAGTATAGTCGAACAATAATACAAATTAAATACATTTCAATTACATGTCCCTCCAAAAATACGATTGCTAGAAATATGTGTATGTAATAGTATACAATGTCCTATGTCCTAAGGCAATATGAGATGTACGGCCCTGCGCACGCGCAGTCGGCAGCAGTACTGTACGGCTCGCACCGGCTACTTAAATATATTATGTTATATAAATGGCAATTCAGTGGAAGCTGCACAATAGTATGTCACGCCCGTAACCTGCAACAATCGACAAAAAAAAGTTTTTTTTTTTTTAATATGACTAATTAAATTCAATGAACCGTACATTGACTCTATTCGCCACCTGATGGTAAGTGATTTAAAAATCTGTGTGGGTCGCAGGTTTAATGCAAGATTGCATTCAACCTGCGGAACACACTATAAATTATCGCTGGCAAGCTTAAGAAAGCAGAAAAAATATTTACAAATCATTGATAATCATTATATATGCTGAATAGAAAAAGAAAATACAACTACAGTTTATTCTTGAAATCTGTGTGGATTTTAATTTTTTCAAATAAAAAAACATAGGTTCACAATTGGTAACTACCCTAGATACACAAAAAGAAATTAAAATATGATTTGGGTATCATTTTAAACCGATTTGATTTTTTTATTTAAAAAATCTACTACTATTTGATTAATCCCATAAAATATATATATATATATATATCAAAAACAACTCAGTAGTTTGATTTTTAAATCAAAATAATTGATTCACAATGTGATTTTTGTCACTATTAGAGTCGGTTACTTTTTTTGTGGAACAAAATCTATTTGTTTAAAATCTATAAAACACCAAGATATATTTATTTATTGTTCATAGCTATTTAAACTGTAACATATAACGAGAAAAGCGTGCTGTTTGTGAAGCGAGCGCACTCACCTGCGGCACAGGTGTGAAGCTGTAGTATCTACGGCGATAAGTCCTGGTGCATGTGGTCGTAGCCCATGGAGCCGTCGTAGCTGGGCTGCGGCTGGTCATACCCGGGCGCCGGCAGGGAGTAGCCCATCGAGTCTTGCGTCGGCGCCGGCGACATCATCGGCGTCGCCGTGCCCGACGCCGCGCCCATCGAGTACGGCGACGCGCCCGCTGCTGCGACACCATTCACACTTGTCACTTGCACCAGCACATCCCCCCTTCCCCCCACGCACATTGCCCCAATCTATACTCAGCATCAGACCCAGATTCGATTCCCTATCAAGCTAATAATGCCCATCAAAAATATATAAAAAATATAAGCATTGAAAAGATATCACATAAATTACCGTGTTTCCAATAACATACTGATAAATTATAATAGGTACATGGGCAAGTTGAGTGACTATTGGCAACTGATTTAGTTACCTGCCCCATCTGTTATTACAATTGTGAGCATATTTATCTTCATTATTCATTATAACTACTGCTCGATAGCCATATGTCATGACTCGTTTACACATACTAAATAGTCGAGTGATAAACTAATTTTGAACCTTAATTGGATATAAAATTAAGTAAAATTTGGTTAGCTACTCAAATACTTAATACATGTAAACCGGGCGTAAAGCGCATACGGCCAGCGTAAGGACTATTAAACTGTTTACTGTGGTGTGGAGTGGCTCTGGCGGGAGGGGAGCTAGCATCGCGCCTGCACGCGCCCATCCAAGGCAGGTCTGTGTGCGAAAACGACAGTATAGTACGCGGGAAGTGGCGTCGCTAGTACTTGAACCGTTTGTCGGTTGTTTTTTTTTTTATATATCTATGACATTTGAATGAGGGTATGTAAATCGCGAGAATACTTAGAACTATTAATTAAAATAAAGGTGCAGGTGTAATGCTAGAAATTAGCTCAAGCCAGCCGTACATGGTCAAGAACAAAGTGACATCAATTTGCACAATCCTTTGTCTATGTATATTAATATAAGAACATCGAGAAGTTTCATATCTTTTTTTACTACTCAAGATATGAATGCCATAAATAAAACACAAATTGCGCCTTTTGTACCTTTACTAATATTATAAATATGTAGCCAGTTTGTTTGTTACCTTTTAGCGATTTATCGACTCAACAAATTATCGGGGAATTTTCTTAGATATAGTATTTGGAATTGAGGATAAAGAAATAAGCTATCTTTTATATCAGTTAATTAATAAACTGTTTATCATAATGAAAGCTCTGGCTTTGCATGGGCTGTCTTACTCATCACTTATTTATCGAAAAACACCAACTCGCGCATTGTTGTTTCACAAAGGAAATATCAATCTATACCACTATAGCCAGAAACATGCATACAATCCACCTGAATTTAGTAGTTACTTAAGTACTCAACAGGTCGTAACATGGGACGTATTCTATTTTATTATTCTATAGACTGAAATTACGACCTTATTGCACAAGGAATAAAATTGTCATTCCACAATCGTAAGATCGGCAACCCCCAGATCATGCAAATTGATACGAAAGTAATATTTAATAGTAATATAGCCGGTGTGTGCGATAATGTTGTGAAATGCTCAGTTTGTTTACCGGCTGCTTTCTTGGCGGCGTACAGGTTGGCTTCCTCTTGCGCCTTGCCAATGTTCTTCTTATAACGGATGCGCTTGTTGCCGAACCAATTGGATACCTGCAAACAGGTGTTTTTTGTATCGGTTCTTGTATAAAATATTCGGGAAAAGCGAATTAAACATAGTGTATTTCGTATAAAAAGCGAAATTTTGGTATATCTCCTTCAATTAATTCCCTATTATTTTTAAATTCTTTATCAATAATTCATAGTTATGTCAATTAAAATTTTATTCAGTTTTATTAATTAATATAAGTATAATAAAACTCTAGATTTTTCTATGGTGTTTCTATGAGACAAAATTTAACGAGTTTTAGCAATTGATTAATTTGACTGGAAAATTACAAAAGTATCAAAAATTATTGTTTTAAATCAAAAAGTACACAGAACAACTATTTAGGCATGCATTGCTAGATTTTAGTTCTTTTTCGTGCAAAATAGATTACATTCAAATTTTTATATTAGGAATATGTTTTGTTTGCTACGTCTGAAAGCCACGCCACGCTGTGTTGCCAGCATCTGCAGTTCGACATTCAAAACTTCGGTTTAGTCTTACGGCTATTTCGACCGAAGACTTCATCTGTTGCATGTTAGCAATAACTAAATATGTGAGACTGATTTCATATTATTGTAGCTGCTTTTATAACATACAACATTTTAGGTAAAAATTTTATTTATTGGGTCATTAGGAAGTCTAATCTGTGGTAGAAGGCGTTTTTAGGCCAAATGTAATAGAAGCGGAACTTCAGTCCGATCTTAGTTATGATTAACATCAAGAGAAACGACAATGGACATCTTGTAAACTTGACAAATGCAACATCTTATCAACAATGTTTCTGGCAAATAAATTTTATTTCATTTATTATTATAAGTTTTTTTTTTTATGACAGTATTATTTCAATAATGTACATATGACATTATTATTAGTATATAGTTGGGAGTTTTTCCATTTATTTTCACGTATAAAGATAGACGAGTCATGTGGACGGTTACCTACATGCAAGCGTGACTAGTGTCATATATAACATATGCATTTCGGGCAGCTCGTTACAACGAGTACCTGCGACACAGTTATACCACACTTCCTCGACAGCTCCTGCTTCACCTCCTCGCTCGGGTACGGATTAGCGAGGTGCGAGTAAAAGTACTCGTTGAGGAGCTCCAGCGCTTGCTTGGTGAAGTTGCGCCGCTTGCGCCGCGCGTCCAGGAAACTGGAAGCACCAAACAGGCGGTCATTGCGGGTCGGTTACCTGCGAGACAGTGATGCCGCACTTGCGTGCCAGCTCCTCCTTGGCCTCCTCGCTCGGGTACGGGTTGGAGAGGTGCGAGTAGAAGTACTCGTTCAGGATCTCCGACGCCTGCTTGCTGAAGTTGCGTCGCTTTCGGCGCGCGTCCAGGAAACTGCAAGCGGTAATTGTTGGTATTGCTCGTAATTTTGCGAGGCCAAAGTTGAGATGTTGGCATGCAAGTACATAACGCGTGGTAGTAACGCGTTTTAAAATATAACGTTTTTAATAAAAGAAGCACCAAGGTTCATCTGATGGTACGTGGTCACAGCGGTTTCTTTACACCAGTTTATCAAAATCAAGTTACAGTCCAATAGTAGTCAATACAGCTGTAGTAATATGTACCGTGTACATTACATTTTATTGCAACTTACCGAGAACGTAGTATCATGACGGCTTCACACGTGGACTGTTTCAATTGCATCTGGATGGAGCTGAACTTCTTATGAATGATTTGCACCATACGCTCAATTTCCTGTCGTCATAGCAATGAAAGAAAATTTGTAGAAAATGTAATATGGAAATAATCAATTGACAAACTATGTTCAGTTTATTATGGCCGCTTTTGTAATAACTGTACTTCTGAATTTAGAGCATTATGTATACTAAGTAATGTAATAAACACAAAGGTCTTTTTTTGTGTTTACGAATCTGAGTTAAACTGTCTGCCTGCCCCATCTCTGTAAGGGCGAGGATTTAATTTATATACATTTAGTTATAATCGGATTTTAATTAAATTAGTTACTGGTAGGTTATATCTAGACTCATAAGACACTGAATATATAGATACACGCGTCACCACACATAAGTCGCGAGAAACAGATAGTCCTTAATACTATTACAAATGTGAAAATGAACTTGTCTCTTGTTACATCTTAGTCTTGATGGCGTAACCAATCACTATAGGGGGGAAAGGGGCTTGTTAGTAATGGAGACCAAGAATCCCTTTGCTAGCAATATATCCAACCAGGTCGACCTCCTCGCGGTTTCCCCTGGAAACTATCATGATTAATTCCTGATGAATTCATCATGATGGGCTACTAACTGGCCTGTTTTCGATCACCCTTCACTGGTGCCCCGCCAGCGTATCCCATTAGCGCAGGCAGGGTTACCATTCCGTTTTCATCCAATAAAAATAAAAACCAATCACTATAAAATCTCGTATACACGTTCTATATGGGATGGAGAAGGACATAGGGGACACATACTAGTCACACGGACGGAATCGCGAGTTAAAGCTAGTATATAAAAAAAAAGAACTCACCTTGGGCGTGATGGGCCTGGTGCGGCTCTGCTCCCGGAGCAGGTTCATGACGTGCGTGGTGAACTCGTTGCACGCGTTCTCGTACTTGTCGAGCTCCTGGTGGTAGATCTGCCGGATCTGGGCGAGCTTCGCGCGGTAGTCCGAGTGCTCGATGGCGTTATCTGCTTGAGCCACAGTGCCTTAGTTGGCAGCACACGGGGGAAAGAAAGACAACATGCAACCTCCGTCCCAATGCGCTTGTTAGTAGTGCCTTGCCAGCGTGGAAATCTCTACCCATAGTATTGTTGTCAACAAATACAAAACTGTTACTACTTGTCAAGAAATTATATAGGGAGCTTCCGTATAAAATTATTTTCAATAATCTCCCTTTTTCTCAACTGTCAAGAGTGTTAATAACTGTAGCTTACCGAAGTATGACAAAAACACAACTTAGTCAATTTTTAAAAATAATGTAATTATTTTCAAAGTTTCTGAATAATTATTTAAAAAGTTCTCTGCTAGCCAACTAAAATGTTAATTATGCAAAATTTCCAAGCAAAATATGAAGTAGGTGTAAAGTTTTTAATGATAGATTTATATTCACTATTAACATTTTTGTTCACTAGCAGAGCACTTTTTAAATAATAAATCAGATATATTGAAAAATGTTCAATTGTTTTTGAAATTTGACAAATAATTGCGACGTTATCACACTTTGGTAAGCTACAATCATAAACACTCTTAAATGAAACGATTAAAATGTCATTTTTCTTTCATGTTTGCTGTAGGATATGTATTTCAAGATTATATATTAAAGCTAATATAACCAGGGATAATATCACAAACTTTCAATGAAACTGAATGAAAATTTGAACAATCTAATAACCCAATCAACAG
Source organism: Galleria mellonella (assembly GCF_026898425.1). Taxonomy (NCBI): domain Eukaryota; kingdom Metazoa; phylum Arthropoda; class Insecta; order Lepidoptera; family Pyralidae; genus Galleria; species Galleria mellonella. Next base: position 1,555,796 of record NW_026442180.1, read on the forward strand.
ATCAACTAACAGATATGTCCGATATAAGTATAATTATAAAAAAAATATTTATTGTATGAATGTTTAGATCCATTATTATTTTCATTTAAATAGTGTTATTGTGATGATTTGCAAAAGGAAACCCAGTTTATATGTTCATTAACTTTTTATTCAGAAGATTATTTGTTTCATTGTGATTCAGAAGTTTATTGACAGGAAAGCAAGAGACTAAGTCATAAGTCAAGATGTGAAAACTATGTTATTGACTTTAGTTTGAATTTCAAAAACTTGTTGCCCACAAGCTATAAACTGCTTTCAACCAAGCAAACAAATGAATGTGAAAATCTTGTAAAAAGGTTTTTAGACATTTTAATAAGTACAAATCTTTGTTTAAGAATAAATCTAGTCTGTCTCATGTAATACATTATATGTAAAATAATAATAGCTCTGAACATATCACACTTGTAGAAGATATAATTCAGCAAATTTTTATAATAATATTCAGTTGGACCCTGGACAGTATCCAGTGAATTATATTAGTGTTCCTTCTTAATGTATTCTAATTCATACTTTTGTCTAGCATATATGGTATAAATATTCGATACTTCAATATGTTGTGGGATACATACAAGGACCTGTAATGTATAATGTTACCTATTTGGATCTAAGGACCATTTAGATTAACAAATAAATGGATTATTTAATTATAAAATGAATGATGCACACAAAACATATAAGCCTTTTCTTGCTTATTTATGCATTATGCCTAATTGTTAAACAGTATGGCAGCACAAATTGCATGGTTATAATGGGGTTAGCCAACTATTAATGCAGTTATGTGAGAGCAAAGCAAAAACAAACACAATATAAATTGCCCAAATATCAACGTCATGCAAGATTTATTTATGCTGTGATAGTGCATATTCAATGAAAACCTTTCAGTGTAGTGTTGGATTCAGTTAGGTTCGGATGAGGTATCAAATCCTTTTTGTATGCTCTTCTAATTTTTATTTATTATAAACAATAAAAGACTAAGAGCATTGTTATTACATTATTTAAATATATTTTTTAATTACTATGTTCATTAACAATATCGTTTCTTTGTATAAGTTTTATAGTACATTCACATTTATTATAGAAAACAGATTATAAAGAAAATGACTAGAGGGACAGGTCCCTTGAAGGGATTTCTTCGACCTACCCTGGAGAAACTATTGTATATTGTTCCTTAGATATTTGTACTTTCATATAAGTGGTTTAATGTTCTAGCTTTTCTTTTGTGATCTTAGTAATTTTAGTCTAAATCCACCACAAAAGGTTGAAAACAAAAATTATATCAAAGGATATATTAAGACAACATTATAGGGGAAGAACAGGTTCCAGATAAAATTACTGGTTTTATTACACAAGTATGATAAGTGATTACTGAAAAGGTTGCATTTTTCACACTATTCCATAAATTGCATGCAATGAGTGAAGTTTACATTCAATGAGTGAATTTGATCAGATACACTAACACTATATATAATACATATTAAAAATATATATAAACATAAATACATATATATATATATTCTTTTTTTGAAATATTGGATCTAAACATTTCTTTATTTTCAATATTCAATTATATTTAGTATGTATAAATTTGAATAGGATATTACAATAATATAAACTACAATAATATAGAAATGCAATATTTAAGATAAATATAAATATGTATATGAAATAACATTTTCATATTGAATTTTATATATTGAAAGTGATAAAACAGAAATAATATTGTTACAAATATCTATTAAAATAATAGAATAGAAATATCCATTGTACAAATAGACTACTTTAGAAGCTTCTTTTAAATCATCATATCTTATTATTCTACTAATGGATTAGAAATGTTATCTGCTGAGAAAAGCCAACAAGAAAATCAACATATATATATTTATTTTTATAATTTCAATATACTTATTTATTGATAACTACCTACAACAGTAACAATGATGAAGCTTGTAGAAATAATGTTATTTTGTCAACAAATTAATTATTTGAATTTACTTTGACACATATATTGTGTAAATATACAACCAGAATATTAACAGCAAAGCAATTATAGGAAATGATTAATTACCCCATTCTCCAGCAGCAGCTGAAGCTGAGGCAGCAGCTCCGGCGCCCCCACCCTTCTCTGGGCCAGCAACACCCTCAGCGATGAGCATGTTATCCAAGCGCATCAACTGAGGATCTGGGGGCTCTTCCTCTTGCGTGTTTCGTAGGGACAGAACTAAATAAAGATTATTATTTTTAACTTGATTAAAAATACTTATCTATTTACTAACTGCACATAACATAGATTAGCCATTTCTTCTGTGTCATACTATACTACTCAAGGGAAAGGTGGCTTAAATATTAATCAAGAAAATTTTTTATTTTTTATTGATAGAATAATTTTTAGAATCAAATCAGTAGTTACATTTATTAATTGTTAACCTATGAATATACTATTACAAAACAAAACTCATAGGTAAATTTACTTATCACTACTTTTAAAATTATGCTAATAGTATAACAACACTAGAAAATATTAAAAAAGCAGTGTATAATTTAGGATCCAACCTGTTTGTTAACAATGTATTATGATCATAACATTTTATAGAATAAGTATTTACCTGTTTTCTCTTTGATTTCACAGAGCACAGAAAATAATGCAGGCTTCATGCGATGACAGTTCAATGTATGTTTTCTCGCTTGAGCTTCGTCCAAGCTTTGATCTGTGATGTTCATAATCTGTTGTAAGATTTCACCTATATCTTGTTTGCGAGCTTCACCCTCGCCTGCAGCCGGGGTGCCTTCACCACCTGGGAGCCCATAGCCCTGCGGTCCCATCAGGCCACCGCTGTGCGCCATCATCCGATTTGGATCGTCCATTTTTACACAGTGCAATCAATACATAAATGTGCCTAAAACTTACTATAAGTACGTATACGAATTTGTACGAAGTTAAAACAGATATTTAGCAAAAATTTTACAACAAAACTCAACAAAACCCCACTGGACGAAAAGCAAGAGCTTCTCGGAGCCAGCAATAAAATGGCCGACTTAATTTCTTTGTGCTGTCAAATCATGAAAAAGAAAACAAATAATCAAAGTTTATGGGCAGGATCAAATAGCTCTATCTCTTTTTTATATGCACGAAGCGGAAATTTATGTGAAAGAGAAAGATATCAATTGTGTAGCCATTAAAAAAATTATTCTGGGTTTCCATCTTTAATTTTTTTTTTATTGAATATCATTAAGTAGCATTAGTACGATACCTATTTATACTATATTATAATGAATATATTCAAATTTATTCACTCTATAGACGGTTAATTATTTCATACAAGCATTTAATGTCGGTTATTGTATGAAATATAGGACTTATTACATTATGTATTACATGCATTTAATCGTACACAAAACAAATCCAAATCTCAGAAGAATCCTTATCCAATGTCTGAGTATTGCATACCTGCTAAGTGTCAATGTCATTTTGACAATCTAGAACTTATAGTGATTTCAATATTATAAATAACTGCTATCGCTATATGTTAAAAATTGTTAGAAAAAATATAATTGTTATATTGTCTTTTAAACAATACATTTGTATATCATACTATTTCTGAGGTCTAGCTAAATGAGACTAATAATGGATAATTTTATGCCATTAATATAAAGCATTTTTTTATATATATTTTCGTGACATGACATATGATTTTAACAACACGACAATTTTAATATAAAAATGATTAAAAGACTGTCATCATTGTGTTCTCTTGTATCTGATATTTATGTTGTATTTAACGTGTGTATGTATGTGTGTATATGTATGTGTATGTGTATATGTATATATATGTGTATGTGTATGTATGTATATATGTGAATGTATGTGTGTATATATATATAATTATTTATAATTTATGTAAATATTTATTTAAATTTCTGTCTTGCACTACTACTGCCCACTCACTACTTCCTATGCCACTGCGTTAGGTTGACTGGAAGAAATCTCTTTTAGAGATAAGTTCGCCTTTGCTAACATTGTTATTAACTTATTGTTGTTACTGTATGTTTTTGTGCAATAATATATATATATATATATATATATATATATATATATATATATATATATATATATATATATATATATATATATATATATATATATATATATATATATATATATATATAATTAATAAGTATACATACATATCTGTCACGCCTATCTCCCATTATAGTAGGCAGAAACAATAGAACGCCAAACGCTTCGATTCAAACAAACCTCTTTCGCTTTTTTTACATTCATTAATCTTTTCATACACGCTCGCCGGTTACGTATACTTTTAATTTTGCTCTTTTTCGGCACGTAGCCTATTTGGTCGACATACGGACATACATTTAATCTAAATGGACGTCTAGAGCGGCCCCTATTGACCACTACATTTTTTCTTACTCGATAAATCTTTTACGTAATTCTAATTTCATCATCCATCCTCTCCAAATGGCCAAACCAACACAACATTCCTTTTTCGATTTTTGTATAATTAATAAATAAGTAATTGTCAATACTAACATAGTTTTCCAAAATTTTATTTTATTTTTTCAAACTGATAAGACCAATGATTATTATATTTTATACAGGTATGCATACGATCTATGAATAATAATTATTATAAAGCAACCTCAACTATGTTATTTCATATCTATATTTCACTTATGACTATTTCAGTCACAATTAGTAACATCACTATTTCGACAATTACAAGAAGTTTCGTCAGCACCACGCGTGCAATAAATTCCAATTTTTGACTGATCGGATTTCCAGATGTTATGATTTTGAAACCAGTGGACACTTTAAATATACATAAATGAGACAAGTTCTCACGTTAGTATATAAGTGTAGTGTATTTAGTAAATATTCAGTCTCGTGCGTTCCATACAGACTTTCACACAATCTCCAGTGGGGAAGTAATAAAACCCATCGGAAAATTAAAATCCCGAATCCTTACAAAGAAATTATTATGGCTGATCCTAAGATTGAAGAAATTTTAGCTCCCTTCAGAGCTAGCGTCAAAGAGCAGGGTGATTTAGTCAGAAAATTAAAGGAGGAGAAAGCACCGGAAATCGATGTAAAGAAGGCAGTAGCTGAATTGAAAGCAAGGAAAAAATTGTTGGAAGACAAAGAATTGAGCCTCGCACCCGCGGAGGAATTATTTGATCGTGCAAAAATGGAGGATTTGATCAAAAGGCGGTTCTTTTATGACCAGTCATTTGCAATCTATGGGGGCATTACTGGTCAATTCGACTTCGGGCCTATGGGCTGTGCACTTAAAAGTAACATGATCCAACTATGGAGGAAGTACTTTATATTACAAGAACAAATGTTAGAAGTGGACTGTTCAATTTTAACACCGGAGCCTGTTTTAAAAGCTTCTGGTCATGTGGAGAGGTTTGCTGATCTCATGACAAAAGATGTTAAAACTGGAGAGTGCTTTCGGTTAGACCACTTAATCAAAGCTCATTTAGAGAAAATTAAAAGTGAGAAGAATACAAAAGCTGAGCTGAAAGCTGAAATTGAAGATATTCTGGTTAAACTTGATGGTATGACAGCCGATGAGATGTCAGCTCTCATGCAAAGATTCCAGATGAAGTCTCCGGTGAGTGGTAATGAGCTTACACCACCTATTGAATTTAACCTGATGTTTAACACTCAGATCGGCCCTTCTGGACTTGTAAAAGGCTTCCTGAGGCCAGAGACTGCACAAGGAATATTTGTAAACTTTAAGCGTTTATTAGAATTTAATCAAGGTCGTCTGCCTTTTGCTGCTGCTCAAATTGGCAACTCATTCAGGAACGAAATCTCCCCACGGTCTGGTCTATTGAGGGTTAGAGAATTCACAATGTGTGAAATTGAACATTTCTGTGATTCTAAGGACCATCCTAAATTTGATACTGTGAAGGACACTAAAATGTTGCTGTATTCTGCTGATAACCAAGAGCAAGGAAAACCAGCTGAAATTACTACTATTGGAGAAGCTGTCTCAAAAGGCATTGTTAACAATGAAACCTTAGGTTACTTCATGGCTAGAATTCACCTCTACCTATTAGCTGTAGGTATTGACCCCAAAAAGCTCAGGTTCAGACAACATATGGGCAATGAAATGGCTCATTATGCTTGTGATTGCTGGGATGCAGAGTGCCTGTCTAGTTATGGTTGGATTGAATGTGTAGGCTGTGCTGATAGGTCTGCCTATGATCTTACTCAGCATACAAAAGCGACAGGCATCCGACTTGCTGCTGAAAAGAAACTGCCTGCACCTAAACAAATTGAAGTAGTCGAAGCTGTAGCTAATAAAGCTGCAATTGGTAAGGAGTTCAAGAAGGATGCAAAAGTAATCAATGATTCATTAGCTGCTATGGATGCTGCTTCTCTTGATGACTTGCAGAGCAAATTAGACTCTAATGGGGAATATATACTCAGCACTTCAAATGGTGATTTTAAACTGACACCCAACTTGGTCAGTGTCAAGAAAAGTCAAAAAACAGTCCATGTTGAAGAAATTATACCAAGTGTCATTGAACCCTCATTTGGTGTTGGCAGAATACTTTATTGTATATTGGAACATAACTTTAAGATGAGAGAAGGTGATGAACAAAGGACCTACTTCTCGTTGCCAGCTACTGTGGCACCAATGAAATGTGCAGTACTGCCTCTTAGTGGTAATACTGAATTCCAGCCATTTGTAAGAGAACTTAATCAACTTCTAACAAATGTTGATGTCTCACACAAGGTTGATGACTCGTCAGGTTCTATTGGGCGCCGTTACGCGCGAACTGACGAGTTGGGAGTCCCGTATGCTATTACAGTAGATTTCGATACTATCAAAGAACCTCACACAGTGACATTAAGAGAACGAGATAACATGGGGCAGGTACGGCTTCCTTTGGAGGATGTTCCTATAGTAGTTAGGGACCTTTCTAACAGTAAAATATCATGGAATGACGTAGAACAAAAGTACCCTAAATTCGAACAACAAGAGAACGTCAAAGGAGCAGCGGCATAGAATATGACGTAAATATTGTCATTTGCACAGCTGTAGGTATTTAATGATCTTGTATTGTTTCTCAGTTCATTGAAAATATATTTATTATTGTTAGCTGTAAGCTTTAGTTTTGTTTACAAAAATATCTGTTTTTAAAACAAAGCTTAATAAATTGCTGATGAAATCCTGTTATGATATTTTATTTGCAATCATTATTGATATAAGTAAATTGCATCACTTGAATTGAAAATTCTGTTACTATTGCATTGATAATGATAAAATAATCACGTACCATTTTTTTATGAAAGTAAACTGTCGTCGACCATTCGACGCAGCATCAGTGTCTGAAAATCATGTACTATGTCACCCATAGTTTTTTTTACAATGGATGATAATGGAATGGTAATCTCGCTTTCGCTAACGGTGTATGCTAGCGGGGTACCAGTGAGGGATCATAGGTAAGAGGGAAAAGGCAAGTTAGTTGGACCGTTATGATGAATACACCTGGAATCAAGCACGATACTTTTCAAAGGGAGGTAGATCTGATAGTTATTGGTAGCAATAAGACTAGTAGTCCGCATTACTAAAATCCCCCCCCCTGCCGTTTATGGTGTCCCTCGTATACTGTCCCACATTTTCGATAATCTCTTCATAATCGAGATTACGCAAAGCGAACAAACAACCTCTTTTTAATAAACACTACTTTTTTATACTGTACTGCACCAATATTTTTGAATGTGAAAATTACATTGAACTCTATTTAAACTGGACACTGATACGTTAAATGGACGAAGACTGATGACATTAGTCATTTTGTTCTCTAAAATCAGTGGTAAAAAAAACCCAATAGAAAACAAAATTGTACAATCTATTGAAATTGCAGGTATTATTATATTATCCTTTATAAACATCAGTTACTAGGAGACATTTAATTATGGTTAGTACTCAGCTGTCGCCATAGCTAGCAATAAAACAAAACATGAACATTACTCATACCTTATTTATTGCAATTCTCAGACACAACTGTTAATAGTCATCCTCTTAAGTATTACAAAATAACGTAACATTATCTATAGCGGCGGTCTTTGGAGCGCGATCGGCGGTGTCGGTCCTTTGACCGGGAGCGATCTCTGTAGCGGTCGCGGCGGTCGCGGTCACGTTCGCGTTCACGATCACGGTCACGATCGCGATCGCGATCGCGTCTGTCTCGCTCGCGGTCACGATAGCTGTCCCGCTCTCGGTCTCTATCTCTATCCCTGTCGTCTCGTTTTGATTTATCTTTAGAGTACCTGTAAAATAAAAATTATTTTGTGATCCGTGTGAATACATATACTATATGCTAAGTTAGGATCTAGCCATGTGCTAAACAAATTCCATTTAAATCCGTTCCGATGTTTTTGCGTGAAAAAGTAACAAACACCTATCCATCCTTACAAACTTTCGGATTTATAAAATTGCTAGCTTTTATTCGCGACTTTGTTTGCGTGACTGGGATAAAAAGTAGCCTATATCTTTCTCCACCCCATATAGTAGGTAAATACCCTAATTTGATAGTAATTGGTTAAGACATTAAGGCGCTAAAGGTAATAAACAAACTCACTTTCACATTTATAATATTAGTAGGTTTAAGTCTGGTCTACAAATTACATTTGCCCCTTACACTACTATTGGTAAAGGTGTAATATGTATCAAAGCTAATATATAAAGGCATTTGCAATATGTATTAAATTAAGAAAAATACAAATTAAAAAACGATTGAAAGGTTGGTACCATGCATCTCTTTTCCTTACATAAAAAGTAATCCTTGTAGTATTTACTAATAGAGTGCACAGTTAAGGGAGTCATTTGTGACAGATGTGATCATCATCATTTATTTATTTATTCATTAGTACAAATATATGTACATGGCGGACTTAATGCTAAAAGCATTCTCTCCCAGTCAACCATAGGGAAGTGTCAGAATACTCGAATGCGGTAATTATCATATCAGTCTTTAACTGGCTGAACATAAGGTTCCCTATTACTAGTAGTTGCCATGCTTAGCAGGCGGATGGGCAACCACAATTAGGTCTTAAAGATGGGCAACAGCGTGCCCATCTTTCCCCCTCCCTTAGTCGCCTCTTACGACACCCACAGGAAAAGGAAAAACACAGAACAGCTATACTTAAAGTTTTTCAATAAAATTCTTTGGATAGGATACAATTTTTTTACCTAAAAAATTAAATTGCAAAAAAATCTACAACACAGATATAGGGACATAATTTTTTAATAATTTCACAAGTTGACTTAGTTTTGATTCTGTACTTATGACTGTCCAATAATAAGGGATATATGAAAGAATAAAATTAGTCTATAGCGACCCGATGATATTTTTTTACAACGCATTGCAGGTGTGCTGCCAGCCTTTTAAAAAGGAATATGCTCTTTTCTTCGAGGTTATTATATATGAGAATAAGCCTCACGTGTGATGGTATTACTCACCTGTCTACCTCGCCATAGTCTCGTCTATCCCTATCATCATGCTCGCGACGGTCTGTATCCATCCTGCCTGGGTTGTATGCACTGCCAGCGCCACCGCCGCCGCCGCCGCTCCCACCGCGAAAGTTAGGAGCAGGCTTCGATGCTGCAGTCTGTCTGTTATGCTCAGCTAATCTATCATCACAACATGAATTTTGGATTACACTATATAGTGTAATCCAAAATTCGGCTTTTTCTTGTGGAATGCAAACTTAATATAATATTAATATTATATTAAGTTTGCATTCCACAAGAAACAGCCGTCTTCAATTGTGGCAAAACCAGATTTTTTAAATTAAAAAATAAACTGCTGAATCAATTTTGATAAAAAATTTATAGGACCAATTGGTAAGTATAACCTTGTATAACCTAGTTGATTTACAACTGACAGTAATAAATATTAAAAAAAAAAAACAACCGCATGAAGAACCTTTCTTTTTGAAGTCAGTTAAAAAAAGATTTGAGTGTTTATTTGTAATCAAACCAAAAAACTCACCCATTTTTAAAAATTCCTATATGTAGAAAAAACCTAGACCTATACAAACAGACATACTTTTATATTATGCATGGGTTGAACTGATAAACATCAGAAGGTGCAGTAGGTACATAACAGGTATTTAGGCATGCTCTGTTTATGACAAGAATTATGTACATGCACCTAACATATAAAATAAATAATTCTTATTCTTAGTTTTTCATAATTAGTACCATACTTTAGTCTCACAGCATATAGGGAAAAACTTTAGCAAAGCTTCTTGCCAAAGCTAGGATAAATCCTATCCTAGAAGTAGGAATATAATTCCAAATTATTATGTAACTCTACCAATATTTAAATTGCATACCTCTGTTCAATTTGCTTTTGTATAGGTACGGGAATCCTCGGGAACAAAGTGCTAAACCAGTCGAGCTTGATTAGCATCTGTCGTACCAGCGTACCGATGGTGGTGGTGCCACCACCACCTGCGCGTGGATCGACCTCTTCATCGTCATCCAAGTAGTCGGCATACCAGTCGAACAGATCTGCTGGGGGCTGCGTGTACCGAATGTACATGAAACCTACCAAACAATGAGAATATTATGAACCAAATAAAGTTATTTACATTGGTTTCTTTGTACCACTCATGAGTGCTGTGTAGGGGGGTGTAACATGGCCCTTTCAGTTAGAAGGGTGAATAAAGCAGCGGAATTGGTAACCATAGATTCATAACACATTAAGAAAGACAAAGAAGGGGCCGTATAATGAGCATCAAGGAGGATACCCTATTACGCCTAATTACCTATCACTTTCCATCAGAAAGGCCATCACCTTATTTACCATTTCTATACTGCATAAAAAAATAATGTATTACATAAGAGACATTGACCAAGACCTGCACATTATATATTTCCCACTCATATACCTATCCTTTGTTCTCATGGGAATATTTGAAAATTATTTCTTAGGAAATCTTTATACTGTACACCATAAAATAAGTTTATTACATTTCTTAATTAGTCAGTGAATAGTATTTCCTTTTGATATTGAGATACAGAAAAAAGATTTAGTCAGATTTTCAATTTAATATTAATTTAGTTTATTTAATCTAGGAGACTTATAGCACAAGGAAAGCTAGTTTGGGCTTCTGTTCCCCTTATTTGTGTCTATTTTTCTCATTGTATTATTTACACTATGTTTTATTAATATGGTTGGAAAATAAACATTATTAAGTCACTACTTCCATAAATAATACTTTTTAATATACACTCACCACACTTTCAAATCTGAGGGCTAAGGTGATATGTATCTATTGGCTATGCTTAAAAAAAAGAAGTTGCTGAAAGATAAAATTATAAGATAGTGGGCCGACTTAAAGGTATCATACAAAGCTCTATAATCAAATAAGTCTGGTTATTTGATTACAAGTGGTTTAATAATGTAATTATTTTAATGCAATAACGTTAGATTACATCTTTTACAGTATTGGAAATAGGCAACAAGATGTAGTTTGTACCTGGTTGAGATATCAATAGTCATCAACAGATAATTATGAATAATAAATAAGACCTCATAAATTATGTTTTTATGACTTCCAAATAATAGGATAATATGTGTTAGAATTAAACATCACTTTCTTACCCTTTACATTGCAGCCCTACAATACTTGAATTGTTGCATCTCTTTTGAAAGTGAGTAAGAAAGTGATCAATACCCAGAAGAATCATTCAAATACCTAAAAAAATAGAGGTAAATCACAATATAAATATATAAAATTGTATGACCAAATGATAAAAAAGCAGATCTGTGACTAGGAATCAGTACTGAATGTTTTCAGTATTATAAATGCATTTATGACATTGAATACATCAAATGTACACAGATATTGCCAGTCTGATGGTAAGAAGTAAACAAAGCCTATGCATCTGCAACGTCAAGTACATACTTGTTGCTAACATTGAAAATTTACAACTAATTCATAGAGTTGTTTTTTATTGATGATATAATTTAAAATAACTTTTTGTCTGCATCTAACCTCTTGTGGTTACAACTAGTCTCTAAATTCGTTAAACTAATATCTGCTATAAGAATATTGATGCATACCAAGAGCTCTTATGTATGGGGAATCGGTGTGTTGCAAAAGGCCATTGACCTGCTTGCGTGTCAATCTCAGAGTATACAGCTTGTAGAGCAGGCAAAATGCTGTTGACACGATACCGCCAGCTCCCACACCTCGTACCTGTCGGAATCAAAATGTCTAAGTTACTTTTCTAAAAATTTTCAAAGGTTTATATTTTACTGTAGATATGTGGCCAGTTATATTACTAATTAATGAAAATGGCAGCAGTAATGCAATAATCAAGCAGCTGACCTAAGGAATCTTCATACAACCTATTTTATTTTAGAGATAAAAATGAATGAATGAATGGATATCACAATATATGTTGTATATTGACATTTCAGCGAAACACAGACCATCACAGTCTTGTCGCCAAATGGTCAACATTAAACTCCTATCAGTAATCTATTAATGATGCCTGAACATGACTCATTTAGAAGTGAAACAAGTGTCGCAAAATGTGCATAAACTGAATAGCAGTCAGATATCGAGAACTAATATGAAGGGTTATAAAACTTCTACTAATAATAAAAATAATAGTACCGAATTCTCAAATTTTGCCAGAATTACACAAGATAATTAAATAACCAGTGATGTGGACTTCTGCACAATAACACCGAACTTAGTAAACTGTTATCATACTTCTATGGATTAAGATGACCTTTATGTCATCTTAATAATATCTATATATCACTGACTTGGCAGCAAAATATACGTATAATACTCCAGTTGCACAGAGGATTAAAAAAGCCAGTTTTAATGCATAATAAATTAATTTAATAAATTTCTATTAAAGTTTACTCATACTTTTATGTCAACAAAAATATATTTTATATTACTGAAAACTGTGTATGGAATCTGTCATAAATATTAGGAGAATGTTGATAAACATACTCACGCCGCCACACATGCCAGTTTGTCCGGCCGTCTTGCGGCTGCCACGTTCCCATGGCTCCAAATGCTTCACCTGGTAGTAGATCTCGTCCACCACTTCATGGTATGTCTTCAACTTGAACAGATGAACTGCAGGCAATGAAATAAGAATTAATGTCAATACCTACACAAAATAGGGCAAAAAAAAAAAAGTTAATATTTACTTGATTGAGAAAAACGTAAAGTAATAATGAAAATCCAAACTCCTGTGCGTTGGTATGTTTGCTTACCTACCTTTGAAGTAGCTAGAACCTTGGATATTTGCTAATATTAAAGGGTTCAGATTCATAGTCTGTTCATTACCCCATATTGGTAATATGTTATGTTGTTTGCTGGTTTTCGCAGGCTTTTGCTGATTATATTCTGAAAAAGTCAATACATTAGCAAAACGAATGAACAATGGTTTGGAGAGAAAATTGGCGTAACACTCACCTTCCACATCAGTCATTATATTATAAGATACACTATATGTATACTTATCATAAGAATGAAGAATTGCTAAAAATAATCCAATTAAGTATCCCTTTTATAAATTAAATTAATTCGTTTGCGTTTCCTATAACATCTAAATAATAACTTTAATTTTTATTTCCATGACAACAAAAAGTAAAACATAATGGCGGTTGCCACATTTCCGTTTCCTTTCCGGAACTGCGGCTTTTATTGCCATATTAAGAAAAATTGCTACAATAAATAAGTTTAAAAAAAAAAACAATCAAAGCATAGCAAAAAAATTATGTACTAATCGAGAAAAAAGTAAATAATAGCATATCTTCTATCCTCTTTTTGCTTTTATATAAACGTAAGAAGCAAACAGGCAACCATATGTTTTAATTTTAACCCTTAAATTATAAAATATACAGATTGGTAATGTCTGTGTAGACAGAAAATATAATAACATGTATGTTAGAGAGAGAAAAACAATAGGACAATAAATAATTTACATAAAATAAATCCTAAGAACAAGGAATTACATAGAAGGAATGACAAAATAAATACTGTAATTCATAGCACTAGCCTGCTATAGAAAATAATGTCAATTATATGTCAATGACAAATTTTATATTACTAGATTATATATTCGATACAGTTCATATAGAAAATACGCAAGCAGGTTGTATTGAATTTGGTAGGGTTATACGGCCGTATAACATTTTCTATACACTACTATGAATTGACAAAAATAGCAACTGATGTATTTTTTGTTCTCTTTTTACTAATTACATTTTATAAGAACAAAGGAGGCAATCATATGATTTACAGTTCTTATCATTCCTTCTATATGATTTCTTGTTCTTAGAGGATAATATATGAATTCTTTTTCTAAACTTTCCTATTCTGTTCAAAAACAATGACAAGAAATGGAATAAGTTTTGAGTACAAACTGGTTTTAAAATATTAAAATTTATATGTTTAAGTTTATTATAAATTGGAGAATTATATTTACGATAGCATCAAGATATTTAGATTCGTCAATTATTGTTATTCTACAAAATAAAGTGATTACTTGCTATGTGGCATAGGTACATATCTCTTTGTATGGATTTAGTTGTACTAAAATATAGGTAAAAATATCTTTTGTAACATTATTATAAATTGGTATTTTTTAAGTTTCTACTTTTTGTATCATTCTAACTATATAACATAATAATTAATATAGAATTAGATGGTATCGAGTACTACTACTAGTTACTCTTTTGATAGATGATAATGTAATGGTAACCCTACTTGCGCTATTGGTATATTCTGGCAGGGCACCACTGAGAACGTAGTTCTCTAAGTAGTCTGTGGAGGGATGATAGGTGAAGATGAAAGCAGGTCAATTTCGATATGGGGTGAACAAAATCTTGTCCAATTTAACCCTAAGAAGATACAAGTCTGCGCGTTCACCGCAAAAAAGATGCCGTTTGTCGTATTTCCTCACTTTCAGGGCACTTCCCTTGATAAAAAGTCGAGTCTAGGAATTCTGGGCGTTGATATATCTTGCGACGTCCAGTTTTGCGGTCATCTGGAGGAGAAGGATAAGATAGCTTCCAAAAAGTTAAGAGTGCTCAATAGGGTGAGATGGTATTTCATGCCGAAACACCGCCTGAAATTATATAAAGCTCAAGTCAGGCTGCATATGAAATACTGTTCTCACTTATGGGCAGAAGCGCCACAGTACCAACTCCTTCCGTTAGACCGCATTCAAAGTCGGGCGGCTCGAATTATTGATAGTCAATGCCTTACTGTCCGACTTGACCCACTGAAACTGCGTAGAGATGTTGCATCTCTGTGCATTTTCTACCGAATTTATCATGGGGAGTGTACTGAGGAATTGTTCGGATTGATACCTGCTGCTGATTTTCACCACCGTACAACTCGCCACAAACTAAAGTTTCATCCCAATCATCTGGACAAGCGGCGGTCTTCCACCGTGCGTTTTTCAAGACACTTTTTTCCACGCTCAACCATTCTTTGGAATCAACTTCCAGTAGCAGTATTTCCGAACTGACACGACCACATAACCTTCAAGAAAAGAGCATATTCCTTTTTAAAAGGCCGGCAGCACACCTGCAATGCCACTGGTGTTGTGGGTGATCCTGGGCGTTGGTAATCACTTACCATCAGGTGAGCCGCAGGCTCATTTGCCCCCTGTGTTGTAAAAAAAAAAAGTTAGCAACATCGTGATGAATTCCACTAGAAGTAACCACAATGGTTTCCAGGGGAACCACATAGAGGTAGACCTGATAAAGTGTATTGCTAGTAATGAGGCAGTTAGACATCATCCCCCCACCCTACCCCAATACCAACTACTAGGCAATTATACAATTAAAAGATAAGTATCCTATAAAATCCACAAGATTATATTACTTAGTCTATAAGCATAGTAAAATTAATAGTACTATGTCAAAAGGTTCTAGAAGGATTATTACAAATTTGTTATTAATAAAAATAAAACACAAATGATTAAATAAGATTTTAACTTAAAATTAGAGTAAATAATTCTATACTATAATATTTATTGATAATACAACTCCAAATTCATTCCATCATGAATTTCATCTGTGATTGTTAGTTATGGAAATCACTGGAAAAGAGCATTGATTTGAAAAAACAACAATAACTAAGATTACCAAAGTAACAATAATAAATAAAAACTAATAATTATTATTTTTTTTTTAATGGATGATAATGGAATGGCAACCCCACCCGCGCTATTGGTATACACCGGCAGGGCACCAGTGAAGGATGATAGATGAGGATGAAGCAGGTCAGTTAGCCCATCGTGACAAATTCAACAAGAATTGTTTACGATGGTTTCCAGGGGGAACTACGTGGAGGTCGACCTGACAGGGCATATTGCTAGCAATGGGGCTGTCAAACTCCATTACTAACAATCCCTTTCCCCCCAATAATTATTATTATGTTTGCTAAATCATTAAAATCTTATCTATAATATTTAACAAAAAAAAAAAAAATAATAATAATTATATCATCATAGTAATAAATTATAACTTGAAAACTGTAATTCCTGATAAGGTCATTACATACATACATATTTGTTCGCGACATTATTGTATATATAGCGATATTTATAGCAATGTTTATAGTTAGTTGTTAAGTCCCTAGTTTAATCGTTTTTGTATTCTGTTATTTTATATAGATTTTACGTAGATTTAAGATACCTATAGTGTAAGTCAAATAAAGCATTCTTTACGTGTTGTCATTATTACCTGCGAATAGAAATAGAAATTGTAAAAACAAATAGAAATAAGTAAATTGTAATAAATAAATAAACGCTATAGAGTACCGATTTGAAGAGACACGCGTCTCGTTCATTCTCGCCCCGTCCCGCTCGCGCAGATTCGCTAACGCGAGTTGGAAACGTTATCGTGCGAGCGGGCGGGTATAAAGATAGGCCGCCTCCCGTCGAGCGGCATTCGCTTCCGGGCAGCGACGCACTACACTCGAGAAGAAATAGGACAAGAAGAAAAAATACTCTCTTCAGACGGTACCGGAGGCTTCAGAATAGTAATCGCTGTGTTTCACTCCAGCCTGAACCAACGCCCCTACAGTCCACGCTCACCGAACGGCAGTCCACACCGTTCAATATTCATCACACCTATCTCCCATTGGTATAGGCACAAACAGTGCAAAGCCAAATGCTCTGGTTATGGGGTTAATATATATTTATATATGAACAACAGACCTGCCAGATTGCAATGCAAATATTTGCTTTATAAAAAATGAAAACTGCAGATGAAAAGTTCTATAATCTAACTAATATAACAAAATTGTAGCTAAATAGCAACAGTTCATGGGAGACAATTAAGAAAAATTTATGTAATAAGATATTGATAAATATTGATCTTAATAAGACCAATAGATAACAAAACAATAATTTTTAGAAATATTGTCTATCTGTCTGTATGTTTCTTTTATCAATACACACAAACTACGGTCAATCAAATTACATGCAATACAGCTGTATTCCTGAAGGTCTAACCTAAAATTTGGTATATATTTAATTTTACCATATAGAACTGGTTTTCCTACTTCTGAAATACAAGTATGTGAAGTAGTGGTCAAGAGATTAGTAAGCAGTAGTAATTTGTATATTAGTATACTAGGGGTATTACTTGGGCGATGTGCTGAAGAAGGGCCAAATTAAAAGTACCCATAACCGGCAAGCGTGTATGAAAAGACTGATGAATGTGGAAGAAGCGAAAGAGGTTTGTTTGAATCGAAGCATTTGGCATTCAATTGTTTCTGTTTACCCTAATGGGAGACAGGCGTGACAGATATGTATATATGTATGTATGGGTATTACTTATACAGTGAATTGCAGCCAAGAGTTTATAATATAAAAAGATAAAATTGAAAAAGGATACAATCAGACAGCTTAATGTGGTCCTTAAATACTGTGTACCATTTCTTCAAAACAATTTTGTCATATCTTGTACCAGTTTGTGCCGCAATAAGCTTTTTCAAATCCCCAACAGTATCGTCAGGGTTGCATTTAACTCTCACTTTCTTGCCGAGTCGATCATTGCATGTAACTTCTAACATTTTCTGAAAAATAACATTATAATTGTAAACTTCTCATAAGTTCGAGGTTATGATGTTATAGATTGTTTAGGTATGGTAAATAACGATTGTTATTAATTCTTTCGTTAAACGCTTTAGTCGTGTAATAAACATAACAGTTTTAAACGATAACTCTTGATGAATAAAATATTTGTACATACATTATTAATCTATAGAGTTGTTATAAAATAAAAACAAAAGGTAGAATTCTAATTGCAATATAGATAATTCTAGCAAAGTCTCGCAACAACAAATCAAGGAGAGCAGTCTCTTTTGACATATTTACTCTGTGAGTGACATTGACAATTGAAACGAGCGTATGCGTATACAAAGATTAATAAAAAAATAATTTTTGATACAGTTCAAAACAAATGCACTTTTCTCAGTTTTGCAGTTTCTGTTTTGTTTAATATCTACCTTATTTTAACATTGACACTGTCAGATAGACTGACTGCAAACCTATTTCATCCAAAACATCCGGTCAGAACAAATATTGTTGTAGTTTAATATATTTGGTATCTTGATTTCTTACTTAAATCTAAAAAATAATTGTTATATATTATACTTTCTATTTTTTATTCTTATTGACATAGAATTGTAATAATTTATCTACTTAATATTTTTTTTACTTAATTGGTAGTTAATTTGGAATCCAACTATCCACACGTCATTTGACAACCAACAACTGACGTGACTAGTTTGATTTCGGCAACCAAATTTCTTTTTGGTGAGTGTTCTGTGAAATACGACGAAAAATGCAAATTCCGAATGAATATGTTTCCACGGCGGAAGATTTTGCAGATCAAGTAAGTGGCTATTAATCAGATTTGTTCTACTTGGTAAACTTTGGCGTTTTTATTGTGATTTCTTCATGTACTTTGATTTGTCACGTCACCGAACTTATTTTCTTGTTGGCGCTTATTATTGAATGACTCTAAGAACGTTCTTTTCAATATTAAAAATAGTTTTGTGTTGTCCCTGTATCGCTGCCAAGTGTGATCTGTTATCATACATATCTGCTTCTGTTGAAAATAAAGCATCTAATCAATGCTACTTTTCGAAGTACAGATTATTATTATTATTATTATATTTTTCACCTACTTATGTCTACTTTAATTTACATTTTATTTTTGTCATTACACGCACAATGTATTAGAAAATATCGAGATATTACTTAGACAAACATAGCATTATTTAAAATACGTAATTTATAATTGATAAATTGAGATAAATAAGCACTTTCTCATTGAAATATTACTAACACAAAATAATTATGCAAGGTACCAATAATAAATGTTTGTTTCTATGCACTGTGAATATCGAAGTTTACATGATTCTTTTTCTATGATTCTGCCATTAGTTTTGAAATGTTAGAATGTAAAAAACCAGTTATTATGTGTAAAAATTACATGATATTGTGGATGGATCAGATATCCATATTAATATAAATATCAGATATTAATATAATAATTATAATATATATTAATTATGAAAATTTATATTGAGTGAGTGCTGTTCCTATAATTTTCTTTCATAACTCAGATTGCCAAATTAAACTAAAATAAAATGCAGATAACAATTACTTACTATAATAAATAATTACTTAAATAATGTATATTTACTTACTGCATCATAGTAAATTTATGTATGATATTTAGACAGTGTGATGGATTTGGAGCTGTTTTTCTGTAATGTAGTATTTCCATTTTAATTAATCTGTTGTATATAAAATGGAAAGATAAAAAAAAAAAATTAAAATTGGTTTATAATTGGGCAAGATATTGCACAGGCATTAAGACATGAAAGATAACACATAATAATATGAACTGATAGAATGTTTCTTTTGCCAGTTGTCAAATAGTCCATAATGCAGTGTTTGGAGTTTTTTTTTTTGGTACTTTCAGTTTATTGGTGTGACTATAATTATTTCTTTATAAAAACTAGTGTCCAACCTGGCTTCTCATGGAAATATAGAAATATATTTGTATTTTATGTTAGCTTTAATAGTTAAATTTTCAATGCTTTGGATTAGATTATTGTAATTTTTGTAGGGATTAAAAATTTTTTTAAACTAATATATGTCTGTTAATTGCTGATAATATAACTTTATATAGATGAAGGAATTTTATAATTGGTTAGGTAGTTTTATCCATTACAAACAAACAGTTCAACAAACAAACAAACATACATATTTATAAACAAACATATAAATCAAATATTTCCTCTTTTATTTAATATTAGTACAGTGAATGCTCTATTATAAGCAACATGCTTTAAATTTTATTTATTCTACTCAGCTTAGTTAGTAAAAGAAATAAGTAAAATATTTTCTAGACAGTAAAGTATTTTTATACTCCTTTTTTCCCTATAAGCAACTTTTCCCAATAAGAAAGTTTTTTTATTGAAATTGATTCAAATGAGTTGCTTATATAGAGTGTTCACTGTATATGTAAACTAACAATTAAGATAAAAAGAGATAGAAACATTTTCTGATACCACTTTTGTAATCAGAATTGTTGTTATCTGTTACTACATGTCATAGGTCGTTTTATCAATTTTTACAATATACATATTTTTATATAAATACTTGTGTTATGAAATTCCAACAGTTGTATAATTTTAGTAATTATGAGCATTATCAGATAAAGGGAAGTTAAAGATTTAATATTCTATAGAGTATTGATATCTAATGATGATATCTACGCAGGGTGAAAATGAAATAGTGTCCTTTGAAGGGAACATTCTATCAGTGGAAATGAACATTTTACCAAAGAGATGTGCTGTGTTGTAAAGGAAAAAAAAATTCAACCAACATACTTGTGTGACAACCTATTAACATGTAATATTTAACTGTTGAATTAATATGGGAGATTAATCTATTATAATTTTTTTTATTTATATTTTATGAAATTTCTGTCTTACTATGTTAAGGTATATTTTAATAATTTACTAGCGACCCGCCCCGGCTTTGCATGAATGCATACTACATCACATCACATTAGAAACCTCTAAAATTATCAGTGTTTCTTTACTATATTATGCATGTATTATATATATAAACCTTCCTCTTGCATTGCTCTATCTATTAAAAAAAAAACGCATCAAAATATCCATTGCGTAGTTTTAAAGATCTAAGCATACATAGGGATGGACAGACAGGAAGTGACTTTGTTTTATACTATGTAGTGATTTATGTATTCTGTAGGTGAAATAATTTTTAAAATGATTGAGTAGTTTTTGAGTTTATCAATTTCAAAGGAACAATCAAATCTTTGCTCTTTATAATATCAGAAACTATAGATTGTATATATGACACTCAATATTTTTAAGTCATACTTGAGTACCATTTTTAGTCTTTGTTTGTTTGTCCTGTGTTTATTTTTGCATCAATGCTCTGGATCCACTAATCATTCATACTAGAATAACACTGAGTTAAAACTGGCATAATTATGTTTTATTTTATTAGGTTTGGTTAATCTAATCATTGATACTGCCTAATCTCTCCATTGCATGAAGTCACGTAGAATGAAATGGTCTTAGATTATTTGATAGATATGTTTATTAATATTCTAAGATGATTGTATTAGTAAGAATAGAATAGAATATAATAAATATTGATTGTGAGCTGTACATTACAGTTTTTCGTAAGATGTTATTAACGTCTTAAAGGAAAATACAGCCTACCCATACATCGGGCATACAATACGATTAATTACATAACATTAATTATTTTACAGTCATACACTAAAATCGTCAATAAAATAAAGCATGTCAATCAACAGTCACAACTGTAAACACACAAGCAAGTGTAAGCACACAAGTAAACTTATATTTAATAAAATAATAAACTATTACATTATGATTTTCGAGGAATGACAAGTTTGGAAAACAAATAATTTGTTGTTTAATTTTTTTATTGTTATTCATAATCATTATCATTTAGCTGTCCACCGCGGAACATAATCCTCCCTCTTGGGGGTTTTGTCAGTAGTTGCCACGCTTGGCAGGCGAATTGGTAAACACAGTTAGGCTTTAAAAATGTTTTAAGAAGACGCTGCTGCCCATCACTTGCCCTCCCTTAGATATCTCTTGCAACATCCATGGGAAATAAAGTGGTGGCATATCCTATATCGGGACCACACAGCAATTTATTGTTATTAATTCCCATTATTATATGAACAAAGGTGGAATAGCTAGTTGATGGAACAATAATGTATGGTATCTTTATTGACACTATCAACTAAATTAACATTGCAGACAGAAGACTTAGATTTAACTCTGATAATATGGAGTGGTAAGGGGAGGAAATAAATGAGATTACAATGTATTTGATAAGGACATTGTCATTTAATTTAGGCAACAAAATTCATATTCGATTGTGCATTCAAGAGTGTCGGAATTAAACCAATTATACATATATTCACTTGTCAAATGGGGTAGTCCTTGTGTTTATTTTATTTTTAAGTCAATTTAAGTAATCCACCATGAAGAATTTGCTAGGAATTAATCATGTTAATATTCAAGGGAGGCTGTGTGAAGGTTGATAAGGAATGATAACACTTGCTTATTTCGGGGGAAAGGGATTATTAGTAATGGAGACTGAGAATCCCATTGCTAGCAATATACCCAACCAGGTCGACCTCCTCGCGATTCCCCCTGGAAACTATCATGGTTAATTCCTGATGAATTCATCATGATGGGCTAACTGGCCTGTTTTCATTTTCATCTATCACCTTTTACTGGTGCTCCGCCAGCGTATCCCGTTAGCGCAAGCGGGGTTACCATACCATTTTCACCCATAAAAAAAATGCTTATAAAAACTTACTTTTGATCATTTTTAATTTTTTTTATAAGATGTAATCAATGAAATTGGGGACTTTACTGTCTACTATATCATACATACTGTCTAAATCTAAATTGTACTAGTAATATAATCGCGAGAAGGTAAAAAAATGGCTTTCTTTTTCATAAAAGTATAAGCAGTAAGACTTTTAGCTGAATTACTACTTAGTAAAAATATTCCACTGTTTTTTTATTTAATTAGTTACTATTTTTAATATGAAATCTTATACATATATTTCATGGTGAAATTAGTAAGTATTGCACACATAGATACTGCGATTTCACTTTCTAGAAGCAATTTTACATTCACTTTCTTACGTCCTTGGGTTTACATTTCGTTGAGGCAGGCGATGGTAGTAATAGTAATGGTAGGTAGTAATAGATAAATTAGTCATAGAGAAATGGCACATCACAATCGACCTTAATGTTAGAAAGCAGAATGGCGACTATTCTACTATGAAGTTCCGCCCAGTTCTGGGTAATTCTTGTCTTGACTTCTTCAGGATTTCTCGTTCTATGAATATTTTGGGAGATAAGTGTGTAATACATGACACTTCCTAGTGTTGTAGGTGTCTATAGGCTATTGTGACTATTGTCAGACAGACTGTATGTTTGGTTTTTTTATGTAACTTAAAATGGGAAATTGACGGCTCACCTGATGGAAAGTGGTAACCGTCGCCTATAGACATGAGCTGTATCATGTACATAACAGAGTATGCTGCTTTTTACCTTCATAGTATAAATAAAAAATGTACTTATGCAATGTTTCGGGTACGCAGCTGAGCCGTCTGTCATTTTTTTTTATATAATGCAATGGTCACTCCGCCTGCATTATCGCTGCGTTATACGCTGGCGGAGCACCAATGAAGGATTATAGGTGAGACTAAAAGCAAATCAGCCCTTCGTAACGAACTCGTCAAGATTAACCACGATGGTTTCCAGGTAGAAGTCGATCTGACAGTTTATATTACTATGAGATTGCTAGATCTCCTATCTTTTATGTTAAATATAGGTTGTTTCGTCGTCGCTGTGAAAACCACAATGTACCAGCTACAACACTTTCGATTTCATTCCAAACAGGATTTGCGAGAGGAGAGGAGTGGCTTCCGAGTTGCAAAAGTCGTATTATGTCAGTTACTTAGTAACCGTCATTATTCTTGTGCTATAAATTGTGTCCAACTTTACGATTTGTTCTTGACAGGTGACTGGTTCGAAACTTCCAATTTACTATTACGTACTATTAGTTTCTGCTGGTATAAGAACTGTATTTGCTATTCGAAATTTTTCAGGTTTATAAATGTTCTTTCAAGCCTACTTTTAATCGGTTTCAGAAAAGATGTTTTGAAATTTAACAGTAGTAATTTTTCTGTAAATATCACGTGAAATGATGTCTAAGATTAATCGTGAATTATTGTCTGTCTCGTTATTAAACACATCATAATGTCGAAGAAGTGGTGAATAAAAAGAGAATCGTCCCCAGTAATGACATTTTAATGGTTAATAACAATGATGTAACTGTCAATTCTGGTTTTGATATTATAACTTTTACTTTCGTAATGATTTTATACCTGTTTCGTCAAGGTTGACGTGGTTTTAACAAAATCCAGAACTTCGAGATGCTATGTAGACTTATACCTTAAGGAAGGAGGGTAACAGGGAGACGAATGCAGTTTTTTTTTATGGGTAAAAATGGTATGGTAGCCCCGCCTGCTCTAACGGTATACGCTGGCGGGGCACCAGTGAAGGGTGATAGATGAGAATGAAAACAGGCCAGTTAGCCCATCATGATGAATTCATCAGGAATTAACAATGATAGTTTCCAGGGGGAACCGCGAGAAGGTCGACCTTGTTGGGTATATTGTTAGCAATGGGATTCTCAGTCTCCATCACTAACAATCCCTCCCCCCCCCCCCCCTAGTTACATTAGACAGATCAAGGGAGGAGTTGGTGTCGTGTCGTATCAAGAGGTGAAGAGACTCGCTAAAAGACGCATAGTGAGTGGCTAGAGCTCCACCGACACGAACGCAGCTCCTAAAATGGATAGATAGATAGATGTACTCTTATGCCCCTCTATACCATATTTTCATTGGATCAAAAAGATATAATAATTTATCAATGTATTGGCCTTACTGATGATTTAATAATTAGTGAAAATGTTCCTGATAAGAAACTTTATTTATATACCTACTGGTTATTAAGCATCCAATTAATTAACTAATGAGACATATGGAACTGAGTAGTCAGGGTCATTATGGTTACAGGCCCATTACCGTAAGCGTCGATAGGGTTACCATTCCATTATCATCCATTGCAAAAAAAAAAGAAAACACCAGACCTCACTTGGTATATTGTAGTCGATATGTTCCCTCATCTGAGAGTTAAATTAATGCACAATTTTTTTTTTTAATTATCCATTTTGAATCTCGTGACTACAATAAAAAATATGCTCTCTGTATTTCTTTTAAAAATTATGGTGCTATTTTTACCGATCGATATACCATAAGTCAACAAACTCATTTCGATGTTTCATTTTTATTTTCGTCTTTGGTTATCATACTTGACTTTTGTCATGCTTGTCTAACCTGCATGCGTAAGAGTTATTGTTGGTTATTTTGGTTGCATTCCTTTATCTATATGTATGCCCTTTGGCGCCCAAGCTCATGAGACGATCAGATATTACTGACAGAAATTGTAGAGCTAAAATGATATTTTTTTTTTTAATGGATGATATTGGAATGGTAGCCTTGCCTGAGCTATTGGTATACACCGGCGGGGCACCAGTGAGGCATGATAGGTGAGGATGAAGCACAATAAACCAATCAAGATGGTTTCCAGGGGGAACCGCGAGGAGGTCGACCTGATAGAGTTTATTGCTAGCAATGGGATTGGTAATCCCCATTACTAACAACCCCTTCTCCCCCTAATGATAATGGATTGATACGGTTATACCTACCCGTATTTATTGGGGGAGGGGGAAGGGATTATTAGTAATGCGGTCTAATAGCCCCATTGCTAGCAATATACCCTCTCAGGTCGACCTCCACACGGTTCCCCCTGGAAACTATTATGGTTAATTCTTGTCGAATTCATCATGATGGGCCGACTGACCTGTATTTATTGTCACCTATCATCTTCCACTGGTGCCTCGTCAGTGTATACCGATAGCGCGGGCGGGGTTACCATTCCATTTTCACCCTTTAAAAAAAAACTCGTATTTTTTTTTTAATGAAATTAATTTCTTTATATTAAATAGTGTGAAAGTTATTGACGTAAGCCATGTTATGTTAAATTTGGCACCTGTTTAATTGACTTAAGCAATATAGGCGTGCAAATATTTATATTTTATAAAAGTACATACAAAAATAATAATTCATATTAATGTTATAATACCATTTTATATTTTATGCTATATCACGAAAATTATTAGCTTATTGCCTACTATTTCGTTAAGTACAAAAATCTATATAATAGACCAATTCGAGATGACGAATTAGGATAAAATTAAAAACAGATTTTTTTTTTATACAACTTAGAATGGCAAACAAGCTGACGGTCCACCTGATGGAAAGTGGTAACCGTCGCCTATAGACATGAGCAGTAGCATGGACATAACAGAGTATACTGTTTAGTCCATGATACCCCCCATGCGTTGCCATTCCTGAGGACTCAGGTGTTATTCCTCTGTACCCTGTAAATTTACGCCATATCCCACCCTTCAAACCGAAACACAGCCATGCAAACACAACTGCTTCACGGTTGAAACACGAATGGGACAGAGGTACCCAGGCAATCGACTTTTGTACAAAGTCTCCCTCTGGTAAAAATTTTTATGTTAGACCTTTAGGAATACAACTGTGTAAACCGAATCCAAGGTAGTGTTTGTGTGTAGCCGTCACAAGCATATAGACAGAGAATATTTAAAAAAAGAATACTGTTTTAGCATCTATTGGTCTTATTAAGACCCCTCATATTTATTTTCCTTTAATGTTTTCCATGTATTACTCTCAGACATTGTGTAGTTTCTATTTTTTTGTTTTTTTTATATTGGTAAGAAAAGCCACTTTCCCAAAGAGGGTTGACGTCAGGCAGGTGGCCGGTCGTAAAACTAAAAGCCAAATCTTTTTGTAATATGGATAAAAACATATTACGCCGACCCCAAACAATAATTGGGATAAGGGTAGGAAGATGATGGTAAGAAAAGCCACTTGATATATAATATTAACTTTACGTATGTTTGAATGTTTTAACATTACTCGTAGTAATTTTTTGGTGTATCGCAGGGAACGAATGCCGTAAGCCCTAAGACTGGCATCTCCCATTTAGATAAGTTCGTTTCATGACTAATTGTCCGGATCGTGTAATCAGCGCCTTAGATTGTGTTTGTTATTTATGTAGCGATACGTCATGATGTCTCAAAATTAATATTACGCATTTTTATCTATACTTTTTATTTGTTATTAACGTATTATACTATTAACAATTACCTAGTTACGAACGCCGGATCGTTAATTTTTTTTATACACTTTCAAATTGTGTTCTTTTTATTAAGTATCATACATTTTACGGCTCTGGAAGCGACCCTCTTGGGCATAGATAAAGTGTTCGACGAGTAATACAAACGTTACTAGCTTTATGGTACCCGAACTCCTCTCATTTCAGTAGCCAGACGTAGAGTTTTTGCACACTGATAATAATAATAATTTCATATTTTTAACAGGTAATACGCAAAGGCAAAAATGTGCTGCCGACAGTCGCGAGATTATGCCTCATATCGACGTTTCTTGAAGACGGACTTCGGATGTGGTTTCAATGGTCAGAACAACGGGACTACATGAACATGTCGTGGGGTTGCGGCGTCTTCCTCGCTACCATGTTTGTGGTAAGACCAATATCACTTTCAGCAAAAAAAAAAAAGCTTTACGTTAAGTAACAAAAAGAAAATAATTTTGAAGAAAACTTGGTCTAATACTTGTAGAAGGAAGTAATAATTGGTTAATATGCAGTCTGTATGAATCGACTGTTAAATCGGCGTACCTATCTATCTATCCTATTTAAGAGCTGCGCTCTTGTCGGTGGAGCTCTTGCCACTCACTACGATTTGCAGCGAGTCTCTTCACCTCTTGATACGATACGACACCAACTCCTTCCTTAATCTGCCTGATGTAACTATAAATTGAGTAAAATTTACATTGAATTTAATCAGTGAAAGTGGGTCGCATATAGCCATATTGTAAATAAAATTCTCTCCATTGTTCCCTATTTCAGTGAGTGCGTCCAGTAAGTGTGTAATGCGATGTTTTGTAATCGCAGGCACGTTTCGATTACTCACGCTCCACATTACACTGATGCGTGGTGCTTAATACGAAAAATACCTATCACACGCTTTATCTTTTTGCAAAATATTCGTATAGCACAGTCTCTTCTGCTATGGCTTCCCATCACGTAAGCAGGTGAAGCACTGAAGATGGTAACGATCGTCAACACAGTGTAAATTGCTGCTATGTTAACTCTCGTATTTGGAACACATTACTTGCTTAACATCGGGCGGGGGAGTGCTCACTTTGACTAGCTTCTATGTAAAATAAAAACCTCGGACAAACTCGTTCAAAGACCTTAAGATAAAACCTGATACTGGAAATGAAGACATTTTTCTTTTCTTTCGTTAAACTTGTTTACTCCTAGCGAAACACAACTCTGATGTATGTGATCCTGCACCATCGCTTTAGGTTTTTTTAATGGATGATAATAGAGTTGTGACCCCGCCTTCGCTATCGGTATACATTGACGGGGTACTAGAAGGATGATAGATGACGATGAAGGCGAATTCAACAATAAATCAATCACGATGGTTTCTAGGGAAAACCGCATGGAGGTCGATAGGCTGATAGGTTATATTGCTAGCAATGGGATTGCTAATCTCTATTACTAACAATTAGGGGGAGAAAAGGGACCCCCCCCCCCCCCGCGCATCTCGCCGCTTTAAGTTGAAGGCGAAGATGGGATATGGCGTAAATTTTCTGGGTACGGAGGAATAACCCCTGAGTCCTTAGGAATGGCAACGCACGGGGGGTATCATAAGCGAAACGGTATACTCTGTTATGTCCATGGTACTGCTCATGTTTATAGGCGACGGTTACCACTTTCCATCAGGTGGGCCGTCAGCTAATTTGCCATTCTAAGTTGTTTAAAAAAAATTTTAAGATTTTTTTAATTGACTCCTATGATTGCTAGCATCTAATCAAATCTATCACCTAGGGCTAAAGCTATATTTAGCTGCTTTTACTTTTTACCTTGTGACATGTGGCCGTAGCATCTTGCTTTATACTACTGGCTGTGCCCGCTACTTCGTTGATTTTCGGCTAGTTCTTATGAAACTTACTTCGTTCAAATGCTGGCGGGAAGTAGCTAATATGCAGAATATTATTATTACTTATATATTTATGTACTTATTTATGTATGTATATATTTATTTATTTAATATATTAGGTCTATTTATATGTTTATATTATATCAAGTACTGCTTTATTTTTCCTCTATTCAATAATGCACCGCCTACTTATTTCTCGGTTTGCCCAATGGTTGACTGGTACGTCTGGTTTTAAGTCCGCAAAATGTACTTAGAATTTTACTGTGCATTAAAGTTTAAATAAATATATATTATTATTACATAAATATATTATATAAACCTGTTATTAGCCTTAATATTTTAAATACTAGTCTGTAAATATTAACTGTAACGCCGTTGGTTTCTAATAAATGAATATATATAAATTACTTATACTGTGGTTTTGTATAACTTGAAAACATAGATTACAACCTTTATCACTATGAACTTGAACGCCAGGTTTAGGTGTACTTTATATGCAGGCGATTAACACTGATTGTATAAACAAGACCGGGTTATCGTATTTGTATATTGCACCTATGCGCTTGACCGTGTCCACAAGGTGATAATTTTAGAGAACATTAACCTGATTCACCGCCGATTTATTTTAATATTCCAAGTGACCTGATCAATAACTGTATGGTGGGGGGGGGGGGGGGGATTGTTAGTGACGCAGACTGAGAATCCCATTGCTAGCAATATACCCAACCAGGTCGACCTCCTCGCGGTTCCCCCTGGAAACTATCATGGTTAATTCCTGATGAATTCATCATGATGCGCTAACTGGCTTGTTTTCATTCTCATCTATCACCCTTCACTGGTGCCCCGCCAGCGTATCCCGTTAGCGCAGGTGGGGTTACCTTACCATTTTCACCCATAAAAAATAAAAACTGTATAGTATTGTTTCTTACGCGAGTGAAAGGACGGATAATCATCTGAGGGCCTACCATGAAATGTTTTCCGAAATTTCGGATCCGAACGAAACAAAAATTTGATGCTTAAATTACATAATACGTACCGTTTAAAAATATTAAAAATGCTAAAGTATCGTTCCTTTGAACTTTTATGGTAGGATTTATGGCAAACGAAATGTAAAGCTCCATTTACTGGGTCGATATCGGTACGAACGAAAAAAATACGAAATTGAGCGCGAAAATTCGGAATTTCATTTCATGGTAGACCTCCTTTTGACAATGATGTCTCATGAACTAAATTTATATTAAACCAATAGGTAATTTCCAGTAGTTACCAGTAGTTTTTTTTTTTTTTTTTATTTAATGTATTGATAATGCTGCCTGCGCAAATAGTATACGTTGACGGGGTAACAGTGAGAGATGATAGGTGAGAATGAAAAGGCAAGTCAGTTAGCCCATCGTGATGAATATATCTGAAATTTAGCATGTTGGTTTCCAAGGGGGACCCCGGGAAGGTCGACCTGACAGGGTATATTGTTAGCAATTGGGCTGGTAGTCTCCATTGCTAACAATCCCTTCCCCCCTAGTAACCGGTAGGTAGGTTATAAACCAGAGGGAGACTGTGCAAAAGTAGATTGCTTGGGTACCTCTGTCCTATTCGTGTTTCAACCGTGAAGCAGTTGTGGTTTGCATGGTTGTGTTTCGGTTTGAAGGTTGGGATATGGCATGAATTTACTGGGTACAGAGGAATAACACCAGAGTCTTCAGGAATGGCAACGCATGGGGGGTATCATGGGCGAAACAGTATACTCTGTTATGTCCATGGTACTGCTCATGTCTATAGGTGACGGTTACCACTTTCCATCAGGTGGGCTGTCAGCTTGTTTGTCATTTTAAGTTGTATAAAAAAAAAATAATTATAAACTGAATTTTTATTAAGTCTTAGAGTTGCTTTTACGGCGATGTCGCAAGCTAGTAAATGAGGCCTACAATATCTATTATTTATAAAAAAAAATATGACATACTTCTGAAGTACCTGATATAGTCTATGGTCTTAAATTATCATTTTATATTTTTTCTATTATTAAATAGTAAGTGACCTAGCTTATTAAAGCTAGGTCACTTACAAAATCTAAAAAACAAACGGGAACATTTATTTAATTCGATCGCACTCACTAAAATATGCTGCTTCTTGTATGTACATATATATTATTTATTAATTATATTATTTGTAAGTAAAAATGCCGTCTGTTGACTTGATGTACTGTGTGTATATTTTTGTTCTATTTCAATTGTTTATAAATTTTCTTTTTTATAAAAAAAAAGTTACAATTGTCAATTTCATATATTGTAAAAGGTTAATTTTGAACACCTTTTATTTTTCCTTTCTGACTGGCTTTCTTTATGTATTTTTTTTTTATTTTATTTTAATAAACACGAGTGTAATTATTCTATCGTATATTGAACTATCTTTGTATAAAAATATTTGTTTTTGTTTTTTAAGATTATAAACTTAGTGGGACAGCTTGGTGGCTGTGTGATGGTGTTAGGACGACTGAAGGTCGAGATTGCGTGCGGTGTCCTCTTCTTCATAGTTGTACTTCAGGTACGTTGATTGTAATTAATTATTGTAATATATATTCAAATTTCTGTTTTGCCAAAGGTTCACTGGGAGAGAATGCTATATAGTATTAAGTCCGCCTTTTGTACCAGACATTTACCAGAGGGAGACTTTGTACAAAAGTCGATTGCTTTGGTACTTCTGTCCCACTCGTGTTTCAACCGTGAAGCAGTTGTGTTTGCATGGCTGTGTTTCGGTTTGAAGAGTGGGATATGGCGTGAATTTACTTGGTACAGAGGAATAACACCTTAGTCCTTAAGAATGGCAACGCATGGAGGGTATCATGGGTGAAATAGTATACTCTGTTATGTCCATGGTACTGCTCATGTCTATAGGCGACGGTTACCACTTTCCATCAGGTGGGCCACCACTTTCAATCAGATGTCCTTTGAGCACCGACGTGGTTGGTGCAGTGGCGAGTGGTAGATCAGGTATCTTGCGTAAATTGTTTCGAGTTCGAGTCTCGGTTGGAGCAATTTTAAATGAACTAAAGTATTTATAATTAAAGTGAACTGAAATTAATATTTCTTTCTTTATTGTACACAAACACAATTATTTTTTTTAATGTAATGTACAAAGGCGAGCTTATCTCTAATAAGAGATTTTTTTTCCAGCAAACCTTTTCTTCGGTGGCACAAATTTTTATTTTATTTTTTGTATTTCGAATTACTCTTGAATCTTGTTTGGTTCCTCATAATACGTTCTAGTTTATTTTTAGTGAAAAAATTAATATCAAGTTTTGTTAATGAAAATTACTGATTTTTTTTACCGTTTCCCTCTTCCAGACATTCGCATACAGTATACTATGGGACATACAGTTTCTACTTCGGAACTTAGCTCTCATCGGAGCGCTGTTATTAGTTCTGGCGGAAGCACGAGGTGCCGAGGGACGGAGCCTCTTCGCCGGCGTGCCCAGCCTCGGGGAGAACAAACCCAAGACGTACCTGCAGCTGGCCGGCAGGATATTACTCGCGTTCATGTTCATCACTCTTCTGAGATTTGAAGTCTCTTTCTTACAGGTGAGTTATAGATATATGGTACACTGTAGTGGCTTATTTTTTTTTTACAAGATGACAATGGAATGGTAACCCCCCCTGCGCTAACGGTATACGTTGGCGGGGCAATAGTGAACGACGATGGTTGAGATGAAAAAGTAGGTCAGTTAGCCTATCGTGATGAATACACAAGGAATTCAGCACAATGGTTTCCAGGGAGGACTACGTGGAGGTCGATCTGACAGGGTATATTGCTAGTAGTGGGAATGGTGGACATTACTAACAATCCCTTCTACTCCATAGTGACTTATTTATAAGTATATATATACGAGTATAGTATTATGTTTTATGTAATGTTGAAACAGTGTTGAAGGGGGGCTATGGCAGTGAATTTACAGGGTACAGAGGAATAACACCTGAATCCTCAGGAATGGCAACACATGTGGGCTATCATAGGCGAAGCAGTATACTCTGTTAAGTCCATGGTACTGCTCATGTCTATAGGCGACGGTTACCACTTTCCATCAGGTGGGCCGACAACTTGTTTGTCATTCTAAGTTGCATAAAAAATGTCTATTATATGATGTGACTAAACTTGCAACTCATGATGATTCTCACGCGGTTCCAATAATAAAGATTAACTATGTCAAATGTTATACGAATTGGATCCTTATTACCGATGTGTAAGTTTTAGATTCGAACGAGATGTATTCATCAGTACCAAACTGTATGAACTTAATTCGTTATTACCAGTAGAAAAAAAAATTAAGAGAATACGAAATTACGTGGCTGATTCTGAGACGCCACTTATCTAAATGTGCCTCTAAAATTGTCATTTCAAATTGATATAACAACGAAATTTTTATTCTAAGGACCAATATGAAGTAAATTTCTAATAGAGATAATTTAAAATTGTTATAAATTTAATTTATGATAGTTCATAAAACAATAATTCCATGAAACTATCAAATTAAAATTAAATTAAATATATTATGTACTCTTTATTGTTTTTTTTTTCTAAAAGATTACAATAGTAAACTTATTATAAATACGAACAATAACAAAAAATGTTCGTACTGTTATCAACGTTCAACGCAAGACATAGGTTTAGAGAAATTGATTTTCAGAAGCTCTAACGTATTATTTACTTACGTTATTTCTTAGTATTTTAGATGAAATATAATAATTTCTTATGTTCTGTACAAGAAAGAGATAATATATATATATATATATATATATATATATATATATATATATATATATGTATCTCTTTCTTGTACAGTAGTGATTGGTCAATATCCAGTACTGTATCGATGCTTCGTAATAAAATTATTAATTACGCATCAATTTTAATTGACACGAGGTAGACACGTTAAATGTGCTCTCATCGTGAAGTCATTCACCAGAAAATCGTTTCGACACAGACATCTTTAATAATATATGAAGCAGATATACGGTCCGAGGTCAACTTTATCTTGTTCACGTCACGGAGTTCATTAATATTTATGAATATTTTGTCAGAGCAAATGATACCTGCCTGTCTTTAGCTCAAGTTCACGCTATCTCCATATGTTGTATACTATATGTGGTGCGATTATTATGCATATATTTAAAAAATATATATATTTCTGTATTTTCGTTACAATATTTAATTTTTTTTATTAAACAATGAAAAACACTGCTGACGGCCCACTTAAGAGTGTTTACTTATAAATAGTTTTTTTTTTGATGGGTGAAAATGGTATTGTAACCCCGCCTGCGCTAACGGGATACGCTGGCGGAGCACCAGTGAAGGGTGAAAGACGAGAATGAAAACAGGTCAGTTAGTCCATCATGATGAATTCATCAGGAATTAACCATGATAGTTTCCAGGGGCACCCGCGAGGAGGCCGACCATATTAAAAAAAAACACTGCTACATACCAGTTTTCCAACCAGAACGTAGCCAATTAAATTCAGTTGTTTAGTGTCGGAGGGTATCTGTAATTAAAAAAAATGGTAATATTACAACGAGGAGTTCTGGCTTATTCTTTATTTGCTGTATCTATCTTTTACGGAAAAACTACTCGAGCAAATCCATTGAGTAGTTTTCCCGTAAAAGATAGATAGATAATTTATTTTCATTACTTACAGCACACAAATTACAATAAAAAAACATACACATACACAGTAAAAGAGATAAAAGAATGAAATTAAAAAGCACAAAACAAAAAAAAAAAAAAACAAAATATATAAATTAACAATTTCCTTTCTTTCCTTCATGTGTGTGCCATAGTAACACAAAATGGTCACAGCTCAGTTTATTACTTTGCCCTTAAATTAGCAAAACACTGATATTCTGTTGTGGCCGGCCATATCTATTCATCATTAGAAATTTTCGCATTTATAATATTAATAGGATTTATTAATTAATTAATAAATTCACTAGAAGACCTGTACAAATAAATGTATGGTATTTAATGTTTTTTTTTTTCTTTGATTGCTTGCAGATTGTACAAGACCTATTGGGTAGTATACTGATGATCCTGGTGACGGTGGGCTACCGCACCAAGCTGTCGGCGCTGATGCTCGTGCTAGTGCTCACAGTTCTCAACTTGTACCACAACGCGTGGTGGGCCGTGCCCTCATACAAACCGCTTAGAGACTTCCTTAAATATGACTTCTTCCAGGTAATATATATAGTTGTATTATTAAATTATTAAGGAACATATTTATCTTTTAAAGTAATAAATGTGGTGGTATATAAAACATTTTACTGTCAATGAATGTCTATCATAAACTTAACGTTCCAGCTTGGGACGTGTATTAGTTTTTGATTTCAAATAAACTTCGATCTGACTCCAATATTTGTATTAATGAATATTATACTAAATTAAATAATCGAAGGAAGACAATTTAGCACTCTTGAAATACAATATGGCTACCGAATTAGAGATGGGATGTTACTCAGGAGTCGATTGCGACCCACTAGTGATGCGCCTGTATACTTAGTAAATTTTGATATCCTATATTTGTTAGTATATTTTATATTACTATGTTATATGCTTCTGTGTACAAGGTTTTTTTTTTTTACTTAAATATAAAAGTCTTCTTTAGTTACAGTATGGATTACTTGTAACATTGCTGTGCTTTGGAAATTATCCACTGGACATTAAGTATAGTCTAATGTTAAAACAGGACTCTGGCTATTTTTATATACCTTTTTTTTTAAATGCTTTTATTTCATTTAGATATATTACTTCTATAAGGGATCTACTAAATCTTGAAAGTATTTTTTCTCAATGTATCTATCTATATTAAATCCTATGGTATAAAATTGGTTTAGTTTATAAAATATCTCCTTATTTATTTGTAATGAAATGTATTTTATTTAAAGTAATTTAAAATAATTTTCAGACACTGTCCGTGATCGGCGGTTTGCTGATGATCGTGTACCTGGGCCCGGGTGGCGTCAGTATGGATGAACAAAAAAAGAAGTGGTAGGAGCGGCCGCGGCACAGTCCGCGCCTGCGCAGAGACTCTTTAAATTTACACTAAGAATTGTTATGTGGTGCGAACGGACCGGACGATTGTCATCAGTGCCCAAACTGACTAGTCGGCGACAGAATTGCAATCACTGTCTCTTATTTCAACCTCTTGTGCAATGTAATGTTACGTAAATATTGATATGTAATGCTGGGCTGCACCTACGACTCGTAATGAATATTCACACAATTTGTTCAGTTATCATGGCGAAGTCCAGTCAATTGTCGTGTAGGTGGTGAGCCAACCAGAGGGCCTACCACGAAATATTTTCTGAAATTTTTGAGCCGAACGGAACGCAAATTTCGTGTTAAAATGTCATAATGCATACCGTTTTAAAAATATTAAAATATCGTTCCTTTGAACTATTAAGCTAGGATTTATGACGAACGAAATCCCTCCTCCATCTACTGGGCCTATTTCGGTATGAATTTCATTTCATGATAGACCCCCAGTTTTAAGTGCGACAAAGTTAGTTAATTAGATGATTTGTAATTAAAAAGATTGTAAAATTATTGCTTGATGTTTTGTTTATAATTCTGAAGCTGCAATTATTACTTTTAGTGAATGTAACATACGATACTAAATTTCGCCATAGATTGCTTCGTCACAATAGGCATAAGTGCAGCCCTACCATGAGAGTATTAAAATTATCGTCTTGGTGTTTAAATTGTCAATTTTATTTTAATGTGTTGATTAATTATTATTTTATTGACAAATTGAATAAGCTGTGATTGATGCGAGACTAATTATAACGAAAAAAAAAAAACTGTCGTCATTTAGATTTTATAAAATGTTTAAATTTTTGTATACTTCTGTCAAAATATCGTAACTAGATGTTGTTTACTTGGTTTATGTTTGTTTACTTTTATATTCGTATCTGTCGGTTATTAATATCTTTAAAATTGTCTAACTCTATTGTGACTGTCCTATTTATATGTCATTTGTAATACTTGCACAGTAATTGTAAATTCTGACGCTTTCTATATAAATAATTACAACACAACCCTATCACATGTTATGTTGTGAAATATTTATGTATCTTGTATGAATCGGCAACTCATTGCTCTATTCCCCACATAGAAGTGATATTTTCTTAGTGGAATGTTATATTTTGTATGTAAGTGTATGTCGGAGCGATGTTGTGGCTCAATAACTTAAATACTAATGTAGAGAATAATTGGTAAGGACACCAGAGCTCATAAATGCATGGCAAATTAATATATTTATAAATATATTTTATTCTAATTTACAGAGAAATATGAGGTGAAAATAAAATCAACATACCACTCTTTCATGTGTGTAACAGAAGAACAATTAGAAATAGGATCGATTGCGCCGAAGATTAAAAAAGGCTATCTTTATAAATATTATTAATTAGCTGATATCAATGTATAAACTTAATATATTTTCTTGAGAAATATATAAAATATACCTATATATTAGTAGATGACGAATAAAGGTCCTATAAGGTAGCCGAAAGTGAGACTAGTAAATGAAAATTAGATATCTCTTAGTGTTGTGGGGCCGCAACTCGCTCCTCACGGTATCGATGTTTCATTCCGAATTTCTTCTATCTGTTGTGATGTCAATGTAAATATATATTTTGTACTTATTGACTGAAACCAACAGTAACTGTATGGATTCTTGAATGTTATGAAATTCATGACCGTAGATATGAAACTGTGTAGAAATAAATTAATTCCAGTAGCCCTAAGTGCAATCAGGCTATCATCACAAACTTACTTGAAAGGTTTTTTTTTATTTTTCACCACAACAAATTAATTTTTACATTATTATCAAAGTATTTCAATGAGAAAAATATTTTTATAGTATTTTTTTTTATTTATTAATAATTTGGCCATAGATAAATTTTGCATTCCTAAACAAAACCATTTTTTTTGTTCTGAAATAAATTTTACATGATATCTTATGTTTCATTTCAGTAACCAGTCGAGCAGTCTAATATATACAATTATTAAGTATCATTGAAACTTTTTAATTTTCTATACCTTAAGAAGTTGGATGTTTAATGCCATAAATCTCTAATTGTATAAGACAAAATAACATCTTTTTATAAACATATATTTGTATATTTAAAAATAAATTTGAGAATTACATGAGAATATTTTGTGTGGTCTATTATTATGTGGCTTTAACCTGCTCTTTTTCCTTATCGTCTATATATTTGAACACTTTATTTGCTAGGTGCCTGTACTTCTCTGCATGTATACTATCTGGCAGGGCGTATATGGCTGGTTTCCCGCTGTTTATACATTCCGACATGTTTTGATCAACTTCGAAACTTTCAATTATCTCTAGCCTCATCTCGTCAGCAGTTCTCTTAGTTTCATTGCCAAAAACGTAATTGACGGTGCCACATTCTGTACATAATGCATGAGACATGTTCTCCACCAAACCTATGATAGGAACTTTTAACTTTTCAAACATGTTCACACCTCTTTTTGTAACTTGTAAAGCTGCTGATTGTGGAGTTGTCACTATTAATGCTCCTGTAAAAAAATTAATAATTTACATATTTGTTAAAACATTCCAATTTACTATTGTATACCACATAATACGTAAATATTATTTGGTACAAAAAAAAAATGTAGTAAAAGTATTCCTTGGATGTATATAATTTTATTAATTTATCTAGACGGTGGATGTATTTGGTTTTGTTTAATATAGATAGATAATCTAGTTTACAACACTGAAATACATGTATTTAGGTCTGAAGAGTGATTATGTATAACAGCAAGAGAACTGTGAATTATGGAGAACACGTGTCTTCACACACCTCACGTAAAACCAGACTGGATATTTCCAAGTACCCTCATGCACAATATATGGCATATATATACAGCCCTGGCCAAAAGTATTTGCTACCTTAGAAAATTACAATTAACTTAAAAAATACTTAAGGTTTGTACGGGAAAAAATTCATGTACTTAAAATACCTTTAATGCTAAAGTTACATTAATATTTTGTATTGAATTCCTTAGCTTTAATTATAGCATTTATTCTTTTGGGTAAAAAGGAAATTAAATTTTTACATTTTTCTGGAGTAATGGCATTTCTTTCCTGTACTAAACAATTGTTTAAAATTTCTTTGAAAGTAATCGAATGTTCCTTTATCTTGCGATTGAAAACCGATTATAAATGTTTGATAAGGATCAATTGATTGATTGAGGGGGTCAATTTAGAAGCTCTATACAATTTTCTTACGATTTTTCAAAGAAGTTTGCATTAACTGTCTGTCTTTTTTTGCAGATGTAATTTTTTTCCCTTCACTTCGTGTTCGTGTTTTGTGGCCATATTGTACCGATTTAAAGTATACCTTACAGTACTATGAGGCCATTTCATAATCTTGACAATTTCACTTTTTTTTGCCTTCAGACAACAATGGGATTTTTAATCAATTCTCCTTACTTATTTCAAGGGTGCTTAGGCATTGTTCTAGTCTTTTCATGAACTGCCTCAGGTAAAACAACAACCAATTTACAATATTTTGTCGAAAGTTCTTTACACTACGATGAATAGTAGTCAACAAAAAATTTCCCTAAAATTCGACTTACCTGGAAATGAGTTACTTCTATTGTGTTTATAGTTTTATGACATGGTGTGTTGTTTTGTTTGGCTCTAAGAAATTTCTAAGAATTTTTAGGGTAGCAAATGCTTTTGGCCAAGGCTGTATATATTTATTATTAGTAGAGTAAGTTTTATACATACCATCTATAGGGAGATTCTGTGCTAGTGATAAATGCGTATCCCCTGTGCCAGGCGGCGTGTCCACCACGAGGCAATCGAGCGGGCCCCATGCCACGTGTCGCGTTAATCTATCTAACGCTTGCATCACCATTAAACCACGCCACACAACAGCATTCTCACCAGATACCAACAAGCCCATTGACATACTGGAAATACATATTATAGATAATCATTTCTTATTGATAAAATTATTAAATTGGATGCAGTTTCACAGTTGTGTTCTTGAAAGTCTAATTTAAAAAAAATCTGATGTATATTTTGTCTGGATATGTAATCTAGACATAATCGGTTTTATTAATTTTCCTACATCTATAGATAAGAAGTAGACAAGAAGCTAGTAAATAATGAAAATAATATTTTTATGTAACTCGGAACTGCAAGAAAGCCGATAGCCTGATAGAAAGTACCAGTTCTGATAATAAAGGTTGTTATACACATCTGTAATTTCTCTTCCATATATCCTATCATATCCTTCAAGCCAAAAAAATCATGCAAGGCCAGCTGCTTAGTAGTATAATTGAAGAGTCAATTCTCTTTTTGAAAGAGGAGCAAGTACTTTCTGTTATTTAGAATGCACACTATGAGTCTTACCATTTAACACCATAATTCAGTATGGGCTCAATAAGGTTATCATCATTTAGCATGGGTTCCCCAGTAATGTTCATCATCAGAGGGACTGAGGGACCAAAGACATCTGCATCTAGGAGGCCTATCTCTTTGTCTGGCTCTATCACTTTCATTGCACATGCGAGATTCACTAAAACATTAAAACATATAT
This sequence comes from Galleria mellonella, assembly GCF_026898425.1. NCBI lineage: Eukaryota > Metazoa > Arthropoda > Insecta > Lepidoptera > Pyralidae > Galleria > Galleria mellonella. The sequence goes on from NW_026442180.1 coordinate 1,596,792, forward strand.
TATACTGAAATGTAACATTCCCCATAATTAAAATGTTCCTGTTATAATTGATGAAACTGATGACATATTAAAAAACTGAATTAAAATATTTTAAATAGTAATTTTTTTATGATTCTGCTAAAATGATATAAATTTATTCTTATGGAATTAAACTGTTAGATATGTGCAATGCAATACACTTAAATTGTAGTGTAATGAATATTATCTACAAATAAAATCTAAATATATATTATAACATAAATAACAATCACACTTGTCTGCCCTTAAGGTAGGCATAAATAATGGAACACAAAATCCTTTGAGTCAAGCGAACCTTTTCCTCTGCATTTATCAATTATAAATAATTATTATATACATTTAAAAGCTGAATAAAAATGCATGAAATAAAATTACACAAACAGTAAATTGTAATTTGCAATTTACATACCAGCTGTAGTCGTTTTTCCAACACCTCCTTTACCAGATGCGACCAGTATTATACTTTTAACTCCCGGCAGCGGCTTCTTTTCTGGCAGTCCACGTGCCATGACCCTCGCTCTATGTTCTTTGAGATCATTTTTAGTGTTTGTAAGACGTATAGTGTTTATACTGGGTAAATTCTGAAACAAATACTCATAATATTATTTTCAAAATTAACATTATATTTACGTACATTTGTATTTTTAAATTTTATATGAAAGATGTAAAATTAAGCAAATATTGCGCGAATATTTTACATGATTGATTCTGGAAAACAAAAGATGACCGTTCAGTCTCTGTATCACTTTCTGCATTGTTCTTTTTTAATTTCAACCTATGAAATTAAAATAATGTAAATAAACACTATGTTAGAGTTAAAGTAATTTTTCACAATAATTGCATTAAAAGTTAAATAAAATTATTTTTGTGGCAGGTAGAAAGTAAAGAACGCATTAAAACTCGTAAAGTACAGAAACATGACTGTTTGATAAATAAGATGAAAGTTAGGATGAATGAAAGCTGTTTGTTTTCACAGATTACTCTATAATTTTTTCTTTTGGCTTCGGCTTTTTAGCATAGTCTGGGGTAGTTTTTATATATCTATCCTTCTCTAAAGCATTGACAATGACATAAATACGAGCCACACACTATGTGAATTATGCATTTGATCTTTTCTATTCCGAAATCTTTACTTGTTCTTAGTAACAGAGTGACAATGCAATCACTAAAACGAAACAAAAAAGTGAATTCACTTGTTAATATGTGATTATTATTACTGTATGTGGGCATGGATCAGTGCTGCACCATGCACATTCTACGTTATATGATTAATCGATTCTGTGTACAATAGTAAATTGAAATTCGAACCTTTTAATGAATTTTATTTAACAATTGGTAATTTTAAAAGTAAATATTTATTTATTTAATGTATTGTCATTCTTTACTCTGTTTCGATTTGAAGGGAAAAATTGTAAGTGTTTTCTCTATTATTTATATACATTCAGGGAAAGCACACTTATTTCTAATCAATTACATTAACTTAAAACTGATTCAATTTCGTTACGTAAAAATAATTAAAAAGTATTTTGTTCTCTCATCATAACAGCTTCGAGCATATGTTGTGTAAATTATTATTCTATTGTCTTTCTCCCTCTAACATATAGGTTATTATATTTTGTGTCATGTACATTGCCAAGCTATGTATCTTATAATTTAAAGTACCTACATAATTTTAAATTATTCGAATACATTTTTTTTTAATAAATGAAGAAGTATAAGTGTCAAATGTCAATGTCATAGTACAATGTCCCTTATCTGTACTGTACTGTCATTCTTTCTTCTCCGCGACGGACTGCGAAATGTCTGAATTTTCTTCGACTTATTTACGAAAAATTTTGTCAATTTCTTTTTTTGTGTATCTTACTGTGTAATTATCGACCTATGTGAAAATGGCTATTTGCCTACGTACCTTTACACATAAAATTTTACCAATAAATGGGATTGTTTCTACAAAAAACCATAGCAACCGTTTGTCCCGGAAAATTCCAGTACGAACACAATTTTTAGAAAATGTAAGTAATTTTATATTTAACTACCCCCTTTATCGTATTATTCATCATCAGATTATTGGTATAAATATAATAAATGTTTCTTGGACAATACTATAGTTTCGCATGACATTGATTCAATTAGGTAGTAAAAAAGCACGTATCCGGTATCTTGTGATGTTGAAAAATTTGTGTAAATATTTCTAAATAATAAATAAAACATTAAGATGGGTTAATCTTGAATTATAGAAGTAGTTTTTTTTATAATATGAAATATTTGGAGCTAACATCTCCCCAGTATTGGTCATATAATAATACCATGTGTTAACTGTCATAGAGCAAAAACATGACCAATGGTGAACAAAAAGTCTAAAAATAAAAATAGAAAAAATTAAGCAGGGGAGTAGCATGTATGAGAAATTTATTTCAAAACGGGTCCCATTTATGTGCAGGTCAGAATTACTATAGACCTATAGGTAGTGACCGTAATCTGTTTTCTATAATGTCAGTAAACAATCTTGACCTATCTTTTTATTTACATAATTAACAAATAACTATTTGTTTATTTGTCATTTTAAAAAGGATATTATAATATGAATAATAATTTCACTTCTTGATTTTGTGATATAAGTATAATTCTTTATAACACTAAACAATTATAATAAAAAAGTATACGAGGTCTGTCCGGAAAGTTCGTATAAAAGTGTTCTGGAATGCGAGAAAGAGGAGTGGGGAGGCCAGGTAAGCGCAGGACCCCTTCCTTATGTCCCTAACAATGCTTCAGTTCTGGTCTGACCGCCGTGCGGTGCGAACTGGCTTGTCACGCCATCTGTGAAGTTACCTCTTAACGAAACCCCGTCGGCATGGAGCCCGCTTCCGTTGAAGAGCAGCTCGTCGTAATCAAGTTTCTCTCGAAACTCGGCAAGAATGGCCGTGAAAGCAAAGAGTGGAAGACATCCGGGGAACCACGAACAAAAAAATCAAGAAAATCCCGCTCAAATGTCAAGACAATGTTGATTGTTTTTTTCGATGTTCGGGGGATTGTCCATCAAGAATTCGTCCCTCCAGGCCAGACAGTTGATGGAAAATTCTACGTCGATGTGCTCAGACGCCTCAAAGCTCGTGTGGCACGAGTTCGTCCAGAATTGGCGCGAGAGGGGCGTTGGATTCTTCACCACGACAATGCCCCTGCCCATACCTCTCTTGTTGTCCGTGATTTTTTGAGTAAAAATTCCATTACGGTGACCGAACACCCCCCCCTATTCGCCGGATTTGGCCCCGTGTGACTTCTTCTTGTTCCCAAAAACCAAATTGGTACTTCGGGGGCGGCATTTGGGGGACATAAATGAGATAAAAAAAGCTACGACGGGGCAGCTGAGAAACCTACAACCAGAGGACTTTCAAGGAGCCTTCTCACAGTGGAAACGGCGTTGGCACAAGTGCATTATGTCACAGGGGGAGTACTTTGAAGGGGATAAAATTGATTTATACGTACTTTCCGGACAAACCTCGTATTAATAATAATAAAGTAGTCTTATATTATATATATATATATATATATATATATATATATATATATATATATATATATATATATATATATATATATATATATATATATATATATATATATATATATATATATATATATATATATATATATATATATATATATATATATATATATATATATATATATATATATATATATATATATATATATAGATAATAAGAGTTTTATTTTTCTAGGTTACACAATTTAATGTATGATAATGTCTGAAATAGGATGAACCTGCGTTAGATATCACCAGGTCCTCGCTCTATGATATTGGCACTATTATACAATTAACATGGTAATTAATTAATAACAAGATTAATAAACATACCTAAGGTTATATATTCAACATATCCTACATACATACACTTACACATATATTATTTTAATTATATTCTCATACTGTTATAATAATATTATAAATAAATTTAATATGTAACTTTTATTAAGTTTCCCCTGTCGTCATATGTCAGACTATATGTTATATATATGTTAGAATCTATAGATGTTAGAACTATATATACATAATTTACGTGTTTTCTAAGGTACACAAGTCATCTGCTTGGGTACTTCTGTCACATTCACCAGAGGGAGACTTTGTACAAAAGTCAATTGCTTGGGTACCTCTGTGCCATTCGTGTTTCAACCGTGAAGCAGTTGTGTTTGCATGACTGTGTTTTGGTTTGAAAGGTGGGATATGGTGTGAAATTACTGGGTATAAAGGAATAACACCTGAGTCCTCAGGAATGGCAATGCATGGGGGTTATCATGGGCGAAACAGTATAGTCTGTTATGTCCATGGTACTGCTCATGTCTATAGGCGACTGTTACCACTTTCCATCAGGTGGGCCGTCAGCTTGTTTGCCATTCTAAGTGGTATAAAAAAAACATGTTTTTTGCCGTGAATCAGTTGTGTTTGTATGGCTGTGTTTAAATTTGAAGGGCGGGATATGGCAGTGAAATTACAAGAAACAGAAATGTAACATTTTAGTCCTCAGAAATGCAATGCATAAAAGGTATCATTGGCAATAAAATGTACTCTGTTATGTCCATTATACTGTTCATGGCTGTAGGTGACTGATACCACTTACCATTAGATGGGCCATCATCTTGTTTGTCATTCTAAGTTGCATAAAAACAAAGATTATAAAATGCAATAAATCAGATGCCAATTTGACACAGATATAGCTTTTAAAATTTTTCTTTCGTTTAAAATAAATATTATTTAATTTTTTTTCTAGTGCCTGAATAATCGGCGTATATCTAGCTACCAGGTTGCTCCAAAATGCAGTACAGAGAGCAATATAGATAATATCTATTTCCATGAATTAGCCGCAGCACATGTGTGTCATGTTGTAGAACAGAACACAAAATTTAGTACATTAGACACATTCAAACTGGAAGGCAAAGATGTCGGTCATGACAATGACATAAAAATAATAAAACATTTGGATCTAACTAACGATGACTATATTGAACAGAACCAGCACTCATATAATTTTAATGAATTATCCTATAGCAGTTTAAATGAAGTAGATTTAGCAAAATGTAGTAATGATGTAAGTATTTTTTACAATATAGTTATACTGCGTATTTTTAATAGAAATGTAGTTAAATTTAATTAATAAATTGTTGTAAGTTTAATTGTAATTGGGTTTTCCTAAAAAATAGCATTTAGAAATCTGAACTATTATGTTCAAATATAATAGATTAAATCTCAAATTGATTTTTTAATCAACTAATATGAAATTAATTATGTGACCATTAAATTTAATCTTCAGGAAAAATATGTATAAAATAATAATAATTTATATAATAAGCTCATTAAATTCCTGTTGTGCAATTATATGTTTTAAAAATGAACATAAGGTTACAAATGAAAATTAATAATTCAATTTTAATTTTCATTTATAATTTTTTAATTTAATTATGTAAATCATGCACATATTAAAATTATATGTAATAAAAAAAATATGTAAATAATTTTACAGGAAATAGCCCCAACTTGTCTGTCCGATTTTGAACGTGATGCTGTAGCGTATTGCAGTGGCCCCACATCACCTTCGGCGGCGCCCGCACCAGGCACAGAGCCCCAGGATGGCAAGCCTAGTGAAGAGCAGCTTATGAAAGTGTTTCATGTGCTCTCTACCACTGTTAGTATTCTGTTTTATTTATATTACAATTTGCAAGGTTGTCTTGTGTATCTGATGATAGAATCAATATATAGAGATTTATAAAACACTCCTGAGCATCTGTAGTTATTTTTATATTCTGTAGTTAATTTATAATCTGAATCATAATTTAGAACTATATTTGTATACAAAATTTAATTCTTATTCATCCAGCTGTTGAAGTTAATAGACATCTTTACAAACTGTCATATTTAATATACTAGTAGGTAGGTAGTATTATTTATTTTATTTTTTATTTTTTCTACTGTTAAGCAGTTGTGTTTGCATGGCTGTGTTTCGGTTTGAAGGGTGGGATGTGGCGCGAATTTACAGGGTACAGAAGAATAACATTTGAGTCCTCAGGAATGGCAATGCATGGGGGGTATCATGGGTGAAACAGTATACTCTATTATGTCCATGGTACTGCTCGTGTCTATAGGCGACGGTTACCATTTTCCATCAGGTGGGCGTCTTAGAAAAATTCCTTATTATCCTATAAAAAAAACTGGTTTGTGAAATCATTGACCAATGATGATTGATTTTAAAGACCATACAGATGTATCTAGGTTCACTAAATGGAGAGATCACTGCAGTACCACCTTGTTTGGTACTATAATAAAAAAAATGTATCCCTTGTATGTATTGTATATATATATAATGTTGCGACAAGTTGAACATTACTTATAAATATGTATTTTAATTTCAGATGCCCAATTTGTTTGTCAAGCCTTTAGATTATTCAATATATCATCCAAATTTAGTATTCATAAACAATATTAGAGGGATGACAACTGTGTAAGTATATATTTTTAAATTTCAATATTTAACATGTACTGATTAGTTTCTTGTATTAATGTTTCTCTGTAAGAACATATAGTTCTCATCGACTAATGTATTGAAATGCTTCTCTGTATTTGCCGTTTGTGGTCCTATAAATAAATAAATACAATGAAGTACAGTTAGCAACAGTAGTAGAGTTTAATACTCGAGATTACTGATTATAATACATTTTCAACTAAAATAGTCATTGATTATTGTTTCTAAATGTACAATAAAATGTAATTTATTTATCAACTGTATAATTTTTATGTAGGCAAATTATAAATTTTAGTAGGCGATAAATTGTTCGACTTTTTAGTACACCTGCTTTACTTATTTCTGCTGTAAACTAGCCGGGATTGCTTTATAATTAGATTTGAAGGAGTGGTAAATAAGCTTAATCATTGACAATAAAGTATTTTCCTGTGGATAATAATTAACAATTTTTGTATTATTAATTCAAACAATGAGTATTAAAATTTTATCATTTGTGCATATTATTGAAATATATTTCGTTCATTATGTTAATCATTTTATATTGTTTCAGAGGTCTTTTCCATTATGTAAAGCAAATAGCATTGTTACGTACCATAGGACATATAAAATTTGCTTACGTTAATTTTGAAATATTAAAGATCACTGCAAATCCAGAAGATTCATCTGTCAAGTAAGTATTTTATTAATAGACAATTTAGTTAAATTGATTTTTTCCATATAAGGTATTGACTTTATATAAAAAAAACTTTTTTAGATGAATTAAAAATATTATTTGATTTTGGCGTCTATTAAAAATCATCTACAAACAGATTTCAGTTATTGAATAAATGATGATATCTCAACTAGAGGCCTATAGATATAGGATGAGACATAAACACTGTTTACACACATATCTTTATAAGTGTATAATATTATGTATAATTACTTTTGATACTTTAGCTTGTTTGAATCTAAGCATTTTGCGTTCCATTGTCCCTGCCCTAATGGGAGACAGGTTTTTAAATGAAAGTAGATTTAGTTGACAAGTTTTCTACATTTACAAAAAAATTATATTAATATAATTTTTTTATATATATAATTTAATGTCTTTTAAAAAATTTAATGATTCGTGTAATTATCATTTATTCTTTTTAAATTTAAATGTTGCATGCCTAATTATGGTGAAATATGAATACTTATTGTTAACATCTATATACTTACCATGTTTTTTTAAATAAATGAATGAAATATATAAATAATAATCTGTTTAACCAAGTTCAAAACAAAGTAATAACTATTTTCAGAATGAGGTGGCGTGTCAAGGGCATATCTGGCTTAAAAGTATTTTTCATGTTTTGGAAATACAAGCTGTGGAACATGAAAGAGGTGTTTCGTGACCAGGAACTGTAAGTTTTATTTTTTCGCGGCTCCTAATTATAATACTTAATATAGATTACTAATGTAGGCCATATATTCTATGATGACATTGTAGAATTTAAAATGTATTAACAAATTGTGACCTGTTATAAAAAAATTTAAACAAACCTCACTTATATTGTAAATGTAAAAGTGAATTTGTTAATGGTTTAAGCCATTATGATGCCGAATAAATTAGTTCACTAATTGCTGCTTTTTATCGTTGGTAATGAACATATACTGGTCAGGCGAATCAAGTCGCGAGGAAAAACTAGTATATCGATATAAATATCATCATCATTATTATCATATTTGCGGTTTAATGTCATCTGCTGAACATAGGCCTCTTCCAAAAAAGGGGGGTTTTGCCAGTAATTGCCACGTTTGGTAGGTGGATTGGCAACTGCAGTTTGGTGATGTTTTATTAAGGACGCTATTGCCCTTCCCTCGACTATAAGCTCCGTCTAGTCGCCTCTTACGACACCTGTGGGAAAGGAAGCAGTGGCCAGTATAGAATAGTCTATACTGGAACCACACAATATAAATATGCTATGATTAAAAGAAGTTATTTGAATGGGGTGGATTCGTTATAGCGATATCAAAATAGGCAAGTGTACAAATATATAGAGTACTAGCTATTGGATGGCTTAAATTATGTTTTAAACCAGACAGCTGTATATTCAGAGGTTCTTTGTTTATTGCTGTATGCGAAAACATTTATAATATTGATCAAATGGGGGGAAAGGGATTGTTAGTAATGGATACTGAGAATCCCATTGCTAGCAATATACCCAACCAGGTCCACCTCCTCGTGGTTCTCCCTGGAAACTATCGTGGTTAATTCCTGATGAATTCATCAAGATGGGCTAACTGGCCTGTTTTCATTCTCATCTATCACCATTCACTGGTGCTCCACCAGCGTATCCCGTTAGTGCAGGCAGAGTTACCATTTTATTTTAACCCATCAAAAAAAAAAAAATATTGATCAAATAAATGTATCCACAATCTTTACACACTATTAGCAAATATATTTTCTGTTAATTTGTTTCTTATTAATTAATAAAAAATAATGATAACAACTAGAAATTACCTGTTATGTTTGTGTTTCAGATGGTATGATGGGTTTTCGACATTTTACGTTGGCGCCGATGGACTTATCCATAAACATATTGCTGATAAGGTAATATACTAATTAATATTATATTTAAACTTTTCTAATGTGGATTCCAATTCATTATATTATCTTTGGATTTTACATTCAAAATATGAAGGTAAATGTAAGATAAATGTAGCTGTTTGTGACTAAGGACAATCTGCACTTTGTAAATTGTTTATGAAATTGTCTGTTGATTGCCAGAATGAATTGCAATGAATTTCCAAACTAAAACATAACATATTCCTTACTACTTTACAGACAGTAAAAATTGTAACAATTACAGTTACAGTTACAAAGTTACCATCTATTTGATTATCTGTGATGCATATCTTTGTTTCAGGTAATGCCTGATCAAGACGCAATTATAGATGATGAAGAAAAAGCTCCAATCGCAGCTAAAATAGCACTTCTCATTGGGTTACTTCCTCGAAACTACCTTTCGGATGTGTCTCCATACTTTAGTTCATCATCAGGCACGGCTGATAAAACTGCTTTGCCTTTCAAAGTTCTGGAATAATTTCTGTTACTGTGTAGTTTAATATCACAATAAGCTATTAACCAAATATTGATAGCAACGGAACTACAGATTTTACTACGATAAATGTTATATTTCTCTATTTCAATGTCAGAGGTCGAATATCATTCTTAGTAGCTGAGAGTAATTTCAGTTGTGGCATAAGTGAGATACAAGATATGTATATTAAACGTTCACGAAGCTATCGCCATTTGGTTGTTAGCTTTTTAATTGTAATTACCACAAATAATGGCTGTTGCTAACATGTATTTTTAAAAACACTTTATTGCTGTTTCAAATAAATATTATAGAGGCAATCTGGCAACATTGTTGCTGTTTCCTACCATCGATTGGTAGCTAGTACTATTTCATATTATGTAGGTGTGATAAAAAGGTCTTTAAAATCATTAATATGTTTTGAATGGATAGCATTTTACACATTAAATTATTACATTTTTTCTGTTTAATAGTGATGAAATGTGTTAAATGTTTAAAGATATAACTTTAATATTTTAATTGTGGCTCTTTTTGTTATCTATACGAATAATTTCGTGAAGAGTGATATTTATTAGACATGTGATCATTTTATATTAGTTTGTATAGTTATGTATTTCGGTACAATAAACCACGTTGCAATTATTTCTGTATTTATTTTTTTTAACCTACTGAATAATTTATTTGAGAATATGGGTCGTTTTCTTTTGATTTATCCTCAATACTTTTTTTCAAGACTTGTTTAATTTTAATATAAGTCTTGAGAGTAAATCGAACTCGATATTAATATAGGTTACAATTGTTAAATTGAAAAAAAAAAACAATCTGTTTAAATTTACAGTTAATCACTACTATGGGTTATATGAAATGAAGCTTGATTCGTGTAAAGCGGCTCCTTAATTATAGAGTCACCCTATTCTATCTATAATTTAAGCTAGCCAGCCCTATAACACCAAATTGCGAGCCGGGAACAATTACAAATTGTTGCTGCTTGTCAAGATATCATATTAAGCCAATGAATTTTTATTTGTGAAATGAGTTAAATGAACTTTCCTTAAAATATCACTACAATTTAGTCCGATATATAAGCAAAATACAAAATTAATTCGTAACAGTAATGTAGTTCTTAAATCGTTTAATAGAGGCAACATCAACGTTCACCTATTTTTAAAAATTGAGAGCAAACATTGTGAAAATTTGGGCTATCTTAAACTATTTGCTGTTATAGGGATTTTTTTTCTTCATTTTGACGATGATATTTTGATATTATTAATAAAAATATTATGTAAGAAGAAAGGAGGCAACCATATGATTTACAGTTTTTATTTTATCATTCCTTCTATGCAATTCCTTGTTCTTAGATAATGGTGTTCCGAAACAAGTAATATTTAATACAGGATAAATATGGCAACACATAATTTATTATCTATGACGCTCACGTCACCGTGAATAAAAAAAGTTTTGTGTTCCATTGATATTTTCACGGAATGTATTTTGTTATCAAATACCTAATTCTTTCATAAAAAATATTTCAACGAATGATTCCAATTAAATGTTAAAGTTAAAATATTAATTTGGAACGCAATATACGCAGTCAGATTTTTTTTTTATTGACTGCTTTGCGTATTGTATAGTTATTTTTAATTCATTTGAAATTTTTAATAATTCATGGTCGGGTGTTGTGACTGAGACTGAGAAGAAAAAGGAGGTCTAGGCCTAGGCGAAGAATTGTAGTGTGCGAGTGATGTTATGACTACGGTAAGTACATATATTTTTGAGATAGTTAACTGTACAATTTCATTATTGGAGATGTTTCATCAGTGCGGGGTCAATGGTCGCGATATCATTCATCTTCGGGCAATTGTTTTTAATTACCTACTCTGGATAGTCTGGATGCACTGGAGGCACAGTTGCTATATGGTATTCCATATAGCAACTGTGCCTCCAGTTGCCAAGTCGGTCGTCGCGTAACATTGCACATCGATCTTAAAATAATTTTAGCTGGATTCCATGTGTGATAAGTTATATTATTATCAAATTCACTGGTTAGTGTGTATTCAGTGTTTGTTATGATATTTTTCTATTGTGTGTGCAAGTGTATAACAGGTTAGCAAACCCATTGTTCTTATTGAATGTAATTCTTGCACTAAACTAATAAAGTTTAGACTGAGTGATTAATAGAGACAATGCAAACTTATTTTCTGTGGCTCTAAAATTATTATAATCCTTTAGGCATCACCATAAGTTGGCTAATCTTATTTTTTATATGTACATCAGCCTTTATTTTTATTGACTTTTTATATGTTTATTGTAAATAATAATTTTTATTTAATCAATAAGGGTAAAAGATGAGTAGGTATATTATACTAAAAAATATTGTTTTGGCTTTTGTATTGCCTCCATATATTTTTTCTTAAATATTTCTTATGTACACATATCATAATTTTATTGCAATATGTGGTTAGCATATACCCTTATCCTTGTAAATAGATTGTTAAAGTGGACCTTGAACAAATAAATAAATTGACCCAATATGTTGTTATCATTATCTATTGGTAATGTAATCATTATCTGTGTTTATCTAAAGAAAATAATATATTCTTTGTTTGATCTCTGCTACCATTAATTACCATTGTCTATGATAATGACTAGCTCTATTAGTTGTAACAATTTATTTTTCTAGCTCTACAAATATTATGTACTTATTAGATTTAATTTACTTAATTTATCTTTTGCATCAGTTTAAAGGACGCAGCATGTGATGAGATGACAGTGTAGGGGCATAACACTTTCTCAGGAATAGCAAAGCATGAGGGTTACTGGTAATGGCTGAAAAGAAGCCATATAATAAATTTGAAAAAAAGAAAAATAATGATTTGAATGTTGTTATACCATTTTTGTGTCTCTTTATGTTAATGTTTAATAACTACTAATTGCATATGTAAATAAATAAATAAATATAAAAACACTAGTGAAACTACTATGGGCTTCGGAATGTATTCTGTGAAGCCCATGGTGGTCTTATCTATAGGAGACAGTTGTCTCCATCAGCTGGTTAGTCATTCCATTTTACATTTCAAGTATACTTCATATAAAATTTTCTAAAAAAAAGCATATGATTGTTAATTTCAAACTGTCATGTTATTGACACATATTTTAAATACACTGTGTATTTATAATATGTTGTATGTTTGTTTTTCAACTCTGTTTGAGTCTTTAAGATGATATTTAAGTGTATATTATGGTATTCTGTTAATAGCCTATTGATCAACTTTTACATGTTTAGAGTAAACTTATATTGATTCAGTTTCATGCATTTAGTTACTTGAAATATATAACTTACTGCTAAAGTGTGAAATACTAGTAAGAATTGGTTTTTTTATAATAATAATAATAAAATAATTTATTCAGCTACAAAACAACAATATGAATTACAACTTTATATGTTCATTAAAATAATTATGTGGTAGCAGCTGAAATGGTCCTCACTCAGCGTAAGCTGCAGTGTGGTGCTACAGCGCTGATTTTCAGTGCAGCCACCACTCAATAGATATTGTAATTAAATCACTTCACTGACGAGGGTCTTTTCAGCGAATAGAACCTTAGCAATCCAATAATTAGGCTAGAAACTATTAGTCATTAGTGACCATCTTTATTCTTCTGTAGTGACCACTAATCAGTACTTTTGGGTAAAATTATTATTCTGTCAAGTTTGTAGCTATTACTGATGTGTATGAAATGAATGAATAAAGAAAGTTCTCTTAGTAGTTACAACCAAATGTTATGGTAAAATTAACAGTTACAGTGTATGATTCATAAAAGAGAGAATGTGGGTCGGTTACCACTTAGCAAGTGTTGGCTAAAATTTTATATTATTGGCATATAACTGTATCACAGTTTAATCTGTTATCAATGTTATACTTTATGCAATTATATTCTAATTTTAAATTCTCCTTAATAACATTACTTTTATTAAGTACTTAAAATCTTTAGTATATCTAGTATCTTGAATGAAGTCACTAGCAGGACAAGTATTTGTATAAAAAAAAGTTAATTGGCTTACAAGGACTTGTTTGCACAATCATTTACAGTGTAAATATAAAAGTATCGTTGACGTCATCTTTTAAACCTGAACATCTATAAGTTAATCACGAAGTCGAAAAAACTAGGTGTATAAGTATCTATAATATGTAGCAATTTCTTTGCTACATTTTTTACAATTTTTTTTTGTATATATATATTTTGTTATTATAATTTACTCCATCAACATGTCGTGTTTGTTTTCAACATTAGAGAAAAACCTCAAAAGTCTCTCATTATAGCTACTGGCTTACTTTCCTTCACTATAATCTATAAAATTATCTGAATCGTAATGAAAAAGTTTATAAAAAATAAACCTTTTTTTTAACTAGCTAACATTATTATTTATTATATTATTGCTTACTTGTTTTTTCACTAACCATTGTTAACAGCTTTGTATTTTTTTGTATAATAATAGCTAATCATTTCGAGCAAACTAATAAACTGAGAGATGATAAATGAGTCAGGTTTGTTGGTCCGTTGTGACAAATTATCAAGGAATTAATCATAATGGTTTCCAGGAGTGTAGTCTTCGTAATAGTAGGGGTCGACCTTTGAGCCTTGCCGGAGAAGGGATTCTTAGTAATGTGGACTACCAGTCCTATTGTCAGGTTGGCCTTCACGTGACCCCACCTGGAAACCATCGTGCTGAATTCCAAGTGTTTTTATCACGATGGGCTAACAGACTTTTTATTTTCATCTATCATCCCCGCCAGCGTATACCATTAGCGTAACAAGGTTACCATTCCATTATCATCCATTACCAAGACCCTCTATATCTATATTGGGCGTCTAGTCCCCATTACTAACATTATCCAGTTCCGTCTATCTTTTAGTTTGATTAATTGTTCATATCACTAATCAGACATATTAGCTATCATCTTAAGATCACTTAAGATCATCAATTTAAGCACTATAACTTAGTCTATTCTAGGGAGGTTTAACAGAATTGAAGACTTTAATCCTTGCTAGCAAAATTAGCCTTATCTACACGGGACCGATATAGTGGTAAAATATTTTCACTTCGCTTCGATGTGGGATGAATGCATAATTTATTTCATGAGGTCGGGCGTTACTGACCTTGATTTACAGGTTCCGTATCTCTGTTAACTGAATATAGATACGGACACGGGTCCTATACAAGAATGAAATTTGTAATCTAATAATTGAGAATTGTTAAACGTATTTTAACAATTTTTCTCAACTATACTTTAATACACAACATCCTGTTCTAAAAGAGAGAAGCCTAATGAGTGACCGCTAAAACTGTACAGTTTTAATTAATTTATTGCCTTCCACACAACCGCTGACTGTCCATAATGATAATAGGGGACTGACTAATAAATTAAGTATGCATTTAATTCGCTAAGAAAGTAAAACTTCATGTTAATAAAACACGTGCAAAATAACTTATCTGTAGCGATACGTATTTTATCATGTATCCAGAACAGATACACGTTCAATAGATATTATTTCTATTACAGGGATTTCCCCGACCAATCGAGTGCAATCAAAGAAGACTGAATGACGTTATGAGAGATGAGATGAGATAGGCGACAATGTCGAAGGTGCTGAGCGCTCTCGATGGCGCACTGCCGGACGAGCGGCCGCTGCTCTCGCTGCAGATCGTGGAGAGCGTGGCCAAGTGTCCAGCCGGCTACTGGCCCGTCAGCCGGACGTACGACGAGGACGCCGACGCCGGCCTGCTGCGGCAGAATGGTCTCTTCACCAAGAAACCCAGCCATTACATCTGCTTGTCAAAGACTGAAGGTCAGTTTGTCTGCTAAATATTATAAAGATGGTTACATATTATATAATGATATTTCGGGTGACGGTCTTTGAAGTGTTGGCGTCCGTTCAGGAGTTTGCGACAATTTGTTTTTCTGACCTTCTGAAATCGTGAAGCTGAACGCGGAAATGCCCGAAAAAACTAACTAATGACCATCAGAATGTATAATTTATTATTTATGTTCCACAAAATAATACCGACATGTATTTAGTCCGTGTTGTCACGAGAACATACGCTTTCCATTGAAAAAAAAAGATTATCTGAGTCGGCGAAGATATTTTATCAAAATGTCAGTCGAATTGAGAAATTAAAATTAAATGACGACCTCATAGTTAAAAAATTAAAAAAAAATCCCTTTTGTTAATTTTTCATACGTTAAGTTTTTATGGCTTGTTTTATTTTTTTGACATTCTCTCTACTTCAAAAAAAAAAAGAAGTTTTCTATTTGACTATATTTCTTATAAATATATGGATTACATATTCTCCGATTGTGAAATATAATGTATATATGTATTTAACAGATGTGTAAACTTGAGGCGAGAGAATTTAAAAGTAAAATGACTAGGCCGCGAGCGGCGCGCGACCCGAAACGGGCGCGTTAGCTTTCATTAATTCTGTCGAAGGCCGAATCCGTTGTTGGTTACTCTCGTGTGACGGCTGCCGTGATTGCGCTAATTTCCGTCACCGTAATGATGCAGTTCGCTTTAATGGTCACGGTTATAGCCATTGGAGTACACAATGGTGCACAATAAAGCGGAACGAGCGGCTTTGTTCTGGCATCTTATGATATACAGTAATAGCTCCTTATTCACGCTTCCTTTATTTGCGTTTTCACTAATCGCGGACTAAAAGGTTGCGACCTCATTCCCAAAAGTAGCCTATATCCTTTTCCATCCCATATAGGATATGTATAACAAAGGGTTTAGCCGGATAAATATGTCGAATCTGCCCCCAAATGGGAACGTATATCGAAACTTATGTTTTAATATCTACTTGGTGTACCAACACGATTTATGTATATTTCGCGACCAACTTTCACCTTGACCTTGAGATATGAGAAAAAATAGCCGTACGCATGACTATTATTCAAAGTAATATATCTCAAAAACTTATTAAGCTAAAGAAGCGAGACCAATGCGAGGTTGTAGGTTACATTACAGAGTATATTATATATTTTTTTAGAATTTTTACAAGATCTTTTTATATAATAAAATAAAAAATAAAAAAAAAAAATTTTGTTTTTCGTGTTGTTTGAGACTTACAATCACGAAAATAATATATATCATGTACCTTTGTATGCTCTATTACACATAAAAGAGACAGACTCAGGTTAGGTATATAATATAAGTATAATCATCGGCAGGCGTGCCCGGGTACGTGATGGACGGCGTGCTGGTGGTGGGGGAGCGCGAGGCGGCACCGGCCGGCTACAGCGTGGCGGGCCGCGCCGGCAAGCGCCGCCTATGCACGCGCGTGTCACGCCGCACGCCGCCCGCGCCCGCGCCGCCCGTCACCGACGTCATCGTCTGCTCCAAGATGAGGCAGGCCCCCCAGGGGTTCATACTGGCCGGGTGAGTGTTACTGTGCCCTCTACTTCATCTACAGAACATATGTTGCAGCGAAGGCAAGGGATTGTTAACAATGGGATTTTACATCCATACTGCTATACCCACATGCTTATACCAGAGGGAGACTGTACAAAAGTTGATGGCTTGGGTACCTCTGTCCCATTCGTGTTTCTACCGTGAAGCAGTTGTGTTTGCCTTCGTTTGCCAACCTCCATGCGGTTCCCTCTTGGAAACCATCGTGGTTAATTATTGTGGAATACGTTACAATGGGCCAACTGACCTTCCCTATCATTCCTCTGCGTATACCGTAAATGTAAGATTGTCATTTTATTACCATCCAAAAAAATCTCTATCATTTCTCATTGGTGCCCTGCAACGTATACCAATAGAGCGGACGGGGCTGTCATTCCATTTTCATTCATAAAAAAACTATATGTCAACGTCATGATTAACCTTCTCATTTCTAAATATCATTAGTCGTTAACTGTCCACTGATCAATATAGAACTACCCTATAGGATCGGGGGGGGGGAGGTTGCTAGTAGTTGCCACGCTTATCATATCATGTCATGTGTGTGCCAAATGACACTCAAGACAGTTGGTTAGATTGATTAGAAAACTTCATGCTCTGGTAACAGAGAAAGAGAGGATAATTTATGTTCTGTTAATCAAAATTAACATATCCGCTCGTTGGTCCACAGTGAGATAAACGGCAAGATGGTATGCTACAAGGTGAGCGGCGGCAGCGCGGACACGTCGCCCACGCACCGCGCCAACGAGTACGAGAACGTGGTCTCCAATATTACCCCGGAAGCCAATAGGAGGTAATGTATGCAGTTTCTTTTAGAGTGATGATGCAACGGTGACCCTATCGATACACGCTGGTGGGGTATCAGTGAAAGTTGAGTGAAAGATAGGCGATGATGAAATTGGTTAATTGGCCATAGTGACAAATTCATATGGTATTAACCAAGATAGTTTTTTGGGAACCTTCTGAACGTCAGTCTGATAGGGTATATTGCTAGCAAAAAGGCTGCTAGATCCTCATTATTAACTATCCCTTTCCCCTCTCTACTGTGTGTAATTGTAACACGTCAACATCTTATAGCATGGGACATAGATTACTTACCTCCTACAGACATTATTTTGTAGCAAAGAAGGAAAAAGCGTGTGCGCTATCTAAGATAAAAATATAACCTCCGGTCATCCGTACGAGCGCGCGCATATAACTTTTTTTTTTAAATTATATTGGGTCATCGTAAAATTTGAAGTTGCTCTAAATTGTTTCCAAATTTAAAACTAAAAATTTATTTTTGTATAATGTTCTAATAAAAATATATCTCGTATCGACAGACTTCGGCCAGTGCCCGAGCGGCCGCCGAAGTTGTCCCCCATAGTGGGCGAGCTGAACAATCTGAACCTCAAGTCGCCGAGCTCGTACCCCGCCGTCGAGGAGTTCACCACCGAGCACGACTACGAGGCGCTGAGTCCCTCGTACAACGTGCGGCCCGCGCGGCCCGCGCCGCGGCCCCCGCCCGCGCCCGCGGGCCCCGCCGCCGGCCCCGCCCGCAAGAAGGGCCCCGCCCCCTTACCCAAAAACCCCAACTATCAGACGCTTGGGTTGTACAACGGGATGGATGGAGTTCCGTTCGTTCTCAACCCCAAGTTGAGAGGACTTCCGGATGATACTTTGGTAAGTCGGTGCTTCTTTGCAGCTTTTTATTCAGAGAAGGTAATATTTTTCTATAGAATTAAATAATAAATAATGGTTGACTGATAGAGAATACCGTCTGGTGTTAAGTCCGCCAAATGTACATAGAATTTTACTATGCATTAAAGTTTAAATAAATAAAAATTAATTAATTAATTAAATAGAATTTTAGTAAATTTGTAAACATTAATGTTTTTAATATTAGTATTTTCTCCTATAATTAAATCGAGTTCGATGAACCTGTGAACTATAATATTTTTAATTACAGACACAGTTGCCGGTGATAAAGCGACGTACACGCTTCGAACTCGACAGGGATTATTCTTACAACTTTGCAGTGGAGCGACAGACGTGAGATTGAGAAACGACTTAATTACATCAGTTTTAAGGTGCACAATCTCAAATTTGATGTTATTATCAGTAATAATTTCCTGCTAGTGCCCCATTGCACACATCAATTTTATCACTGTTATTACAGGCGTCACGTGTCGCCTTTATTCCGGTGTGCACGAATGTTGAAGATAATAAATTGGTTATTGAATACTTTTTATAACTTGTGAATAAATTAAACTACGTCATAAACGATTATAGCGTTCGTAGATTATCTTTTAGGTATATTTGGAGAGCACAGGTTAAAATTAGTATTTTGTAATATTTAAAGTATAAATATAAATTATTTAATGAGATAGATAACATATATGAAATGAACCTCAATATTCCACCAACATGATCGTGTACGATTGTTTAAATGGTTGTGTATATTAATAAAATATATGAGTGAAATGTGACATATTAACTATTTTAGATATAAATGCAATAATGTACGTAGATTTTTTTTTTTTGTATTTGATATGAAATTAGAAGTTTTTGCATGTATTCGGCTCATAGATATAAATATTATTGATGAAATATTTTCTGTATTGATTTTTTTTTTTATGTTATTTTTTTGACGATTGCAAAGGATAAAAGCAATAATTGTATTGGCAAATGGGAACAGTAATAGGCCACTATATTAGGATAATTGGAGATTCGACTAAGATTTATATTTAAAAATTATTATAGATTGGTTTAGTTGTGAAAAGGATGATGCCCTGGACTGAGAAGTTAGTTATATAAATTGATGGCATGCTACAAGAGTATACTTTTTAAAAGGCCAGCAATACAATGTAACAAATGATATAAAAAAATGTTTCATAATTTTGTAAACAGTATCTAAAAGAAAGTATGATGTTGATTGGAAACAAAAACTTTTGTATTGAAATGCTAGTCGCAAACCAAAAAGTAATCAGAGAAATAAGTGGAAGAAAGTTTATTTGTACCACAGATTAAATTAGTTTTTTTTAACAATACAAGAAAATTCTGCTTACCCTAATGGGAGATAAGCGTGACAAATATGTATATATGTATGAATTGTTGTGGCATATTTTATCCTTATTGCTGTAGTCTTTTTTTTTTACAGGTATCAGTGTTTTCGCCTTACAATAGCTAGGTTGTTTAGGTTATGGGCATCATCCTTCACATACAGTTCTTTTACTGTGCTATTTCATTTGCAATATACAAAATCATCAAATTTCAATTTTAATACCTCCAGAATGTTATGGCACATAAATATTGAATAGATAAAGCAAGATTGTTAATTGTTTTATTAAATGTACCATAGTTTTAAGTGCAGATTCAAATATCAAATTGATGTAGCATAATATAAGTAGACCTCGGTGGTTTTGTGACTTAACACACCATTTCACCTTTCAATGGTCGCGGGTTCGATGCCATATATATATATATATATATATATATATATATATATATATATATATATATATATATATATATATATATATATATATATCTCCTTATATGTTCAGTGGTATTTAATATAATTATATTATATATATTGGTATTTATTATAATTAAATTGTCCCATTTAAACTATAAAGCGCATAGCTATAATATGGTGAAGCAACTTGCGTTATCTATTTAGTATTCATTTATTATTGGTGGCCAATATTTTAATGTTATTTAAAAAATATATATATGTAGTGAGGTGTGGTGTGATGTGGCCTTTGAAGCGTGTACCGACGCGTTATAGACTGATTGATGCACGACACAGGAAACATGCACAGTTGATAATGTTGGCTGTTGCGTTTCCAGTGTTACCAAAGTAATGCAATATGGACTTGTTTTTAATGTGGTTACAAATATACCCAATGTTTGTTATACCCAATAGACAATTGTTTTTTTTTAATTGGTCATTTATTCAATTGTTGACAATGTGATTAAGGTAATAGTGATCAAGCAAATAATGTTTAGAAGACTGTTTAGGTCACGGTTTTATTAAATGTCAGAAAAATATGTTTATACCATTAACCTTTCTTTGCACAATGGTGGAAATTTCCATCATAACGTTGAATGCCCAAAAATTATATAAAAGAACAAGTTCACTTTAAGTTGATCGTGTCTGGATACCTTTTTAATGTCCATTGCAGAAAAAAAACATAGCTGACAATTTTTTTTTTTTACCATTTTTCCTTTAATTTTAAATATGAATTATATCAGCTTAATTTATTTCATCAATAAAAAAATCATGCAAAGAAGGGGTAAATATGTTAAAAGTAGAAAGTTCATAATTGTTTTATGACATGAGTACACATCGCTCCTGTTTATAAATTACATTGATAAACATTGTTTGGACAGAGAGAGAGAGAGAAGGACGAAGACGTTGACAATGCAGAGCGTACGACAGTATAATTTCTTCCTTAGTCTTCTTTTGCCGACACACGCTCAATGTATTTAAATCTGTTTATGTATAATTATATAAATTATTATTATGAAATAATAGATAAAGGATTTGTGACTGAATGCGAAGTTTAATAGTCCTTAATGATTATTATAGCGATATAAATGTCGATTCGTAATAAACACTTTTATTAAATATATACGTGACCCAATTTTAACGATATCCGATGATTTGTGTATACCAATTTTTTTAAAGTAAGTTTAACCTTTTTATTGAGCTCAAATTCTATGATATACAGTTTAATTAAATATTGCGTAACTCATATTGAACAAATATTTGCTTTATCAAGAAGTTTAAGTAAATTGAGATTAAAACGTGAGCATTGAATTGATGTCAATATATTTGAGTGCACAGTTTATTAGCATCTCTTATTATCATTTGGCTACTTCGATTCAGCTACAAACTATATAGAAAATAATAATAATAAATACTTTATCTTACAAGTTCAATAATTGTGACTCCAAAGACAGGTACCTACCGTAAATTGAATTTTAAACTTAGAACTCTCGCGCGGTTGTAGAAAAAAAAAGCGCGCTTAGCTCGAACTATTCCTTCCATCGTTTTTCTATACTCTTTACATTGTATGTATTTGTTTTTATACACTTATATACCAATTAGTTTTGACTGATGTATGCGTGCCCTTGTCATTAGTTGTTAACTTGTTGACGCCAATTATATATTAAAATGTGAAAATTGAATACAATTATACGTTGTGTTCGTGTTGTGCCAACCACAGTATAAAAATTGTGTTCTTGGTTACCGGCCGCGTGCCTGCCAGCCCCCTAGTCAGTGTAAACACCATTTGTATGTTTTTGTCTCATTATAGTCGTTTTATTGCTAAATTCGCTGCCGTTTGTAAACATTGATGATGGAACTCCTGCGGTCGTGTTCAGGCCCAGATGTCATTATATCGGGTTGAAGCAAACACCTCAGTCTATATGAAAGATAAGCGTGTCATATTTCTTCTATTTAAGTAATAAAAAAGTAGAAATAATTTTATACAAATAAACTTTCTCGATTTTTTTCTTCCTCTTTTCGCCTTTTTCCATATCTGTTTGGGGTCAGTGTAAGAACAAATTCTTAATGAAATATTTGCACGTCACACGGTTGAATGCAGTCTTTTCTTTAAAAACATTAAAAACTTTTAATATATTAACCTGTATTCGAGCAAGTAAAGTTATCATACATTCATTCATCCAATTTCATACATAATATTTTTCATATCACATTCACAAATATTTTTCAATTGTCAAATTTTTATAATTCCGTCTCTTGTATTTATTGTGTTACGTTATAAATTAAAAGCTATTTACTGATGGCAAACACATTCGACGTTAAATTTCAAAATGGTTTAAATGCTGTTTAACTTTTTTGATAATTATATAAAGTCGTTTCAATACAAATTCAAATTTGAAGAGTCCGAGTAAGCTCTTTTGTGCTCATTTAAGGTAAACTGACACACAGTTACATCCAACAAAATATTTCTTTGATTAGAGGTATGTTGTTTCATAACTCGCATGAAATCATCACGTTTTAAAATTAAAACGACTCGATCCACTTTTTTAAATTAGCTATTGTTTGTCGTTCAATATCTAAATTATATAACATAATTCCAAATTTGAAAATCTGTAGTAAAAACCTTTTTACACAAATCGTAATACAAAAAAATTAACATAAGTTTTAAAAATGGAATGTTTCATTCCATTTTTTTAAACTTATGTTCATTTTTTTTATTCAATATCTATATACATACGGGAAATTAATGAACTCCTGTGTTTTTGTCGTTTCTGACGATTGTTTCGACATCATCCGGAAGTCTTTCTCAGGAGTCGTTCAGTGCTTTGTGTCACAGCGTCTCATCTCGCACGAGGTGTGACGCCGTGTATATGTAGTATGTATATAGATAACGTTTCATTTCATATAACGTAACTCGGTCGAAATTTTTTTTAGGGCTAGGGCGTTATCGTAATACTTTCTCATTTAGAAGTTTATGTATGTGAAATGTAAAAATGTAAATTTATTTATATGATTTGAGTAAAGTCGCCGTGTGATCATCTATCAATCGACTAATATTTTAAGGCAATAATTTTACTGACACTGATTATAAGCGGCAGCGGATAATATAGCGTGATTAGTTACAAATTATACGTTTAATTAGAATATACATGTATACAAGTAATATTAATTATTTATGCGCATACATAAGGTATGTGTTTTATTTTATACTGTCATATAATGCAATATTCCTAAATTGTAAATGCCTGCTTTAACGCAGGTAATATTAATTCAACAAAGATTGAAATTTTGTAATCATAGCTTACCTTACGACTTATTACTTACAAAATGGAATTTAATACGATATATTTAGGTAGCTATTACATTGCCGATCTAGCAGTCTAATTTTTTTTTATTTACAATGTATAACAAGGAGGTGCTGTATAATATTGTTTTTATTAATCACCTTACACATTACGTTTACATTATTGTATAAAGCAGAGTTAATTCCTAATACTTTTTTTTTTTAAATATAATTACTCTGTCTTATTATATTTTTAATATTTGATTTTAGTAATCCTTTTTAATGAAAATCATTACTTTCTGGGTGGACAAATAGGTACTAATTTATTTATATTTTATTGCACAATAAAATGTCATAATGAAAAATAATATTCTTAAGAACAAAAATATATATAATACGTAAAGATACAAGACGTGACGACCGTTTGAATGGAAAATAAATATATGTGGTCAGACTTAAATTTACATTATGGCCACAAAGAAGTTTCAATATAAAATTTGTACCAATGGCGAGCTAATGCTATTATTTCATTCTCTACCAACTAATTATAAGTATGAAGTTATTTTTGTCAAAAATAAGTGTACAAAATAAACGATTTAGAACTTGATCGATGATTGTCTCTTTGTTATACGGGTTATATAAGCGTCATCCAGAGTGATTGGAGAGAAATTAATTCTCAGTCCGCCCAATTATTTCGTGAAAACTGCCCTCTGTCAAACTTTTGTCAATTGTTGTACATATCTAGTTTATTTTAGGCTATCGCTATTGTTAAATTAATGTGAAGGCTTTAAGACGATCAAACAAATCAATAGATTATGATTTTTAACGATAACTGACAGTTCAAATTTAATTTATTATTAGATTATTTTTGTTCGTAGCTAATAATTTTATATCTCACAAAAATAAGTAGTGTATCGTGTTATATGTAAATAAAGAAACCGATTGAACGTAGCTAATTTTGATTTGCATTTTATTATTATAGTAATATTAAATTTCTATGCCTTATTATTATTTCTATAATTTCAATTATAAACTTGTCCATTTTATTATTTTTTTTTTGAAACGACCGTTTTATTAAAACTACCTAAAAATATTTAAATATGTTACAAGACAATATATGTTCCTAAATATATCCTTTTGTATGTATTTAATAGCAAAAAAATGTATTTAAGTAAAAGTTAGGAAGTAGATGTACCTAACTAGTACTATCTACAATGGTGTTTATTTGCTATTAAAAAATAATAAAATGGACATGGTGATTGTAAAGGTTGAGTTAGTGTAAAACGCCGTCTCAAATATTTATTATTGTAAATACTACCTGTATAATGCAATTAGATAATTAGTATGCTTTTTTACGTACTAGAGAATGTATTTTAACACGAGTAGCAGCAACAGGCGACTGCCTCAGTTTTGTCGCCAACACTGCCACTATTTCAATACGTTTAACGCAGTTTAAAGGCTAAAATTTATAGAAATGAAGCAGACATTTTTTTTTTATAGAAAGTAACTGCGGAGTGATTTGGCACGATATATTTTAGTTGAAAATGAAATCGTTTCGAAAAAACGTAAAATATAAGGTACCTACCTGAGTCCATTTGATGTTTCTTTGATTTACATCTTGTCAAGTCACGTTGATGCTCAGCAATACTGTTTGATTTACTCTGATCATGCTTTTAGTTTAAAGTCCAAGCGGGTCCAAGGAAACGGCTCGTGTCGAAACTACTACTGTACTGTACTGTACTGTACTATCCGATCTGTCTACAATACTCTTAACATTATAAATACGAGGCCCTTAATTCATAGTTTACTTTTATTTGTATAGTAATAGGATTTATTTCTTATTATTTGGGTGAATTTGCCACGCTAAGCTTTGAACAGTAACTTGACTGTTTGAAGCGCAGCGCAGTGCACGCTAGTGGGTTATTTGACTATATTGTAAAATTTTGCATCCCCTGTTGCTGTTATACAATGTTTCTACTTATAATTTGTTTAGAATCATTATCAAAATTTAATAAATATTAAATTATTGACTGATTTATAAAATCTTTCTTTCTTTTTTATTATTTATACCTTTTTGTTCCTTAATCGCTTCTAGCCTTTAACAGATGAGAATAGTTGTTACTGTCAAATATTTGCAGAAAAATAAAACAAGTGACTTAACAAAAATAAGTGTATTAAAAAATATAGTTTCACAATAATTGCGTCAATTTATATTCGCTTAGTCACGATAAAAATTGCTTAAAGTAACTTTTTGAACGCTAGTAAGTATCTGGGAGATCGTACTGAGGAATTAGAAAAAAAAATCACCATCTGTAGATAAAAACAATTTGATGTAATCCGGTATAAATAAAAATAAA
The DNA here is from genome assembly GCF_026898425.1 of Galleria mellonella. Taxonomy (NCBI): domain Eukaryota; kingdom Metazoa; phylum Arthropoda; class Insecta; order Lepidoptera; family Pyralidae; genus Galleria; species Galleria mellonella. The sequence goes on from NW_026442180.1 coordinate 1,622,999, forward strand.
CAAGAATCTTGCTGGTAGGTGTCTAAATTAATTAATTCAATTTGCAAAAATAAAACCTTGACTCTAAAATTGATATCTCTCGATGTTTACTAGCATTCCAGCATCAATGAATAATCACAGCACCAAACAAATAACCGAAACATATTTAGCCAATCATAGTGACCTATGGTCCATAGTGGTCTAATAAACATTTTTTTTTATAAGATTAAATTGGCGCGCAAACTGCTTTTAAAAAAGAAGCAAAAATAATGCATGTATTAATATCTACTGTATATTACCATACAGTAGATATTACTAGGTTGTTGCCATTTAAAATTTAAAAATAAAATATTGGAATTTAACTGTTTATTATCGAACGAGAAGGTCGTGATGGAATGGAAAAGCCGTTGATCGGCCTCCAAATGTGGTGACGCCTCATGTGTTGCTTTTCTTTAGAATTAAGATGTGAAAGGCAGTATTTGCTGATACAAAATGGTACGGTTAGAATCAGAAGTCAATATACACAATAAGATTTCTAAAACCTCCATACTCTGTAGCTAGCGTTCCAACCCTCCCGGATTGCCCGGGAGACTCTGGTAATAATGTTAACCTCCCGACCTCCATGAGTGCAATAAAAAATTTCTAAAAATTAAATTCATTCATCGCTTGCTCGTCGCTACTCACTCGCTTTGCGGTCTCTAATGATTCACGTGAGCGCGTATTAAACATAATGGAGCAAGACAAAAACCGAATGAGTATTTCTTTAGTAAAAGCAGAGTTACAAGTACTAACAAACTTTGAGTTTTCATGTAATTTTTTGGTGAAAAACGGACGAATATTAGATGCTGCTCGTAAACAAAATAAATATAAATTTAAAAATTAATTAATGATTTCCTTTTAATAACTCCTCTTGACAAAATTTTTATAACTAAAATTCTCCCGATTTGGTACTTTCGAGAGTTGGCAACCCTATATGTAGCATACTTACAGCATTGTATGCATTCCAGAAATTTCGATCTTATAAGATCTTCAAATCTGTCGTTAACCTTGTTGAAGTACTTACAGGTTCTGAAAATCACTAGGTATTCGACTTTTGATGCTGACTGTACATGACGTGTTCCCAATTATACATTTTTATATACGTATACACAATATTAAAACAAAATCATTAACAATGCAAAATAAAGTACAATCCAATGTTCCATACACATTGGAGTCCTACAAGGTAACCATTATGAATTCACATATTATTTAACAAAGTTTTACATTTATACATAAGTTTACATAAAAATTTACAATCGTACACAACAATGCGCTATTAACAAGGGCATAAACGGTAATTATAGATTTACCTAACTATTTGGCTCCTTCACACAATATCACGTCGTTGAAAAACTATTAACAAGAATGTGTCGTGATACTATGTAGGTTAAAGGGATTTGTTTTAGGAGTAGGATCCAAACGTTAATTTCAATTAACCTTTTAACCGCCCCGATCAGATTTATCCGAAAAAGAATCTGTAAACAGCGGGTCTACCATGAAATGAAATTCCGAAATTTCGGACTTAATTTCGTGTTTTTGTTTATACCAAAATCGGACCAATAAATGGAGTTTAACATTTCGTTCGTCATACATCCCATCATAAAAGTCCAAAGGAACAATATTTTAACATTTTTAATATTTCCAAACGGCATTTATTATGTAATTTTAAAATCTAATTTGTGTTTCGTTTGGCTCCGAAATTTCGGAAAACATTTCATAGTAGGCCCTCAGATGTAGATATGCTTGTATACTACACTTTCATGACAATAAAATAATGACAGTGTATTAAAAGAAAAAGCTTACACTATTTTAAAATTGTCAAAAAAATATAAAAATAAAGTATGATATAAACTACCTATTATAGTTAGAGGTGCGCTACTACAATACCGAGCGGTGAAAAGGTTAATATTTCTGATAACATACGTCATAAATAATTAAATTTAATATCTATATATAGCTAATACAATTCTCGCCTCTTTATTATTCAAGTACTGCAGCTAAATACGACGTATACTGTAGCACGTGAGTGCAGTACAATCATTGCTGGATTTACACTCTCGAAAATCCAATCCTAATTATACTAAACTACGAATCATGTGAGAAACATATTTACATAAACCAATCTAAATATCGCGTTCACATGTTTTGTGGTTGAGCATTTGCCGTGCTTTGTCAAGCGTGTAAATCCGGCGTAAAGGACCACAGTATATAATATATACAAAAGCGATTTTTATATTTGTATAGCTGTACTCTGTTATCAAAAGATTATTTTATTTTCTATGTTTGCATGATTATAGTATCGATATATTACATTTTTCTTTGTTAGCTACAAAAGGCGCTATAGTCTTTCAGTGGGTACGATAAATAGTTATGTCCACGCGGAGTTCTGTGGTCGGTCACTGCGGCTGCTTCATCTGTTTCTGTTGTTCGAGGAGTCGCTCGAGGGGCGATGGACCAGGCCCGGACCATAGTGACTGGAGATTTTTAAAATAATGTAATATTAAAACGTGTCACAAATATAATGGCAACCATTAGGTCTTTTTTTTGTATTATGGTGTGAATCACAAATAAGCTATCAGTACAATCGATACAAGGAGGTAACCATACCCCTTAAACAAGAATAACACCATATGGGTGGGATATGGCGTGAATTAACTGGGTAGGTACAGAGGAATAACACCTGAGTCCTCAGGAATGGTAACGCATGGGGGGTATCATGGGCGAAACAGTATAATTTGTTATGTCCATGGTACTGCTCATATCTATAGGCGACGGTTACCACTTTCCATCAGGTGGACCGTCAGCTTGTTTGCCACTCTAAGTAGCATAAAAAAAAGCTAAAACGTAAAGTAATATTTAACTTCTACAATTTTTGGAATTAATTTGTATATATATACTTAAAATACCTGGTGCGGATGTCGCTGCGCTGAGCCCCAGCTGGCGTCGGGCGCGCCGCTAAATAACGAGTAGGTGCTGGCCGCCCCCGCGCCCGGCCCTGCGCCCGGCCCTGCGCCCGGCCCTGCACCCGGCCCTGCACCCGGCCCTGGCGCCGCGCCCGCGCCGCCAGCACCCGCTGCGGAACTCGACATGGCCTGTAAAAGCATCAGGCTGCACTTTATCTGTCATATATTGAGAATACTAGTCATGTCCTACTATCATTTGTAATTTAATTTTTTTTCCTACAAAAGAGGGTATATCTAAAGAATGAAAATATTAAGTGAAAAGTTTGTTTATTTATTTTACATATACACTTTATGTAAAATAAATAAATAAAAATATTGATAATTTATGACTGTTTGTGTGTATTGGATTTGTTTTTTTTTTATAATCAAAACATTTAATTTCTTGGTATTAAAAGTACGTTAAATATTAGATAAATCAAATGAATAAAAAAATGAAGAAAAGTATGCTAGCGGTACGTAGTAGATTAGTATCTAGCTAGACTCGAGCAGGGGTGGTGTGTGACCTTGACTAAAAAATGCATATTGTGCGGTAAATTAATATCCGTGCCACGATACACCCTAGCTAGACAACAATCCTACGTCACTAATGCTTGTACCTTGTACCTTGCAACCTCTCCGAGTCGATCGAATTGAGGAAGATTGTCAGCAGTTCAAATTTTTCTCTGTTCAAACTTTAATCTGTTCTTTATAACCGTTCCCTCCCATCAATCCTATTAAAATAAGTAATAAAATTGCTTTTTTTTATACAACTTAGAATGGCAAACAAGCTGACGGCCCGCCTGATGGAAAGTGGTAACCGTCCCCTATAAACATGAGCAGTACCATAGACATAACAGAGTATACTGTTTCCCCCATGATACCCCCCATGCGTTGCCATTCCTGACGACTCAGGTGTTATTCCTCTGTACCTAGTAAATTCACGCCATATCCCAATTCTTCAAACCGAAACACAGCCATGCAAACACAACTGCTTCATGATTGAAACACGAATGGGACAGAGGTACCCAAACAATCGACTTTTGTACAAAGTCTCCCTCTGGTACTAAAAATTTAAAAAGTTTCATTGCAAGATAAATACGCACCCCAATCTGGTCTATATTCTTCATGCCACCAGCGTCACCATTCAGTGGTTCGTTGAAGTTCATATTCAAGTTCCTCTGTTGCCTATCTGCTACATTTGGCCCAAATCTAAGGTTCATATCTACCATATCCTTAGTGCCTAGATAGTTCTGCTGTTGGTTCAAAGGTTGGTATCCAAGTTTGTTGTTAAACTGCGGATACATAGAGGAATCGTAGCCGATCGTGGGGTAGGAGCCAAAACTATTCAGAGACGAGTTGAAGTTCGGAGATGAGACAAGATTCTGCAGTGTCTGAACCTGTGGCTGGCCTACAGCTGACTGGAGGTAGTTTGAATTCATTAAATTATCTGGCTTATTTTGCCCTATAGTCTGAGCTTGGTTGAACGAAGCCATACTCTGGTAAGGGTTCGACATGTTAGAGGCCAAATGTGGGGAGTAGAAGTTAGGCTGCAAGCTCATAGGCGGATTTGCGAAGTTAGAATTATAATTAGGCGGAGGATTTTCGGGCTTCCACCACGTTTGCTGCTGGTAATCGGGCCCCGGAGGGTTGTTCATCCAGCTATTTGGCTGTTGATTATTGAAAAGGGAATTTGTTTTGAAGTTTTCATCTCTAAATTTGTTCTCGTTAAACTGATTCTCTTGAGCATTCTGCCAGTATCGATACTGGTTTGCGAACCGTGGCGGCAGATCATTGAGGAAGTTCTTCTTGTCACCTGACATCTGGTAGTTGTGGTTACCAAACTTGTGACCTTCCTGGAACAGCTCCTGACGGGAGTTCTGTTTCTGTACCGCGGTTCTTACGTCTATTTCTTTCGGATTGACAACAGGCAACCTTATCCCTTGGTTGTTAACATTCGCTTGGTAATTAGGGTTGTAGCTAATGCCCGTGGATTGGATGCCGTAATTATTCTGGAAATTCATTCGCGGCTCGTTGTAAAGCTGGGCTGGTGGATTAGGACTCCAGTTTGGAGAAGGTGGCTCTTGTTTCTTCTGCTGGTAGTTCTGCTGAGAATTTTGGCTTAGTTGACTAGGCTTAGTGTCTTTCTTTTCTTCTTTGTCGTTCTTTTTAACTGGTTCGGGGTCGGTGTTCACTAGATGCGGGTATCCGGCGGATTTATCTTTAAGCGAGAGGATACCGCCCGTTTTTCTGCCGATTGGTAGATTGGCGAGTGATTTGATGGCTTTAGGCTGTATTACTTTAGGTTTGTCGTCTTTAGTGTCAGTAGAGTCACCCGCTAAATCTGGCGTGGGTGGTGGAGTTACAAATTTCACCTGCAATGAAAAAATGCTAATTAGTCATTAATTGTAGTGAAATCAACAATATTTTATTATTTCTTAATATTAGGAAATGTCATATAATTTTATAAAATAAAATACTTTATATAGGATCACTCGATTTTGTTATAAGAGCCTTTCAAAAACTGTATTATGAATTTACTTGAGATTTTTATACAACAAAGACGATTGTTATAGATGATAGGCTGCTAGTTTTACCGCTGTGTCTCGACCTGTATATCTTACAACTTTTGACATATGTATACCTGTTTGTTGGTCTCCTCTTGTTTCCTCATGATGGCCGCCATGGCGATGTTGACTCTGGCCTTCCGTGTCTCCTTCTTGTCTTCACTCTTGCTGCACTCGTCACTGCAATCCTCCTCCTAGAAAGCAAGCAAATGGTAACAGATGCCGAAAAATTTGCTAATAAATGATAAAAATAAGGAGAAAAGGGAATGGACAGGTAGAGTAAATAAAACAAGAGATATTTCTGCACATTCCGCCATCGAATTTTTCTGCACATCCTAAAGGTTGAATGGTACAGAATGCCTACAACATTATGTTCGTCTTTTGTGTCACATTTACTAGAGGGAGACTTTGTACAAAAGTCGATTGCTTGGGTACCTCTGTCCCATTCGTGTTTCAACCGCGAAGCAGTTGTGTTTGCATAGCTATGTTTCGGTTTGAAGGGTGGGATATGGCATGAATTTACTGGGTACAGAGGAATAACACCTGAGTCGTCAGGAATGGCAACGCATGGGGGGTATCAAGGGCGAGACAGTATACTGTCTGTTATGTCAATAGTACTGCTCATGTCTATAGGCGACGGTTACCACTTTCCATCAGGTGGGCAGATTGTTTGCCATTCTAAGTTGTATAAAAAAGAAAAAAATATTGGTCAATAATGTTTCAATTAATTTTTTTTTTTTCAAAAAAAGAACATTACAACAATATTCAATCAATGTCCTCCCTGAAAAGTAATAATTAAAAAAAATCTGCCAACCCTAGTAATAAGGGTTGGGATCACCTAATAAGCACAGCAATGTTTATGTCAGGTTATGTTTTCAAAGTATTCTTGAATCAGCTACAGAAATGATAACTTCATACAATTAATTATAATCCGGCTAGACCAGGGGTCGACAACCTTTTGAGACGGAAGAGTCAAAAATTACAATTTACAAAATTTCAAATTTTAAAAACAGCCACAAAAAAATTTCTTGCCAACTATAAATGGTACTTGCAATAAATAATCCTCGTTGATCGGATTCAGAAGGATTTTTAATTATTTTTTTTAGAAAAAAAAATATAATATTTGTGTATGGAACTAAAGAGCCGCAGCATCACATCCACAAAGAGTTGCAGGTTGCCGACCCCATAGCTAGATCATTCAACGTTAGTTATATAACTGTTGTAGTGCGTGGTGTTACCGGTTCATCCTGTGTGGAGGCGAGCGCCCGTTCCTCGCGAGCGCGCTCCAGCGACCCCTGCGGCTTCAGGATGCCCACGCGCTTCTCGCGCACTGAGAACATGCCAGGACGTTGGTAATGTGGTACCACTGATACGATATGACGGGAGAGGTATATAAGAGGGTGGGGGGAGGGATTGTTAGTAATGCGGACTACCAGTCCCATTGCTGGCAATATACCCCATCAGGTCGACCTCCATGTGGTCCCCCCTGGAAACCATAGTGCTTTTTTGTGTCACATTTACTAGAGGGAGACTTTGTACAAAAGTCATTTGCTTGGGCACCTCGGTCCCATTCGTGTTTCAACCGTAAAGCAGTTGTGTTTGCATGGCTGTGTTTCGGTTTGAAGGATGGGATATGGCGTGAATTTACAGGGTACAGAGGAATAACACCTTAGTCCTCAGGAATGGCAACGCATGGGGGGTATCATGGGCGAAACAGTATACTTTGTTATGTCCACGGTACTGCTCATGTCTATAGGCGACGGTTACCACTTTCCATCAGGTGGGCCGTCAGCTTGTTTTCCATTCTAAGTTGTATAAAAAAAATGTGTGTACACATGTGTTACCTTTTTCCCTAAAGTCGGCCTCCGAGATGACGATGGGCGGCGGCGGCGGCGGCGGCTCGTCGTCGCAGTCGCGGCGCGCGGCGGCCAGCTCGGCCTCGCGCGCCGCCGCCGACAGCTCGGCCAGCGCGCCCGCCGCCGCCGCGCTGAACGACGCCGCGCCGTCCTCTGCCTCGCTGCAGACGTCGCATAACAAATACTATTGCGTTACTAGTTACAGTCAAAGGTATTGAGTATATATTCTATCGAGCCCCTTGTAGTTCCTATTGAATGTAAACTTGTAATATATATCGATAAGTGAATTGAAAAAAAAATGAAAGTAAATGGTGAATTTCTTGCGAGTTCTTCTTAGCAGATGACAACGTTTCGAAACCAGCAGAAGTATTATAAAAAAATTAAGACAAACATCAAACGTCTAATAAATCTCTTTTAGCTCTTTTAAATATTAATCTTTTGCACTAAACTCCCAGAAAGTGATAAGTTTTAAATGACTCTAAAAACTATTAAAAAAATTTTATAGTTTAAATATTAAAAAAGAAAAGGGTAAAAAGGCTCCATTAGAGTAGTAAATGCGCACGTAATGCTCCCAGTATTGCAGGCGTTCATAGGATACGGTAAGCGCTAACCATCAGGTGGACCGTATGTTTTTTGTCACCTGACCATAGTATAGTTTTAGTTTCTATAAATAAGGGAATTAATATGGAGCGTTAGGGGGAAAGGGATTGTAAGTAATGGAGACTAAAAATCCCATTGCTGGCAATATACCCACGACCTCCTCGTGGTTCCCCCTGGAAACTATCATGGTTAATTCCTGATGAATTTACCATGTTGAACTAACTGGCCTGTTTTCATTCTCATCTATCACCCTTCACTGGTGCCCCGCCAGCGTATCCCGTTAGCGCAGGCGGGGTTACTATACCATTTTCATCCACCAAAAAAAAAATATGGAGCGTTATATAGTCTGTAAGTGTTTCATCATATTTCGATAGAGAATAAATTAGATTTTTTCTCTAGAACTAATTAATGATTTGAACTAGATATTTTAATTGTTTATATTAATTATAATCATATTTTTAACATAGACAGCCGATACCTTTACGTGGTGTGCCAGCTAGATAGATACTAAGAGGGAGACTTTGTACAAAAGTTGATTGCTTGGGTACCTCTGTCCCATTCGTGTTTCAACCGTGAAGCAGTTGTGTTTGCATGGCTGTGTTTCGGTTTGAAGGGTGGGATATGGCGTGAATTTATTGGGTACAGAGGAATAACACCTGAGTCCTCAGGAATGGCAACGCATGGGGGTATCATGGGTGAAACAGTATACTCTGTTATGTCCATGGTACTGCTCATGTCTATAGGCGACGGTTACCACTTTCCATCAGGTGGGCCGTCAGCTTGTTTGGCATTCTAAGTTGTATAAAAAAAAATACTAAGTATGATACATACGTGTATGTGATGAGGTCGGGCCGCAGGTCTGCGAGCCGCCGGCCGAGCTGCAGCAGACGATGCGCGCGCACCTTCTGCTCCAGTTCCGGCTCGTTACTCAAACACACCGTCGACACTTCCGGCGGCGATCTACAACCGGTACATAGTAAACATTTATTTGATTTTCGAACAAATTAATCTCTGAGTGATTCGATTTCTTCTTTTTTTATTTTTTTTTTTTTGGTGGTTTTTATAGTATTTTTATTATACAATTAAAAAAATAAGTAGTTCTAATTTCGAGTGTTTTTTTTTTATGCTAGGTAATATCTATGCCAGTTTTTCATTCCTATATATATATAATATCGAGTGTGATGACAAAAGTTACTGGCTGGTCAGAAATGAGCATATAATTTGATTTTGTAAACTCTTTGTTCAGTTCATTTAGGACGTTAGGAGATCGACTTTTGTCGTTTTTTAATTTTTGATTCTAATATATCAAAAATAATTTGTAGATTTCAGCTACAATTACTGTTTTAGTAAAGATACACTATAATTGATATAATAGTGCAATGGAGATAGTAACAAACTGACAGGTCTTCCTGTTCATCTAGGTCGGGCAAGCGGCCGCCGTATGTATCCCAGGCGGCGTGGTTGGGGAACCGCAGCCCCTTACACATCGCCTCGAGCGGCTGGAACCCCAGTAGCTCCTCGTCCTCCGGGAGAGGCACAGTCTCATCTGAAATAGTAAATTTTTAAGTTTGCCATTCTAAGTTGTATAAAAAAAGCTTTAACGGCTTAATCAATCACTATGAAATTTTGTATATACATACTACTTTTTATCCTTGTAAATAATTATATTTATATGCATCGATAACAATATGAGAAGAATAGATGTATGAGAGAAGAGCGGAACAAATTATTTAAATTTCGAATATGATGACGTTTAAGCGACGACGCGGGATTATATACAATCAACAATCAATGCGCATGTGCATATGTCTTATCACATGGATCACAGGGACATACTCGTGTAAATTAGGGCATACAAGTGAGGCTGAGCCACAGGGATGTATTTAGGGGTATGTGGGGGACACGTGACGTACTTACAGGTGTATGCGTGTGCGGCGGGCGGTGGGGCCGCGGACAGCGAGTCCAGCAGCTGCGTGAGCGCAGGCCACAGCGCCGGCCGCTGCGACCACGCGGCAGCCGCCAGCGTCGTCGGGTGCGACACCACCCACCACAACCACACCTTCACTGCACACAAATGTAATAATAAAATATCAACATGGTACCTGGAGAATAGACTAAATGATTAGAATGTTGGAAGACATTATTTTACGCGGTTACAGGAAGTGTATATCAGTGCGATTGTTTTTTAATAAGTTGAAAATGGCTTCTTTCTTGATGTTAGTGAGGTACATAGCAGAGAGTGATGATGTGGATGACATCAGATCAGTTAACTTATTATAAATTCACGATGGTTTTAAGTAAAATGGCGTAGATTTCAACCTGACAGTGAATTTTAGTAACAATAGTTACACCCCCCCCCCCCTCATCCTTGAGTGACATGTTTATATCATTCAGTTTGTCGCGAACGAATGGGCCGGCTGCAAGGGATTACGTACGGGGCGCGAGGGTGACGGTGGCGCGGCGCGGCGACAGCAGCAGCGCCAGCACGGCGCCGGCGGCAAGTGATTGTGCGAGGGCGGCGGCGCGCCGCTCGTCCGCCGATAACGTGTCCTCAGTCAGCGTCAACCCCTCCGTGGTAGAGTGCACCGCCCACATCACCACGCACGCCATCTGTCACCATCAATCAGACTTTCCCTTTTAGCAATTTTAAACATCAATTCATTTTAAGCTTCAATGCCACACATTTACAGGTAAATTTTTTTCTTTAGGAAGCAAATAAAAAAGTGAAAATTCCAGGGATGGATAAAAAACACAAAATGTCAGAAATTATGTATGAAAGAAAATTATTCAAAATTTGTAATTATAAAAATAAATATAATTATAAATTTTATTTGTAAAATACATACCTTGATTAGAGTCATGGAATCGAAACTGTCGGTCGCAATGAGAGTAGTCAGCGAGGAATTCAGCGTGTTTACTATAGTCGTCGCTGTGTCCAAGCTGAAACAGTGAATGTATCCTTTAAATTCTAAATAGATCAATATTTGAAAATTAAAACGTAGGAAAATTACATAACTTACTCTTCGACCGTGTGTATGAGATGTAGCGCTCGAATGAGTTCAGAGGTGTACGAGTGTGCGTCGAGGCGTGTGGGACCGTTGGCGGCGGTCGGCGCGGGGGGCGTGGGGGGCCGCCCCGCCGCCCCTGGCAGCACTGGCAGCGGTCGCGAGTCGCGGCTGGAATGGAACATTCACATCCAGATAACTATGTGGCGAGGAAGTAAGAATACACGTGTCACTGTCTTTCATTTCTAGGCTTGTTTTTATTAATTTTTAACACGTTCAGCCCGGCGCCGAATTTGCAGTCCTTTCCGTTCAGCCGGCAGCCGGCGAGTGATACAATGTTGTATGCTATCGCCAAGAGATTACTTTAGTACTAATGAGATAAGGAATTCTTTGTCACACTATTTTGAACGTTTTGGATGAGAAACAAATATTACCAAAAAAAGTTGTTACGTATTGTAATATGTGTAAAGATAAACTGCATTTTTGTTTAGAATGTTTCATTAAAATTATATTTGATCACATTTCATTGGGACTAATTTTATTTTTTAACTTTAATACTGTCGGTCCCACAAACCGACGCCAGCCAAACGAAAATTAAACAATTACAAGAAATAATCACAATGAGAAAACAATGGGCGACCTTATCGCTGAAAGCGATCTCTTCCAGGCAACCTTTGGATGGAGAGGAGTAATTATAAACAATTTGGTGGGAGGCACGATGAAAAATTTTGTTAGTTCTAAATGTGGGAGATGTGATACATATAATAATATAAATATTATCCCTACTCATTATTAATGTGTGTGTGTGCGTGTGTGTGTGTGTGTGTGTGTGTGTGTGTGTGTGTGTGTGTGTGTGTGTGTGTGTGTGTGTGTGTGTGTGTGTGTGTGTGTGTGTGTGTGTGTGTGTGTGTGTGTGTGTGTGTGTGTGTGTGTGTGTGTGTGTATATATATATACATACACACACATACATACTCTTAAATGTATGTTTGCATATATTTCAAAGTTTTATTTGAACCTTGGGGTGGGCTCCCCTTTTTAAATATACCGGTGGGCTTACCCGGCGGCGGCGGCTGTGGCGGCGGCGGCGGCGTGCAGCGTGCGCGCCAGGTTGGCGGGCGCGGGCGGGAAGGGCGCGCGCACGAGCAGCGAGCGCACGTGCCAGTAGAGCGCGGCCAGCCGCCGCCCGCGCCGCCACGCCACCAGCGCCAGCTGGTTGTACGGCTGCCCCGAGTGCGCCGACAGCACCAGCGCCTGCCTGCCACCAACGCCGCTTACCACTTACAATTTATACATTATACAACCCCTCGAGCGCTTATGCAGAACCGCGCACTAATGCAACAGCGTCTGTTGCGTAATTAGCATTTGCAGCGTCGTTTTCATTAATTTTTTTTTTATACAACTTAGAATGGCAAACAAGCTGACGGCCCACCTGATGGAAAGTGGTAATCGTCGCCTATAGACATGAGCAGTACCGTGGACATAACAGAGTATACTGTTTCGCCCATGATCCCCCCCCCCATGCGTTACCATTCCTGAGGACTGGGGTGTTGTTCCTCTGTACCCTGTAAATTCACGCCATATCTCACGCTTCAAACCGAAACACAGCCATGCAAACACAACTGCTTCACAGTAGAAACACGAATGGGACAGAGGTATGTAGGTTATTAATTTATATAGATAATAAACCCATTTATTATTTATCCAATAACCTCTAATCGAAATTTGGTAATTTAAAAATCGGTGACTCAGTACGTGTAGCAAGCGAGTCTAGAGTCGGTCGCTCCACGGGCTAAAAGATTCTTTTTAATACTCAAAACAACCAACCAGTCTTAAGCATGTTGTTAATACTAAATGCCTAAAACAAGACTTTTATTATAACTTTTACTAAAATATATTTTTATAACAAAAGATTTATTATATGTAAAAATAAGATGTAATAATTAGAAACTAGGATTAATAAAAAAAAAATAGCTTCCACAGTTACAACTAAATCACTGATAAAATATTGAATTTTATACTGTATAATTTTTTGCATTAGATCCAAGTAATGTACAATAGTGACCTGTAGAATGTGTGCGCGACTCGCAGCTGTTGCTTGTAGCGCGCCAGGTCGCCCAGGTGCACGAGGCAGTGCTGGCAGATGTAGCGCGCGGCGCCCGGAGCCGGCAGCCGCGCCCCCGCCGCCGTCACGGCCGCCGCCGCCGCCGCCGCCGCCGCCGCCGCGTCCGCGCCCGCCTCACACAGTACCTCCCCCGCGCCCCACCCCTCCACCCAGCCTAGAAGCGACGCACGTCGCCTGGAATACATAATATGAATTAGAAATTTTTCTGTGCACTGTGAAAATGTTATTGACTAGTCTTTTACTGTGCCTTCGACTGTGTAACCAGGATTTTTTATCGACAGGAATAAAAGGTAGCCTATATACAGTAAGTTAATTAATATTCAAAAATAATTCCTTAAACCTAGTGTAGTATTCATTAATAGGGTCTCAAAAACAATTCTCTTCACAAAAAAAAAATGTAAACTAAAAATAAAAATTCTCAAAAAAAGAACAGCCTGTATCTGTACTAACGGCACTATATAATAATAATAACCAGAGGGGGGACTTTGTACAAAAGTCGATTGCTTGGGTACCTCTGTTCCATTCGTGTTTCAACTGTGAAGCAGTTGTGTTTGCATAGCTGTGTTTCGGTGTGAAGGGTGGGATATGGCGTGAATTTACTGGGTACAGACATAACAACAGAAATAACACCTGAGTCCTCAGGAATGGCAACGCATGGGGGGTATCATGGGCGAAACAGTATACTCTGTTATGTCCTTGGTACTGCTCATGTCTATAGGCGACGGTTACCACTTTCCATCAGGTGGACCGTCAGCTTGTTTGCCATTCTAAGTTGTATAAAAAAAAAAATAATAAATATGTACATACTATTCAAATTATTTACCATTTTTAATACTAGACAGTAAAAATTATTGGAATCATCACCATATGACATATTAACTAATTGTTTTCTTATAACATAGAATCATACCTGAAGGGTAAGTCCAGTTTGAATGTGGTGCATATTTGATGCAGTAGACAGAGGTAAAATCCTGAAGCAGCTTGCAGCACCCATGACAGCATAGCCTGACCCTCGCTTCTTAATGGATTCTGTATAATATTGTAAGTTTCCATCAGTATCATTTATCATCTATTAATATTGTAGTGAAGATGTCGAATGTGAGGAAGGGATTGTTAGCAATGTTGACTACCATTCCTAATGCTAGCAATGTGCTATGTTAAGTCAACCTCTATGTGGTCCCCCCTGAAAACCATCACACTGATTTCCAGGTGTATTTATAAACTGTTATATATTAAATAAGGAATAAGACATATTGATCATGGCTTCTTTTATTGTGAATGAAGTATTACAACTGATGACAGGCTATCTGTTAGTATTCTACATAATAATAGCTTTTTCCATAAAAAGTTATAACAGTGAGGGTGGTTCTAGAAAAACACTGACACATTAAATTATTGATATATCACATAAACTATATATAATTAAATATTAATTAATATTATAAATTAATTATAATATTTATATGGTAATTATTTAAACATTAGCTGTTACCAAAGTATGTTATTATGTTATCTATGTCGAGATGGATATGTATAAAATGGACTAATGCCTGCAACTTCATTTATATGACCTGGATATGTTGATTGACCACATTAATGATTAACCTATAATTCTTTATGTCAAATACTATGTGTATGACAAATTCAATAATGACAACTTTAGATATTAATGGGTAATAAACACATTTATTTACTGATTGTATAATTATAAATGGTAACAATTAAAATTGTTTATAAGAAATATCTAATGTAAATATTTAAGTTATTCATGAAGGCTTTTAATAAATCTTAAATAGAAAGTAATTTTTTTTAAAACCATACTTTTCTGTCTTTCGAGATGGCCTGTAATGCTTCAATCTGCTGTTTGAATCCAACATTCCATAACTCCTGCTCCACTTTCTTGTCCAATGCATAATCCAAATCTAATATCAATAGTTTTTGGTATATCTGGAATTAGATTGTAATAGGTTAAAAGTTACCTTTGCTTCAAACTTGTGTGCACTTAGTAGTACCTGCCTATTCCACAAGAGATTGGTGTGAAATTAGAAAAATATATGAAACAAAAATACACTTAATACTTAATAGGAGATACTTTTTATTAGGGAACCTTATAAAGCAGAAAATAAAAGAAAAGAAGGAACAAACACCACCAAATATGTATGTTAAAACTTAAAATATTATCTGATTTTAAGGAGTTTTTTTGTTTGAGATCAATCCTTATTTACTATTTGACATAATTTCAAAGTTCTCATTGATGTATTCTGTCATAAATATAACATGAAAATGATAGAATGACATCAACTTACCTTTTGCAGTTGCTGTTGTGTGACCCACAGATTCCGTTCCTGAAGCATTGACGTCCCACTCTTGAATTTAAGAATTTTCTCTTTCAGCTCATCTGCCTCTCTGTTATAAATAGTTTTATAATGTATAAAAATTTATTACTAATGAAAATTTTACTATCATCGTTGTTCAAACTCATTCCCTTATTTGTGGTGAGTACAGCATTTGAAAATAAAATAATTGATATAATATTCAGTAGGGATTGACTTTTGTTTCATTAGAAATAAACAAAAATATTGTTATTTAAGATTTAACAGCTTCTTCTTAGCAGATAACAACATTCTAAACCCAGCAGCAGAATCATTAAGGTGACAATTTAAAAGAGCTGTAAATAAGTCTATTTGAGTAGAGATGACTTTCAATTTGAATTTTCTTCCTGCCCTTGTTCTATATCAAACATTTAAGGTCAGCATAATATGTTTTCTTCTTCCATTCCTCTCTATTTACAGTCATCTCACTAGATCCCTTTCTGGCCATATCATCTTTCATACCTTTCTTTCTTATTATTCTTTCTAATTAAAAAAAAATAGGAAATACAGCAAATAATTAAGGCAAAGATGTTATATATCTTTGCCTTAATTTTGCTTTCTCCATTTTTTTTTTGAGTTATTTTGTGCGTATTATTTATGGATTGTTAAAAATCTATTCATGTTATACAATAATTTGAAGTCATATAGTTGTAAAAACCATCTTATACACAAATTAATATAAAAATTAAAAGATGTATATAAATTCCAAGTACATTGTTACATAAAATAAAAAATTTAGAACAAATAAGTAAAACAACATTAGGATATGTGAGTTCATAAAAGCATTTCAAAAATATACTGACAGATAAATAAACAAGTGAAATAAGTTAAAAATAATGGTCTGGTAATGTGACTAATGGAAAGTAAGTCACTTAAAGTACACAACAGTTTGCAATCATGATAGTTGTGACGGGTAAGGAAAAATAAATGATAAATGTATGTGCTAACCTTAGCATTTGCATAGCGGCGTTTAGAACCATTTTGATAGAGGCTTAAAGCCTCAATATTTGTCATAGCATTAGTGAAATAAATTGGAATTACTAATTTATTGCAGAATAATGAAAAGAAAAGTGTAAAAACAAATGAGATCCATGCACTGTCACTAACAATTCAAATTGTCATATTGTGATAAAAGTCAAATTAGCATTGTTGTCTGTCATTTGGAAAATGTCATTCTTTGGTTGTTGTTATTTTAAAATTTGTCTAAAAATTTAACAGGCAAAGAGCATGACCCATACAACCTTGTCATTCTTGGTCATTTTCCTAGATTTTATTTATTAAAACATTAAAAGTCGTAATGTTTCAATCTTCATCTAATCTGTGAATGTTTATTTATTTACTGTCATCATTATTGATCTCCTTTTTTGAAGTTTTAATAAACAACGCTTATAATTTGTAACTTTGTAGTATTTATATAAAAATCACATGCTAAATATTGATACTAGACTTATTTATATGTATTAAGTTAATCAAGTTATTTAAGCATACTTGTGCGTGCAATAAAACAATTTCAAATCAACCATGGCTAATGAAATGCGACTTCAAGTTAATGAAATTTCTCCGGTAAATACTTGTAAATAAATGTGAATAAAATAATTTTGTTGTGTAGTAATTTTCTTTGTTTTGTTTCCTAGAGTCTTATATAGACTATAGTAATAAATGCTGCAAAGAAAAATATTAGTCATTGAGCTTATTTTGCATGATGACTCATGGCGTACCTATACTGCATCACATTATGAAATCAAGAGAGTATCTGGTAACCATTAAATATGTAACTAAGATCTTTGTATTTTTTTTTATCAGGAACATTCGAGTGTGGTATTTGGGCACAAGGTGTGCCAGACACGTGAAGCAAAGTGGCTATGCTTAGAAAATATCTACCAAAAATTTCACAGACCCAACTTCTATGATATCGGAGGAACGTACATTAATGATGTAGCTGACTATTGGTTTGTGTGCAAAACTGAGCTAATAGCAGATATTAAACTTCTTCACTTGTTTCTATGGAATCGTCACGAAGAGAGTGTGGTACGTGTTGCAGTGAGTGATAGTAACGAAATGCTTGTCGATAAGAAGAATGATGCAGTGTGCCTGTCAAAAAAATTAAAACAGTTTGATTATAAAAAGGTCAAACAAATCTCTAAAATATACATCACAACATACAGCTTCAATGATATTGATGTTGATTTTCTGAAAAATAGGAGATTGTATATAGGCGTCTCATTTGACTGTAATAACTCAGAAGAGCTGTCTGAAGAGATTATAGAGAATGTAAAATGCAGTCATGATTTTCATGCATTATTAAAGAATCCGGTGGGTTCAGATTTCACCATAGAGTCGGCTGATGGCCACAAATTCAAGGTTCACAAAGTATTGCTGGCTGCAAAGAGTGAAGTGTTTAAGGCAATGTTCACGGATGAAATGGCTGAGAGTAAAAATGGTTATGTGAGACTCATAGATGTAACCAAGGAGGACTTGCAAAGTGTTCTAGAGTTTATCTACAGCGGTAGTATAATTGATATGGAAGGTAGCAATTTTTTTAACCTCCTACAGATTGCGGACAGATTCAATTTGTGTGGACTGTTTGATCTCTGCCAGTATGTATTATCTCAACAATTGACATTAGACAATGTGATAGATACTTTAATTATAGCTGATATGTGTAATGCTAGTACTCTTAAGTTGGCTGCTATGAAGGTTATTAAGAAAAATAATTGGATTGTAAAGACTGACATGTTTAAAGAAATCCTAAATGTGGATTTAGTCCGAGAGCTTTGTGAGTACTTGGTGCCTTCTTAATAATATGTTTATATAAATCGTTATTAATATACCATTTGTCTAAATTGCTCCTAAGGGTAGAAACCATTGAAAATTTCTATCTTTTTAAAGTTGGTTAAAAAGTAAAGTCAGTGGCGACTGACCTTACTTTTTAAATTCAAAAGAATTGAGGTACAGAATTTGATTATATTTTTTTAAGTTTGTTACCTCATAACTCTCTTAGTTATAAAATGATTTGCAAAATTCTTTTTTTATCTTAAAAGATATACTCACAAATTTGTCCTATAGAAATTTTATTAAAATTGATTAAGTAGTTTAGTTTTTAAATAAAAATAACTAGCTCTGTCACAATTGAAGTTTTTTTTTTTTTGTGGGACACAATTTTTAATAATATTTATAAACAGCACAATAGTAAATGTATTTGTAATATAATTTCTCAATTTAGTGGAAAATTTTAGACATATTTTATGAGACTGACAGATTAAATTCAAGAAACAAACCATGTCCTAAAAACAACAATATATTGTTTATAAACAGCCTGTATTAAAATTCGAACATTTTTAGATGAGTACTAATTCTTATCATCAATTATAAAATTTCAACCAACAGTCAACATTATCAGTATTTTTTTGTTGTTTTACATTGTCATATTAATTGCATGGCAGTCTATGAGAAAAGCCTCTGTACAAGGAATGCCTGATACTCACATTTGGAATTACTAGTTGCTGTTTAATAACTCAGTGGACTTGACAAATGTTTATTAGCTCATTAGATCAAGATTGGTAAAACCGAAAGATAACTTGGAATCAAATTATTTTTAAGTACTTTTAAACACTTGATTTTATGTGATTTAAACAATTCTATCTAAAAGTGGTAAGTTTTTGTTTGTTTGTGATCAATGTAAAATATTTGAAAATGTATTTTTAATTTTAATCTTGTATGTGAGGATCTTAAAATATGCTAAGTCGAACAATTTAGTCTTCTGATAATAAGATCCAACAGGAATCAATGTTAGGAATCATAATTAGCTGATATGTGATTTTGAATTTTGTCAGATAGTGCTTTAGGTTTACTTTGCTTTTACATTTTTTTGTCTAGCATAACTTTACATATGCAAAATAATATTATTTTTATTGAATTAACCAACAGCAAAATAAATTCATTTCATTTCAACAATAATTTATATAAGTATATCAATTTTAATAACACTTTCTATAGGTTTACCTGTATATTTTATATATTTTGTTTTTTTTTAAATAAGTAACAAATGATGTAACTGGCTATTTACAAATTGTATATGAATATCATGCCTATTTCCCATTAGGGTTGGCATCGCAAAAATTTTTATACATACATTAATAAAAATATGTAATACTAGTTCTATTAGGTGGCTGTGTTTTCATAAATTAGTATATAAAATATCCTATTTTCTATCTTAGGTTATACTCTATTTATATATCAAATATCATTTAAATCCCTTTAGTTTTTATGTGAAAGAATAACAAGCATTCATCCATCTTCACAAATTTTCGCAATTATAATAAGTAGTAGTAGTTTTGTTCTTTTGGAGGCAAAGCACAAACTGTGTTGTGACCATTTTGTGTTACACACACACTCATGATAAAAGGAAATTGTTGTTTTATATAATATATATTACTTTTTGGTGCTTTTTTGTTGCTTTTTTTTAGTTTTTCATTCTTTTATCTCCTTTACTGTGTATTATGTGTATTGTAATTTATGTGCTGTAAGTAATGCAAATAAATTATCTATCTATCTAGTAATGGAAGATGAAATGAAGTTTTATGGTCTTTTTTTAATGGGTGATAATGGAATGGCAATCCTGTCTGCGCTAACAGTACACACTGGTGAGGCACCAATGAGAAACGATTATTGAGGTTGAAAAGGCAGGTCAGTTAGTTCATCATTACGGATTCACCTGGAATCAAACATGATGGTTTCCAGGGGGAACCGCGAAGAGATCAATCTGGCAAAGTGTATTCCTAGAAATAGAGAAACTAGACCGCCATTACTAACAATCCCTTACCCCCAAATTTTGTTATTGTAACATTGTTGACAAGATATACTTATTATCTCTTATTTACTGTTTGGTATTGGTAATTAGGGCCTGCATAGACAAAGGTCAGTCGGCATATTTTTGTCTATGTTTTCGTGTATAAAACTTATGGATTAAACACAAAGTTGAACAAACTAGTCGCCGCGCCGCTCGATGACGCGGTCGCATCACTTTGTACACAATTTTTTTATACAACTTAGAATCGCAAACAAGCTGAGGGAAAGTGTTAACCGTGGCCTACAGACATGAGCAGTCAATGTACATAAGAGAGTATACTGTTTTGCCCATGAGACCCCCTACGCGTTGCCATTCCTAAGGACAAATGAATCCGTACAAGCGTTTAGCTGTTTGTTAATTTAAAAGATTTTAATATATAAAGGAATAGATATTTGTTATATAATCAGTGGCGTAACAATAGGTTGGCAGAGTGGGCAAAATGCCAGGAGGCTTCCGGCCTGAAGGGCCTTGGTTCAAGAGGTTGTGTACGCAGGAAGAAAGTAATTATTTATACATAATATCAGCACTGTAGCAATTAATTTGCTGCGGCACGTGCTGAGTGGCGGCCACGTTGCCAATAACAAATATGAAGTTTGTTTTCTATTATTAATAAGTGTAACTCTTTGTTATTGGCAATAAATAATTTCTTTCTTTCTTTAAAAAATATATATATATATTTAATTACTTTAAGAATTAGAGTATTAACTGAAGAACATACACGTATTGTACAAATAAAAAAAGAAAAGTTACGAAACTTGGCAATTCTATAATCATCGAAAATTATTTGAATTTTTCTTTTTTAATTATGTAATGGCGCTTCCCTTACATAATTAAAAAATATATTCTATCTGATGAATTTGTCACGGGTTCGAAATTTTTTTTTTATACAACTTAGAATGGCATACAAGCTGACGGTCCACCTGATGGAAAATGGTAACCGTCGCCTATAGACATGAGCAGTACCATGGACATAACAGAGTATACTGTTTCGCCCATGATACCCTCCATGCGTTGCCATTCCTGAGGATTCAGGTGTTATTCCTGTGTACCCAGTAATTTCACGCCATATCCCACCCTTCAAACTGAAACACAGCCATGCAAACACAACTGCTTTACAGTTGAAACTCGAATGGGACAGAGGTACCCAAACAATTGACTTTTGTACAAAGTCTCCCTCTGGTATAGTTACGCCACTGTAAATTATTATTATTTCAGCCGTTAATTGTCAACTGCTGGACATAAGCCTTTCCCATAAGGAAAGTGTTGCCAGTAGTTGCCACGCTTGGCAGGCGGGTGGGTAATCGAAGTTAGGTTTTTACAGATGTTTTAAAAGGGACGCTGCTGCCCATACCTCGCCCTCCCTTAGTCGGCTCTTACGACATCCACGGGAAAAGGGTAAACCACTGTAAATAGTAATTATATGCTTAAGTTATTACGTTCGCAGATAAACCCAATCAGGAATTTTTTCATCACGAATAAATTCTGCGTATGTTGGTATATATTGTTTGCTCAAACATGCTTGGAAATGTGAGCATTATTTTGACAATCTTAGAGATAAATCAAAATTGCTGTACTGGCCAGATACATGCGAGCAGCGGCCGGCAAAAGTTGTATGAAAATCCATATCTGTCGTGTTTTGCGGCCAGATAAATTACTATGTAAACTCATATCTGTCCTGTAATTTAAAAGTGGAATGACCTAACTAATGAAAGGTTTTATTTAAATTTGGAACTGGCTTGCAAATAGAAAGCCGTTTATTGAAAAAAAAAAACAAAGGAATTTTATGGCGCGTGAAAAATTATTTTTGTTCGTTATTCGTCATTGAACTTAAAAAGTAAAATTGTTTTTGATTTCCGCGTATTGTTTGAGAAAAGTACTATACAAATCTTGGCTACAACTAGGCATTGATGGACTCACGTATGTGTGCCTCGGCTATGCCTCGACCCACCTTTGCACGTTCGTCCATCAATGCCTCAGTTGCTGGCCGCTGCAGTAATGTACTATTTTAGTATTTGTTTGTTTAATATAAGGTTAAACATATAATTTTTTATTAGCTATAATTTACAGAGTTGTTTCTTTTCTAACTGTTGCAATGTATAACGTCGTTACAGAAATATATTAATATATCTAATATGATTTTTATTTTTACCTCTATTTGCATTCTTTCTCATTTTTCATCGGAGGTCATTTGCGTCTTCGGCACGCAATGCGCATTATGCATTTCCTGCAAGAGGTTTTGTCGTGAATACAAATGCGGAAAATGTTCGACAAAGTTTTCACACAAACAAATAGCTGTTATAGCAATTTGTTTATGTTTGTATCAAGATAATGAAATGTAACTAGTTTTTTTTTTTTTTTTTTAAATAACAGATACTAACTGAAATTAGTAACGGATCGAAATATTTAAAAGAATCTATTTTTTTTTTACTACCGTTGGACATAGCTGGTCGCCTTATGGGCGGAACAATTATTTGTTCTTATCTTTGTTAAGTTCTACTAAAATAACATTTGCTTATCAAAACATTCCTAATTATTTACATTACACATTTGAATTAGATATTCTTTTATACGTCGATATATACATGTATAATATATTATGTATATATGTACGTTTTGGGTCATAAACGTACTTAAAGAGTAACTGGGCGGACCGTTTTCACTCCATGAAATGAAATTCAGAATTTTCGGAGCCAATTTCGTATTTTTATTCATACCGAACTCGGCCCAGTAAATGGTGCTTAACGTTTTATTTGTCATAAATCCTACCATAAAACATTTTTAATATTTTTAAACGATAGATACTCTTTATTGTTTCCTATAAAAGACTACAGTAGTAAACTTATTATAACTAGAGACAATTTAAAAAAATGTTTACGCTAGGCGATTTTTTTCCAGGCAATCTTTGATTTTTTTTATACAACTTAGAATGGCAAAGAAGAATAGCCCACCTGATGGAAAGTGGTAACCGTCGCCTATAGACATGGGTAGTACCATGGACATAACAGAGTATACTGTTTCGCCTATGATACCCCCCCATGCGTTGCCATTCCTGAGGACTCAGATGTTATCCTCTGTACCCAGTAAATTCACGGCATATCCCACCCTTCAAACCGAAACACAACCATGCAAACACAACTGCTTCACGGTTGAAACACGAATGGGACAGAGGTACCCAAGCAATCGACTTTTGTACGATATGTATTATTTAATTTTAACATCAAATTTGTGTTTTGTTCGACCCCGAAATTTCGGAAAACATTTCATGGTAGGCTCTTCGGATGCGAGTGAAGCTTCCTAGATACATGTAAGAAGACATACGCCTTTTTAAGGGATTAGACCTTTGATAGACAATAATTTTAAATAAATCTATTTACAGATATTGCATTTATAAAATAGATATACATTCGACATAATATTAATAGGATTACGACACAACACAGGTAAGTTATTTTACAAAACGTACTCGAAACATAAATACCTAATAAATCATCATCATCTTCCTACCTTTATCCCAATTATTATTTGGGGTCGGCGTAATATGTTTTCCTCTTCCATTCTTTTTTTTATTCTTATCCATATTACGAAAAAAAGGTTTGGCTTATAGTTTTACGACCGGCCGCCTGCCTGACGTCAATCCTCCTTAGGAAAGCATTTGTTAGTGGTTTCCGCCACCTGCGATGAAAAAGAAAGGATTAAGGAAAAGGAAGGGAATGTTGGACGTGCGTAAAGGAACATGGTAGATAAGAGGGATAAAAGAGTTAAGTGGGAAAGGAAAGGGAAGGAAATAAATTTCTATAATAAATTTACTATTGGAATCTTTTGGAGGAAACAATAAAGAATATCTATCTATTTAAGTGGAAATTTTGTCCTTTTAAGTTAAAAAACGTTTATTCCGATATCTGGTGACGAGTGCTATAATTTCATAATAAAGCTTCATTCAGAATATTTTAGAAAACTACCTTCATATTGCTCTAAAACGAACAAGTTGCAAAAACCTGCCAACAAAATTTGGCATCTTCTATTTCATATTTCGGTTTTAAAGTTCTCAAATAGTTTCTCGGTACTTTTTCATGAAGAAATTCCAAAGTTTAATAAAGAATGTAAGCCTGGTAGACTAAAGAGAGAGAGCAGTATCTTCTTACAGTGCCTGGCTTTTTATTGAAGTTTACCTGTCTGCTCACGAAATCTGTCTTTGCAAGATGGAATAATTCAACTGCACTCGTAATGCTTATCTACTCCTGTATGTTGCAGAATCGAGACTTTTTAACCAACTTCAAAAAAGAGATTCCTAATTCGGTTGTATTTTTTTTAATGTCTTTTACCTTATAACTCTTTAAATTTTTTTTTTAATATTATTTTAAGGGCTTTTACTTTTTTCAGGTATATCAGTCCTATTGCACCCTGAACTGATTTCTCAATCAAAATTTTATCTACTTTCCCTAGACGCGGAAAGAGAAGAATTAATGGGCATCAATAATTTACAGAGATATTCAAAAATTTCTGGTTTAAGTTCAGCTTACATAGATTGAATAACACCAACATTATCAACAAATAAATAAATAAATAAACATTCAATTTATTTAAGTTAAAGTGGTAAATCAATTTGGAATTTTTTTTTTTATAAGTATTCAGTAGTTTAGTTTTTTAATCAAAATACCTGGTTTGCCACAACTGAAGTTGTTTTTTTTTGTGAAACAAAATCTTAAATTATGATAGATCATTTCGATGTATATATTTTAATATTTTGTCCCATAAAATTAACCGACTACAAAATTAGTATAAGGTACTTTTTTGGTTAAAGAAAGATTCATAAAAATCGGTATAGGAGCGAAAATGATATGGATGGCATGTAGGTATAATATAAAAAAATGCAGTCGAAATTAAAATCTCTGAAATGTTTTGATAATCTTATGTACCTATACCTCATATCAGGACAGGAGTGTAAGGTGGGCTTCGGCATCAGCGAAAGGTAAATGCAAGTGTCAGATCGCGCAGTGCGGGGCGCATGCGCGGCCCGGGTTGCCTCCGAAATCGCCTGGCACCATGTAACCAGCTTCTAGTGATGGGAAGCAAGTTTCTTTCGCCACGATAAGTTAATTACTTAATCCCTTTTAATTTTTTTCTCTTTTAATTTTCCTAAATCTAAGGACATTATTTGTGAAACTGTATAATTTTTCATAAGATATGCCGTATGATACGATGTATATATATATTTGAACGTACACATATCATACGAACTGTCCACATTCAGCCATGAAGTACGAATGGCTGATTTGATATTGATATGAATTGCGCGATCGAAAACGATTTTAAAATTATTGTCAGAAAGATTGACATTTTAAATATTCTGATAAATTTATCTCGTATGACGATTTAAAAATTTGACATGCTATTTGTTACTTATTATTTTTTATTGTAATTAGAATAAATATTGTTACTGTAAGGCACGCCATTAAAACAATGTGGCTAAATATGTGATTCTATAACACTAATGAAGATCTATTTCAACCATAAAATTATTAGGTATTCGTATTTTAAAACATGTTCTTTTTTAAAATTTATCATTTATTTTTTTATACAACTTAGAATGGCAAACAAGCTGACGGCCCACCTGATGGAAAGTGGTAACCGTCGCCTATAGACATAAGCAGTACCATGGACATAACAGAGTATACTGTTTCGCCCATGATACCCCATATATGATGATATAAATGATGATATCATTTATATAATTTTAACTCACTTATACTGTGACTTGGTCCATGTAACTGGGATAAAAAGTAACCTATATCCTTCTCCATTCTATATATATACTACATATATACCAAATTTCATAGTGATTAGCTAAGCCGTTATGGCGCTACACAAACAAACTCACTTTCACATTTATAATATTAGTAAGGATATACTAACAGAGTAACTAATTAACTAAAGCGTAGTAAATTATTTACAATCACGAATGGGCTACGGCTATGGCATAGGAGGCTGGTAGACATAATACCAATGTATGTATCATAGTAATGAATACCATAGTAATGAATTTACAACATTGATAATGGTGCTACGGCGTAGAAGACAGTTTAAACGATGCTACTACATAGTAAATGCAGCTACAATACTACACGGTGCTACGGCGTAGCTTACTTCTACGCGTAGAAAATATAAGTTGTTTTTTAAACGTGAACTAGGTTACGTTGCATAGATTATAGTTTTAATATAGGCTTCATATACATATAGGTATGTAACTATTACATTGTTAAATCGCTACATATTATACTGTAGCATAGTGCTACAATTAGCCTAATGCTTATATTACAGCGTAGCGTTACACAATATAATTTTGTTGTAGATTTCATATGCTTATAGTTATGCTTTTTTTTTAATGGATGATAAAATGTAACGTTTATATGTAACTTACAAATGCAATAAAGAATATAGTGAAGGATGATAGGTGATAAAGCAGGTCAGTTAACCCATCATAACGAATTCAACAATAAATCAATCATGATGGTTTCTAGGGAGGACCACGTGGAGGTCGACCAGTTAGGGTATATTGCTAGTAATGGGACCGGTAGTCCACATTACTAACAATCCCTTTCCTGCCCGCCTATAGCTACATTTCGGCATGGTATGCTACGGCGTAGCCCCACACGTAGTTTTAACGTCGTAGCCACTGAAGCGCAGTACTATGTCATAGGTAAAGATTTTTTTTATATCAGTGTCTTAATGAAATATTAATTCTTATTTAATACTGAATATTCCGTCTGTGCTTAGTAGAAATTAAATAATCTAATGTAGTAAATTGCCAAAATTTCGAAAATGGTCAGAGATAAATTTTAGTTTAACTACATATAACTTTTTTTGGTATCAATAAAGAAGAATCCATTATATCTAAAAAAAAAAAATATTTACTGTTCTCTCATCCCGCGTCGCAGCACTACACTGCAGCATTTTCAAGGTTACATCTCTCAGTGGGCTGCAAGCAGCCGGCGAGTTCGCACGATGACACGTGCGCTATGAGTACACCACGCGAGACAAGGTCCAACGATAACGTAGAGCTACTGCCGCTGAAGTCAGCACTCGTCAATAACAATTACAGAGACGATGACGCCTACTACCCCCCGCACCCGGTCGTCAACAACAACCCGTCGAGTTCCAATCTATTCGAATACACGCTCCTCTCGAAAAGGACACCGGCCTCAAAACGGTATGTGGCCTATCAATATTGTGATCAAATTATGGAATATTGAATCTCAGTTCGAATTTTAAAATATTATTGAGGTAATATTATTAAAATATCGAATCTGTCCGAGATAAATTCATCGTCAAATTGTTTTCAGTTATCTTGTTTTTGTTATTTTTATGTTATCAAATGTTAAAGCCTATACATGACAGATACATGTCTAAAGAAATCAGTTGTTTTTAACTAGTAATTTAAACTTATTATTAATTTTTGTCATAAGAAACTTGAATTTAGAAAGAAAAGATTGAATTTAGAAATTTATTTTGCTACTTATCTAAAAAAGTTTATATTTTTAACTCATAAAACATATGTAGATAACGCATATTACGAGAAAAAGTTTTTTTTTTTTAATTAAAAGTTGTAATTTGCGGTTTTTAATAAATGAATGTGCTTTTATTTGCTTTTTATTATACTTTGTTTCCTACATATTGGCGCTCTGTTGTTTCTACGACTACTCACCTACTCCTCAAGGTTCTGGCGCGAAGTAGAGGAGATTTATTTTTAATTAATAAATAGATGCGTAAGTTTTATTATTAATATTAATTAGGAAGGGATTGTTAGCAATGCAGTTTGACAGCCCCATTGCTAGCAATATGCCCTATCAGGTCAACCTCCTCGTGGTTCCCACTAGAAACCATCGTGAACAATTCTCGTTGATATCGTCACGATGGGTTAACTGACCTGCTTCATACTCACCTATCATCCCTCACTGGTGCCCCGCCGGTGTATACCGATAGCGCTGGTGGTGTTACTATTTCATTATCACCTATAAAAAAAATTAATAAGTATTAATAGGCATATGGTGGCTCAAGACCGTTCCCTATGGCAGGCTATGGAGGTAGGAGGAGGAGGTTTATGTCCAGCAGTGGACAGATATAGGCTAAAATGATGATGATGGTGAATATGTATATGAGATTAAGCGATGTTTGTTGACTAGTTATACTACGCCCGTTTTTGGCCCCATTTATTAGGTACTTAGTAGGATAAAAGGTATCATAATTAAGTTTGCGTACCAAATTTTCATTAAAGCACATTCAGTAGCAACAAATATCTTTATAATTTTTCTTTTTTACAAATTAATAAAATACGTTACACACTTTCGCATACATCACGGCTCAATAAACAAGAAGTTTCGTGCTCTAACCTGTAGTAAGTTAAAAAAAAAATTGAATAACACCGTATGAAGTCATTATTAAGTTATCAGGTTCCTGAAAGAATTTATTTTTATTATTCATTGATACCATTAATTTAAGAATCGCAACTTCGCATAGACTTACATTGTAAACTAATTTGACATGTTATCTCTCGATTCAGTAAAAATATCCGTGGAAAAAATAAATATACTAGCTTTTGGCCATGACTGACGTGCATGTCCGGGATATGTTTATTGACCGGGATAAAAAGTAGCCTTATATCTTTCTTCATCTCATATACCATAAGGTGCTATAAGGTAACAAGCAAACAAACTCAATTTCACATTTTTAATGTAAGTAAGGATTATTTCTCAGATGTAATGTTACATACATACATACATATCTGTCACGTCTGTCTCCCATTAGGGTAGGCAGAAACAATGGAACGCCAAATGCTTCGATTCAAACAAAACTCTTTCACGTAATGTTCTAAATATAATAAATTTTTAGAATGACATAAATAGGTCCAGATCATTGCCTCCTATCCACAGATTACCATTAACATTTTGTTTGTATGTTACAAACAAAATTTAATTCAGTCACGGGTAATCCGTTTTGATCATAATATAATATAATATATAACATTAAAACCCTTTTTGTTGAAAAAGGAATTTCATAATCGAAACCGAATTATTGTGGCAACACTTGGAAAACAACGGACGTTAAATAAATCTTTCCAGTTGTTTTTACACGCTTATTACATTAATTAATTGCTTCGATGTTGTGAAGGTTATATATTGTGTTTTAGGTTCAGCGCAGACTAACAGACAGGCGCGAGCACCTAAAAATTCTTACTAATATAATCGCGAGAGTATAATTATTAGTTTGTTTACTCTTCCTGCTTTAACGCATGAGGGGTATCATGGGCGAAACAGTATATATACTCTGTTATATGTTTTACTAGAGGGAGACTTTGTACAAAAGTAGATTGCTTGGGTACCTCTGTCCCATTCGTGTTTCTACCGTGAAGCAGTTGTGTTTATATGGCTGTGTTTCGGTTTGAAGGGTGGGATATGGTGAATTTACTGGGTACAGAGGAATAACACCTGAGTTCTCAGGAATAGCAACGCATGGGGGGTCACATGGGTGAAACAGTATATTCTGTTATGTCCATGGTACTGTTCATGTCTATAGGCGACGGTTACCACTTTCCATCAGGTGGGCCGTCAGCTTGTTTGCCATTCTAAGGTCATATAATTTGATAGCCGTGTGATTCCGGTATAGAAAAGGCCATCCCTTCCTTTCTCTTGGGTGTTGTAAAAGGCGACTAAGGGAGGGCGAATTGGCAGCAGCGTTCTCTTAAAACATCTTCAAGCCTAACTGCGGTTTCCAATTCGCCAATTCTGCCAAGCGTGGCAACTACTGGTAAAATCCTCTAATGGGGAGGGTTATGTTCAGCAGTGGACAGTTAAATGCTGATATGATGATGATTATAAATGTAAGCGTATGATGATTTGTTTCTTAATTCTTCTCGCTCTAAAGGTCCAAAATTAAAGTCATGTAATTAGATATGTACGAACATTCAAAGGAATTTTCTCCTACAAACGCTCAGGCTTTGGGATGAGCTCCCTGCCGCGGTTTTCCTTAGAAACTACAGTATGGGATTTTGTTTGTTATATTAAGGTTTCTTCAGGGTCGGCAACGCACATGTGACACCCCAAATGTTGCAGGCGTCCATAGGCTACAGTGACCGTTTATCATCAGACTTCCTATTTGCTTGCTTGCCACTTTTGTAGTATAAAAACATACCTATGGTATGCAAAAGAACATAAATTACTATTTATCAAGGTCAATCGACATATTGCCGCGTCATGCGAAGAATGTCACGGGAAAAAGCTAGTCGTTTAGAAGTTTATCGCAAAAATACATTGTGCGTCTCGCTCAGGAGTTAGCAGGAACTTAACTTTTTTTTTTTAGAGATGTAAACGGAATGAATTTTTATGTTTAATAAAATAAAATAAAGGATCTCATGAAATTTGATTCGGTGGGTGAATAGCGTAAATTCAGCATCCTTTTCATGGTCGTCATAAAAAAAAAAATATTTAAAAGAAAGAAAAAATTTTAAATGTCGTTTTTTTTTTCATCGCAAGAGGAGAGGGGTTATCCGAAAATTGCTCAAGGACTCCAGGTAGGCTAAGGCCAACGCTGTGTCTTTCAATGTATATCATTAGCTTGAGCGGGTGTACCATTCCGTCTTCATTCATTAAAACGAAATAGCCTTTGTGGGACATCAATCACTGTCACGTCACTTCGAGCGCTTCCGCGCGACTTAGACCGCCCCGTTTATTTTATTATACGAATTTCAAATTAGAACGAATTAGTCTCTTCGTCGCTCTGTTTGCGCTGACCCTTAAAGGGAAAGCAACTACCCACCTACCTCAACCGTCGCTAGAAATGCTAATTTTCTCTTGCTATCATAATAAAACAATCTGGAGAGGAAAAGCTTGCTTGTTTTCAAGTGGCTCCAATTAGTTGTTGTTTGCGTTTGTTGTTTGTAGACATATACCTGTGACACTGTTTTTCCAAGTTTACTCTCATGTGACAAGCGGAAATAAGCATGCATAAACACAAACAAAAGAGAAACAATAATGACATTATTTAGTTCCTGACATTAATCAAATTTGCTTGAATTATTCAATTGGTAGATTCCGAGGGAGATTTTATACAAAAGTCGCTAGTTTGGGTACCTTTTCCCCATTCGTATTTTTGTCTCGAAGCACTTGCGCTTGTATGGCTGCGTTTTGTTTCGAAGAGTGAGATATGGCAGTGAAATTAGAGTACGGAGGCATAACACCGAAGTTCTCAAGAATGGCAATGCATAGAGAGACACCTATTATTATTTGTTTTACATTTCATTCCCATTCGTGTTTCAACCGTGAAGCAGTTGTGTTTGCATGGCTGTGTTTCGGTTTGAAGGTTGGGATATGGCGTGAATTTACTGGGTACAGAGGATTAACACCTGAGTACTCAGGAATGGCAACGCATGGGGGGTATCATGGGCGAAACAGTATATTCTGTTATGTCCATGGTACTGCTCATGTCTATAGGCGACGGTTACCACTTTCCATCAGGTGGGCCGTCAGCTTGTTTGCCATTCTAAGTTGTATAAAAAAATAAAAATTAAAAAAAAATAAAATTTTTCTTCAAAATCAAATTTATTTATTATCAGATAACAAGATCCATACTGTTAGTAACAAACATACAATTATAATAGTAAAAAAAATTTTTAGTAAATCATATGTCAATAAACCATACACCTGAGAGAGTAATACCATATGGTATTGCAGCATGAATGGGCCGGCTCGACCGGGGAAGTACCACACCCTCACAGAATACCGACGCTAAGTGGTTGCACTTTCAGTGCGATCACATTCCGTACGGTGAGTGAGGGAGTCCGGAGGCCCATCCCATACCCATCCCTTTCCTATTCCTAAAATCCTTTCCCCAACCCCGTCCCCCTATCTTACAACACGCAACCATGGCAGTGGAATTAAAAAAAAATAGCATACCCCAGGGAGGTACCAGTAACCATGTTGCTGGAGAATCCTCTCTCGAGCAACCACGCTCGGGCTGCCCTGCGTATTCTGGGGGGGGCAAAATTCCGCTCTTTGGAACCAAGGGCAAACGGAGCAAGATTTCTACGGCATCCCCTTCGCTCAATGTGAGCTTCTGCAATATCAGGGGATTACATTCTAACCTAAACGCTGTCCACCACCACCTAGAAACGGCGCGGCCGGCATTGCTCTTTCTAACGGAGACACAGATATCCTCTCCAAACGAAACTTCATACCTGACGTACCCGGGCTATAAACTTGAACATTGTTTTGTTTCGCGTGCCGGTGTATGCGCGTATGTCAGAGAGGATATCTGCTGTCGCCGCCTTGGAACTCTTGAAGGTACGGACCTGTCTATTTTATGGCTGCGCGTAGACTGCAATGACCATCCTCGCGTCTATGCATGCCTATACAGGTCCCACAGCGGTAACATCGAAACCGACCAACTCATTGAGCACGTCCAAATGGCTACAGATTCCCTGCTCGAACAGATTCCTTCCGCTGAAGTCGTGATTCTTGGCGATTTTAATGCCCACCATACCGAATGGCTTGGTTCACGTACAACCGACTATGCGGGAAGATCTGTTCATGACTTTGCTTTGGCTTATGGTCTGACGCAGCTTGTTTCCTCGCCTACGCGAATACCTGATGTGTTGGACCATTCACCTTCACTGTTGGACCTTCTGCTGACCACCCACCCAGACAACTATGTGATTTCCGTCGAAGCTCCGCTTGGATCGTCGGATCACAGTCTGGTGCGGAGCGAGGTGCCTCTCATGAGTCCGATTCCACCACGTTCCACGGGTAGACGTCGTGTCTGGCACTACAGGTCAGCGGACTGGGATGAGATGCGGATTTTTTTCGCATCTTACCCATGGAGGCGGGTTTGCTTCACACTGGATGATCCTGACGCCATTGCCGATTCCATTGCTGATGTGGTGCTTCAGGGAATGGAATTATTTATTCCTAACTCTGTGGTGCCCGTCGGCGGGAAATCCCAGCCCTGGTATGGAGCCTCTTGTAGAACAGCATCTCGTCTGAAACAGGAGTGCTTCCTAACCTGGGCTAAAGGTGTGGCGTCGCGAGATCCTAACACCAGTGCTCTCAAAAAGAAGTATAACTCTGCCTCTAGGTCTTTCAAAAGAGTTATAGCCACAGCGAAGTCAGAGCATATCAGTAGAATTGGCAAGAGATTGGCTAGTTTGCCCTCTGGGACTCGAGCTTTCTGGTCTCTTGCCAAAGCTGCACAAGGGAATTTCTGTAAGTCATCTTTTCCACCATTGCGCAGGGAGGATGACTCGTTGGCCCAGAACGCTAAGGAAAAGGCCGATCTTCTTGGATCCATCTTTGCGTCAAACTCGACATTGGATGACGGGATGAAATCACCACCGACCATCACGTGTTGTAGGAGCTCTATGCCTGACATTAAATTCACGCATAGCTCAGTGCGTAGAGCACTTTTCTCCCTCGAAATCCATAAGTCGAGTGGGCCCGATGGTATTCCTCCAATTGTGCTTAGGACGTGCGCACCAGAGTTGGCTCCGGTTCTTACGCGTCTTTTTCGGCTTAGCTACTCATCGGGCATAGTCCCAAAGTTTTGGAAGACTGCTCTGGTGCATCCGATCCCTAAAAGGAGATCGCTCAGATCCAGCTAACTATAGGCCCATAGCTATCACTTCCTTATTCTCGAAGGTTATGGAATCCATCATTAACCGTCAACTGCTCCGGTACCTAGAAGAGCACCAGCTGATCTGTGATCGCCAGTACGGCTTTCGACAGGGACGTTCGGCTGGTGATCTTTTAGCTTACTTAACACACCGATGGGCAGTGGCAATCGAGAGTAAGGGAGAGGCCTTAGCAGTTAGTCTGGATATCGCGAAGGCCTTTGATCGGGTGTGGCATAGAGCGCTGCTTTCAAAGCTACCTTCATTTGGGTTGCCTGCGAGACTGTGCATTTGGGTCGCCAGTTTTCTCAAGGAACGTAGCATTAAAGTCGTAGTCGACGGAGCATGCTCTGATTTAAAACCTTTGAATGCTGGTGTCCCGCAAGGCTGTGTACTATCTCCGACTCTGTTTCTTCTGCATATCAATGATATGTTACAGATAAGTAATATTCATTGCTATGCAGACGACAGTACAGGAGATACATTATATACCGGTCATGCAAAGATCTCGCGGGCACATACCGATGAGTGCCGGAATAGACTTGTGTCTGAAATCGAAACTTCACTCCATCAAGTTTCGATCTGGGGTGAACAAAATCTTGTCCAATTTAACCCCAAAAAGACACAAGTCTGCGCGTTTACCGCAAAAAAGACGCCGTTTGTCGTATCTCCTCACTTTCAGGGCACTTCCCTTGATAAAAAGTCGAGTCTAGGAATTCTGGGCGTTGATATATCTTGCGACGTCCAGTTTTGCGGTCATCTGGAGGAGAAGGCTAAGATAGCTTCCAAAAAGTTAGGAGTACTCAATAGGGTGAGACGATATTTCATGCCAGAACACCGCCTGAAATTATATAAAGCCCAAGTCAGGCCGCATATGGAATACTGTTCTCACCTGTGGGCAGGAGCGCCACAGTACCAACTCCTTCCGTTAGACCGCATTCAAAGTCGGGCGGCTCGAATTATCGATAGTCAACGCCTTACTGTCCGACTCGACCCACTGAAACTGCGCAGAGATGTTGCATCTCTGTGCATCTTCTACCGAATTTATCATGGGGAGTGTTCTGAGGAATTGTTCGGATTGATACCTGCTGCTGATTTTCACCACCGTACAACCCGCCACAAACTAAAGTTTCATCCCAATCATCTGGACGAGTGGCGGTCTTCCACCGTGCGTTTTTCAAGGCACTTTCTTCCACGCACAACCATTCTTTGGAATCAACTTCCAGCAGCAGTATTTCCGAACCGATACGACAACATAACCTTCAAGAAAAGAGTATATTCCTTTTTAAAAGGCCGGCAGCACACCTGCAATGCCGCTGGTGTTGTGGGTGATCATGGGCGGCGGTAGTCACTTACCATCAGGTGAGCCGCATGCTCGTTTGCCCCCTGTGTTGTAAAAAAAAAAAAAAAAAAAAAAACCTGAGAGGCATCCCGTCAGGATGGCAATGGACCAGGGAATGATTATTTTCAATTTTTTCATCGTTGTGATAAAATGTCCTATAACAAGTGCATGGATATCTTCAGCTTTCATTTTAAGAATGGTGTTGTTACTCCCTTCATTTGTCTCTTTATGAATGCGACTTTCTTATAAATGAGGCCATAGAAAACATCAATCCGTTCTTAAACGAACCTTTCTGAGGCGCTATAAAAGCGAGGGTCCCAATATCATACTGAAAAAGTTATTGCATGTGATACGTAAAGTATCCAGCGATTTTTAGTATATCTGAGTCTAAAACCACCCGTGCTAAGACTCTGACGAGACAATATGCATTGAACAGTGTAATTTTGACCTGGTTCGAACATCGCATACATTGCATCAGTTACAGAAATAATAAATATATTATTATTACCATGTTAATTAAAATATATATTTTATGTTTTTCATGTATACATGTAGACGACGATTACCAGTTTCCATCAGGCGCTCGTATCGTTTAGCTTGTTTGCCATTTTAGCTATTATAGAAAAGTCAAATGATTTTAAATTTTTTTTTGAATGGGTGAAAATGGTATGGTAACCCCGCCTGCGCTAACGGGATACGCTGGCCGAGCACCAGTGAAGGGTGATAGATGAGAATGAAAACAGGCCAGTTAGCCCATCATGATGAATTCATCAGGAATTAACCATGATAGTTTCCAGGGAGAATCGCGAGGAGGTCGACCTGGTTGGGTATATTGCTAGCAATGGGATTCTTAGTCTCCATTACTAACAATCTCTTTCCCCCCGATTTTAAATATTATATATAGATATAATGGTAATATATGGGAAAAATATCATAAATTCTTGTGCAGTCTTCTCTCGTATCTTCATTACCGAGAGTCGTGACGTGATCATATGAGGTCGTTACTTTTTGCACCATTACTCACCAAGCCGAGTCGTACAGTTTGTATATACAGATGCTTAGTTTTTTTCTATAATAACGGACTAGGTACTATGTAATAGGTTGGGAAAAAAAAATACATGTATATGATGGCAGAGAAATTTACTTTACATGTAATAATACAATTATTATTTACGATTCCCGAATACAGCATTTCGTAATTTAAAATGAAAAAAAAGTTACTTGGTAGAGTAGCTGTTTAAACGTGTTGTAAAGATCACGGTCCTGAGCCGCTGGTATCCATTGACTCCCTGCAATGGATTTGAGGTCGTCACTCTATCTAGTGGGGGGTTGTTCTACACTGCGTTTGTCCCACAAGAACCTTTCATTCCCATCGGTTGTCAGTTCTTCGAGTTATGTGACCAGCCCATTATGTATGGTTACGCCTCTATAACCTGTAAATTCATTGCCATTTCTATAAGATAAGAAATATTAATGAAATCTATTTAATTATTGCCTGTTCTCAGATTACTATCGAAAACAACACAGCCGGCGCCGACCCCACTGGTGACGCTATGTGGCGCGCCGCCACCGTCGCGGAAGCGCGAAGAGCTAGCAGCCCTCGCCAATCTGCGCAAGAAAGTTGCTCCGGCGTTGCTACACGCTGACAAGTAAGTGGAACTGTTTTTTTTTAGTTTTAGAAAAAAATTATGGTTTTTTAATGCGTTTAAATATAATATGAGATATCCACCTGCACTATTGGCATATAGGTATCAGTGAGGGATAAAAGATGAGAATGAATTCAGGTTAATCCGGTCCATCGTAATTATTTCACCAGGAAGTGACCACATTTACGGGGAGAACAACTACGTGGAAGTAAGCCATTAATCGTTATGACTAAAAATCCCATCTCTCCTCACAAAGATTGGTAACTTTATTTGCTTTTATGGTGGTACATTGGACACCAGGGAGAGATGATTGGTAAAAATTAATTTATCACGATTGATTTCAACGATAACTACTAATATAGTCCATGAGAAACTTAACTGAAGATGGATTTGGAGATTTATATATATATTGTTAAGAAATAGCACATTATAAATTATAACTCCATTTTTTAAAGGTTTATTTAATCCCAGTTATGGAATTTAAAATTCCCATGTAAGAACAACGCAATAAATAAAGATAGCGTCTATGATATATTCGATATTTAAAAGCTATTTAATGGAGCTATGGAACTGTATAATTTATTATGGAACATAAATTTTAGTAAAACCTTTTTTTTCTTGGGCTATAAACAACTGTAGTCCTATCAAATCAGTGCCATCCGGTATCAATTCGTTCCATATCAGGCCTTGAACCCCTTTTGACTACTGATTAGCTTGTGGCACGCTAGCATAAGCCCTTTTACAGCGCAGGTGAATTGGCAGTGACTTTTAGCATTTAGCTATGTATTTTACTTAATACATGCATATACGTTATATTATGAATTGTGGTATATGAAACAAACTGTATCAGTGTTTTTAGTATATAAAATTATGTACAAACTGAAGTGGCAGTGAGCTGGTCATGTATTTTTTTTATACAACTTAGAATGACAAACAAGCTGACAGCTCACCTGATGAAAAGTGGTAACCGTCGCCTATAGACATGAGCAGTACCATGGACATAATAGAGTATACTGTTTTGCCCATGATACCCCCCATGTGTTGCCATTTCTGAGGACTCAGGTGTTATTCCTCTGTGCCCTGTAAATTCACGCCATATCCCACCCTTCAAACTGAAACAGAGTTATGCAAACACAACTCTGCTTTACGGTTGAAACACGAATGGAACAGAGGTGCCCAAGCATACGACTTTTGTACAAAGCGATGGGGAAGAAAGGTTCTTAAGTGGCGACCCCGTACGGGCAAACGCAGTGTAGGATGACTTCTCACTAGATGGAGTAACGATCTCAAATGCATTGCAGGGAGTCAGCGGATGTAGATGGCTCAGGATCGTTCCTTATGGCAGTCTATAGGGGAGCTCCATGTTCAGCAGTAGACAGATGATTGCTGAGATGATGATGATGATGTCATAAACTTTATATTCTTGGGTAGATAATTGATCTCATTTTATGTAAAATACGTAATCTCATTTTATGTAAAATACGTAGTCTCATGTATATTTTTCATACAAATATCACGCCAATATGATCGATTTAGTATTAATAGATTGAAAATATATTTTCATAATCTATATTTATTTCTCCTGGGGAAATTTTAATGATTTAGTGAATTCTCTGGAGGGCGAAGTAGTTATAATAGCGAATTAATTGCAGGTGTATTTATTCATTTATTTATTACATAACATCTTGTAAGGCATTATAGTCTTCACCAATTTGCATGACAAGGCCTTAAAATATACAAATTTGTAGAATAATTT
This sequence comes from Galleria mellonella, assembly GCF_026898425.1. Taxonomy (NCBI): domain Eukaryota; kingdom Metazoa; phylum Arthropoda; class Insecta; order Lepidoptera; family Pyralidae; genus Galleria; species Galleria mellonella. Next base: position 1,661,729 of record NW_026442180.1, read on the forward strand.
TTGTTCGAATTAATTATCACAGGAAATTAATTTTGTCGCCATCTTGTGTAGTAACTCTTCAACAGCACTTATCAATTTGTCTATGTATCTTTATTGTTAGTCAAACTTTCGATTAGCAGTCAAGTAACCTATAGCTTCCTGTATTTGTGACGCCGAAATTAATTCTCAAACATTCCACAGCTGTGCACGGATCTCTCTCCGTGACAGGAGGATATGAGCAGGCTAATATTACAATGTGCAGGCGGTACGATATAGACAAGATATAGTATCAAATTCGATATTACCTTCTCTCGCTGTGATGTATTATGATTTATTCCCTCAATATTATTATTTCACCTATGCCTTATTCATATTTATATTCATATTAATTTATTCAATAACAATCATATAATTGTTTGGAATAAATTACAATATTTTATAAAAAAAAAACAAAAAACTAAAGAAATAAACGATAAGGTCAATTAAAAAAAAATAGCTTATAATAGATAGTAGATAATATAAATTCGTCAAAAGTATAAAAAAAATCTTTCAACAAAAAGCTTAGTTTTAAAAGTATTGAAATTGTCAAGTTCTTAGTCGACTCTTACAATATGCTGGAAAAGAAAATAAACGGCTATACATTGTAATCTTACTGTCGTCATCACACTGGGGTTACATTATTGGAGCAACCTCATAAAGTAATAGAACAATATAAATAATATAGTAATAGCCAAGGTTTGGTACGAGTACTTATATCACGGGTATAATATAATGCTTTTAATTAAAGCAATCAACGATTGTAACTCAAGAGTCCTAATACGATATGATCTCTCACCACATGGAAACTTTGTCTTCTACATGGCTACCTCTGTCGTACACATATTTACACTCATTTTGTGTTGTAATGATGAAACACAGCCAGCGTTTCATCATTAGGAACTGCAGATTCTGTCCATAATCTATGGTCAGGAATGATCATTTATTGTTAAGTGGGCCGTCAACGTGTTCTATAAAAAAGATAATTATCTAGTAAACTAAGAAACTTTTTAAAAGTGCAGTAACTATTTAAGCTACTATTACCAAGTGAAACAATATTTTTTATTGCAGAAACTCCAAGAATAACAACGAAACAAATAAAGAAGACAATGAAGAACAATTGGACAACAGGCCTAAACTTCTACAGAAGGTATGTACGTTACATCAACAGTACATAACTATAGCAAAACAACAATGGATTGGACTAAAAAATATCTGTGTTTCAAACACAATTTTTTTTTTGTACCATGAAGGTAGTAAACAGGCATACAGCTCGTATAATAAATAGTAAAAGGTTACTGTAGTCTATGGAGGGCTGCAACATTAGGGGGGTTATGTGCACGTTGCCGGTTTTATAGAAACTTTAATACACGCTTTTTGAAGAACCCCATACAGTAGTCTCTAGGGAAATCTCGGCAGGGAGTGTAATCGCGAAAAAATTCCTTTTAAATCGCACTGTACGCGACAATTTAGATATATACATACTCTTTACTGTTTCCTTCAAAAGATTACAATAGTAAACTTTTTATTAATACAAATAATTACAAGAAATAATCACAGTAAGGAAACAATGGGCGACCTTATTGCTAAAAGCGATTTTTCCAGGTAACCTTTGAATGGAGAGAAGTTATAAACGATTCAAACGATATAAACTGTTTGAATGGAGGCACGATGAAAATTCTATCATTTCTAAATATGGCGACGTAATAATGTAAATGTAAATAATAACCCTACTCATTAATATAATAATTATATGTATATATATATATATATATATATATATAGGTATATATATATATATATATATATATATATATATATATATATATATATATATATATCTAAAAATATAGTTAATTAAAAAATAGAGTTAAAAAGTTTTTATTTGTGCCAGTAATTCTAAATTAATTAAATAGATATTTGCCACAGCATCGCTCGCACTTAAATTTCCTATTCGTGTAGGAATATTAGTGAAATACAAATATTCCAGCCATCTTAGACAAATGGCAAACGAGTCTGTCGATAATAGGTTTTTGTTCGCATACATATGGGAAAGAACAAGTCGTTGAACAATGTTTTATTTCTTGCACTCGTTAAGAGTGTTAAAGTAGGGCAACGTCGCAATCATCTGTCACTTTTAAAAAAATAACCTTCAAGAAAAGAGCATATTCCTTTTTAAAATGCCGGCAGCATATCTGCAATGGTTTAGGTGTTGTAGGTGATCATGGGCGGCGGTAGTCACTTACTATTAGGTTGCCAGGACCCACTTTTTATATTTTACAAATTATTACAATTATCTTTTTTTTAATAATTAATAAGAAATATTAAAAATCGTTAAACTCTTTTAGAAAATTGGTATATAATTGCGACGTTGCCACACATATCAAAAGTTATGAACGCTTTTAAAGATAACAGTTTTAAGGTAGATCGACTGCTTCTGCGAATGACAGCAATATACTCACTTCTAGTTACGTTGACTTCTAATATGATTGTCAAAGTGCGGGTATGTCGAGAGTTACATTCGCCACAGCGTCTACAGTCAACAATTTCTGTAACTTTAGGTGTTACATTACATTATTTTTTATATCCGTTAGCCCATCAGAGCAACAGATCCGATATCTATATATTGGGTTCCTCTGAACATTAATGACGGGAAAAAGTCCTCACGTATTTTGATATCGCCCATATATGTCGAATTTCTGTTTTCGAATATGTTAAAAGTCTGTTATCCAACATTGTTAAGGCAGTATCTGTAATATGTCTTTGCTATAATATAGAAATAAAAAAATATTGTCTGGTAAAATATGGCGTAAAAAATATACGGAAAATTATATCGGAAATTCGGCATTTTTAATTTTATATCAACCTCGGAATAAACAAACATAATTTTTTGGATAACAAACTTTTTAGATATTCTTTATTGAATCAATATAAAGATATTGCAACTAAAATACGTAGATATTGCTATATATATCTCACCCCTAATAGAAAAATAAATTAGTATTTTATATTAGCTTTAATATGATTTTTTTATTCTTTTGACTACATTATTATAAATTGGGTAGGAATAATAATATATAATATTCGTTACTCTCTAATAATATAGTTATCTATAGGTGAAAGAATTTTGCAGTTTACAGTTGATTAAACTCCAACAGACTACGATATTACATTACAAACAAATATTTACTCTTTATAATATTAGTATAGAGTATTGTGAAATACAAAATACAATAATTATTTATATAGCACAAGAAAATCCGCTAAGCTCGACGGTTGATCCGTCTGACTGACGTTAGGCTTTATATGTAGGTAAGCTATTTTGATATAGGCAACCACTAAAAGGGTTTTCGTCAAACAGCCCTAAAGACGGTGCGACGAGAGACGCACAAACATTAAATATTTATGCTGAAAATAAGTCTTCTTTTGAGGTTTTTTTTTTTGGTAAAGTTTTTAACGACTCTGGAAACTAGTCATTGGGCTTAATCCCAACTAAAATGTTCAGAAATGAATAATTTTTACACTAAATTCATTGAACAATGTTAGTAAGGTTGCCAGATACTCATTTTGATTTTTACTCATACGTTGAATATTTTTTCTACAAATCGATACGATTTCAGAGACTTTTGTCTCATTATAAACTTGTATTGTTTTTCACTATGTTTTGTCATGTGCCACAAAGTGAACGGTGAAAAAAAAAGGTCATTCCTTCTGTTTTTATTTTTCACTCTTATTATTTTCTGTTATGCATCTTCATTATCATATTTTACTTAATTACATCTTTCTTTCTTTTTCTTTTTATACAACCTAGAATGGCAAACAAGCTGACGGCCCACCTAATGGAAAGTGGTAACCGTCGCCTATAGACATGAGCAGTACCATGGACATAACAGAGTATACTGTTTCGCCCATGTTAACCCCCATGCGTTGCCATTCCTGAGGACTTAGGTGTTATGCCTCTATACCCAGTAAATTCACGCCATATCCCACCCTTCAAACCGATAGCCATGCAAACACAACTGCTTCACTGCTACATACCTTTAAAGACTTATAAGTACAATTTACATACTTGTATAGTTATATATTTAGTACTCTAAAACTGTTATCCAAAATATCTAAAAATTATTACCTTAATTTCTCCAAGCCCATATCATTTTTCCAAGATTTTGCGAACAGAAAAATTTTTACCCGAAAATACAAAAACAAAATACCCAGTTTGACAATGCTGTGCTGTAATCTGTTAAAAATCCAAAAGGCAACACAATAATTTTTAGATTCTTGTGTCTGAATATTTGTTCTGGTATCACGCAAAAACTATTACAAAAAATATTGAGTCGAATGGGTTTTCATAGCTATACTCCTGCAAATTAAAATAATCTGGTGTAGATTTTATCTTAATACGCTATCATCTAATTAAACGATTTTCCTAATTTCGAAATCCATGAATAGGAAATCACGGGAAAATGTTAATACTCAATAAGCTTAGTTGTTCTAACACTTAATTGTACTTATATAATTGCTATATAATTTATAAAGAATGCTGTACAATGCCAGGATTATCTCTAGAGTCTAATAGTCTGTGCAAACCATTGTTAAACTAAACCTCAATAAATATAAACCTTAGTTGTGTGATAAACAAGTTTATAACTCAGTACTTACTCAGATAACGTAAAATACTAGCTGTGACTGGGGAATAATAACTATGTCACTTAAAACAGTGTATTTGAACCGCAGGTTACCCATCTATCTTTTATCTAAAATTATATTATATATATACTTTTATACAACTTAGAATGGCAAACAAGCTGACGGCCCACCTGATGGAAAGTGGTAACCGTCGCCTATAGACATGAGCACTACCATGGACATAACAGAGTATACTGTTTCGCCCATGATACCCCCCATGCGTTGCTATTCCTGAGGACTCAGGTGTTATTCCTCTGTACCCTGTAAAGTCGGCAGCACATCTGCAATGCCGTAGGTTTTGTGGGTGACCATGGGCGGCGGTAGTCACTTACCACCAGGTGAGCCGCATAATCGTTTGCTCCGTTTTGTAAAAAAAAAAATTCACGCCATATCCCACTCTTTAAACCAAAACACAGTCATGGAAACACAACTATTTCACGGTAGAAACACGAATGGAACAGAGGTACCCAAGCAATCGACAATCGTATAGGGTAATAACCTACCTTCTAAGACATAAACTGTGCATTTGTCTAATTCAGTGTCATACAGTCGTTTAAACGTTATCGAGTAACAAACATCTAGACATTTTTATAAACTGTCACGTTTATAATAGCAGTAAAATATATTTTAGATCGCATTTAAAATTTCACCAAATATCAACAATCTCTCTCATCAACATCTGTTGTTTAAGGAACGCTGTCTTTTGGGATGACTTTGTGATTTAATTAAAGGCGTTATACGCAAAACTGTACCACGGGTGTTTGAATTTGTTACCAGAGGGAGACTTTGTACAAAAGTCTTCTGCTTGGATTCCCATATCGCATTCGTGTTTCTGTCGTAAAGCCGTTGTGTTTGGAGATATGCCAATGAAATTACAGGGTACAGAGACAAAAAAAAGCATATTCCTATTTTAAGAGGCCAGCAGCACATCTGTTATGTCTCCGACGTTGCGGGTGATTATAGGCGGCGGTAGTCCCTTACCATCAGGTGAACCGCATGCTCGTTTGCCCTCTGTTATAAAAAAAGGCATAACACTGTAGTCCTCAGAAATGGCAACGTATAAAAGGTATCATAGGCAAGACTGTTATGTCCATGGTACTGTTAGGCGACGTATTTAGTTATTAGTAATTTTGACTGCCAATTTGCGGTTTTTTTTTTTAAATGGATGATAAAGGAATGGTAATCCCACCCGCGCTATCGGTGTACACCGGCGGGGCACCTATAAAGGATGATAGGTGAGGATGAAGTAGGTCAGTTAGCCCATAGTGACGAATTCAACAAGAATTGTTCACGATGGTTTCCAGGGGGAACCACTTGGAGGTCGACCTAATAAGGTATATTGCTAGCAATAGCAATGTCAAACTCCATTGCTAATAATCCTTTTCCCCCCGCCAATTTGCGGTTAGGTTAGGTTAGGTACTTTTAACTGTTATTTTAGTTAAAAGTATTATTGACTAAAGCATACGGTCAAAAGTACTTTTGACTGGTTAAGAGTTTTGCTTGCAACACAAATATATACACAAAAACGTGTTTTTTCGTGGTTCCTTATCAAGATACTAATCTGTTATGTTTGTATATACATAAACATATAATGAACCTGCAGAAATATTTGAACACGCAACTTAAAGTTTGTTATCCAAATTGTATAACACAAACTTCCGCGAGCGTGTGATAAGGGCGCCCGGTAATTTTCTTATTTACGATGCACTCACACGGAATAAGCTCCACCGATCTGATGTGAAGTCTGCGCCGCGCTAAGGATAATTTAGATAGCGGTCGACAATTAGCAGGCTTTGGGAAGTGGAGTCCTGATGATTCATCACGATTACATATGGGAAAATCAATGGCTCTAGTAATTTTTATTCTTTCGTGCGTTTAATTAAATCTAGAGGACTTGATATTACTTACTTGTTGGGCCGAAAATTTTAGAGCTACAGTTTATTTAGAGACCCTTTAATATTGCAGGCGTCCATAGGATACAGTAACTGTTTATTATCAGACGAGATTTTTTTTTATATACAACTTAGAATGGCAAACAAGCTGACGGCCCACCTGATGGAAAGTGGTGTGGTAACCGTCGCCTATAGATATGAGCAGTACCATAGACATAACAGAGTATACTGTTTCGCCCATGATACCCCCCATGCGTTGCCATTCCTAAGGACTCAGATGTTATTCCTCTGTACCCAGTAAATTCACGCCATATCCCACCCTTCAAACCGAAACACAGCTATGCAAACACAACTGCTTCACGGTTGAAACACGAATGGTACAGAGGTATCCAAGCAATCGACTTTTGTACAAACATTTTATCATTTCGTACATGTATTAGACAAATGTATTATTTATTACTTGTCCAATTTATAACAACGAAGAGCAGTTATAAATTGAACATGTAACACGGATAAGTAAAAAATGTGACACATTCGACGGCTGTGTCTTTATATATAATAATTCATCTGCCTGAACGACGCAGTGGAAAATTATATTTGACATGTAATTTATCTCACTCTGTCAGCTCAACAAGATATTTTTTTTTAATATATCGTTATATCATTTTAACGATATCGTTGTAGTAATAAATTTCAGTGAAATATATTTATTTATAATACATAATTTGGTGAGCTTTACAGATTTCACAATGCGATCACCAAAAATAAAAAATAGAATATTATAATAATACAAATAATAGCGTATGATTCGATTTGTTTGTAATTTTCAATTACATTTATCTTCTAGTACATATATATACATATATATATATATATATATATATATATATATATATATATAAATATATATATATATATATGTACTCCGTCAACTCCGTCAATTGTAATCATCATAAGTCTGATTTGCCTCCCCCCCCCCCCCTTGGGCCAGAAGCTGTATTTTTCTGGATGATAATGGAATGGTAATCTCGCCTGCGCTATCGGTGTACATTGGCGGCACCAGTGAGAGATGAATGGTGATGAAAAGTCAAGTCAGCCCATCGTGACGATATCAACGATAAATTAGTCAAGATGGTTTCCAGGGGGAACCGCGTGAAAGTCGACCTGATAAGGTATATTGATAGCAATGGAGAATAACCTCTTCATGACTAACAATCCCTTCCCCTCGGGCTAGAAGCTAGGTATGTCGATGCTTATACGGCTGAATGAATAAAATTTGATACAAGTGCAGGCTATACTGAATCACGTGGGTGAAACCGCGGGAAACAACTAACAGTTAGTAAAGTAATGGTGATGCGTGTCTATAGGCGACGGTTACCACTTTCCATCAGATGGGCCGTCAGCTTGTTTGCCATTCTAAGTTGTATAAAAAAAAAGTGCTTAGTTTTCATATAGGTACCTATCTAAATTGAGATACTTGAGGTATCCATCTTTAAGTTTAAGATGGTAGTCATTAAGAACAAATTGGAAGACGTACTTAGACGTTATTAATTATAAACGCTTGCAAGTAGGACATGCCCTTGACCCGGACCATGCGGAAATTTATTGTGAGACCTTCGGGTCGTAACCCTTTATAAACAGGGTTGCAAGTTGTAAATACGTGGAATAAATAATGATGCCGGTGACAGGTCTCTAAAGCCATACAAATAAAAAATGCTAAAATGTAATTTATGGATCGAACAAGACGTTTAAATGCGAAAACATAGATTAAGTACCAGCCTTAGGCAGATTAATACCAGGTTTTATTTTTTATAGCAAACACTGTCAAAAAATGTACGTATATGTAGATTTTTTTTATACGACTTAGAATGGCTAACAAGCTGACGGCCCATCGGATGGAAAGTGGTAACCGTCGCCTATAGACATGAACAGTACCATGGACATAGCAGAGTATACTATTTCACCCATGATACCTCCCATGCGTTGCCATTCCTGAGTACTCAGGTGTTTTTCCTCTGTACCCTGTAAATTCACGCCATATCCCACCCTTCAAACCGAAACACAGCCATGCAAACACAACTGCTTCACAGTTGAAACACGAATGGGACAGAGGTACCCGTGCAATCGACGTTTGTACATAAAATAATGATGAATACTTTGAGAAAATTCATTTTTATTTTTCCATTCCTTGCGTGATAAAATTCGAAACAAGAATATCCGCCAAAAGAACCAAAGTCACCGACATAGCTCATAGGATAAGCAAGCTAAAGTGGCAATGGACTGGTCACATAGCTCGAAGAACTGATAACATATGGGGAAGAAAGGTTCTTGAGTGGCAACCTCTTACTGGCAAAAATAGTGTAGGACGTCACCTCACTGGATCGATTGACGATCTCAAATGTATTGCAGGGAGTCAGTGGATGCAGGTGGATCAGGACCGTTCTTTTTGGCAGTCTATTGAGGAGGCCTGATGTTCAGTAGTGGACGGATAAAGGATGATGATGATGATGATGATTTATTTTTACTATTTATTTATAGATAGTATTCTTTTTTATTTATAGACATATTCGTTTCCTGCGGTTGCGTCCGCGTAAATCTGTATATATCTTTTGGATGAAGTTGGGATATAACCTTTATCCATGTACCAAATTTCATTCCAATCTATCCAGACGTTTAAACGGAGTTGAGTAACAAAAATCCAAACACTTTTATAAATTTTCAGCCACTTTCTACCATCGTACGGCTCTCCATCGACAGGGAGTTCATCCTCATGTCCTACAGCCTCAATAGTCGCGTACTGCGCGGTTTCAGAGATGTTTCCTCCCACGAACACTCAGGTTGTGGAATGAGCTCTCTGCCGAGGTTTTCCCAAGAGCCTACAGCATGGGGTTCATCAAAAGGGGGGTAAAGAGGTTTCTTCAGGGTCGGCAACGCACGCGTAATACCTCTGGTATTGCAGATGTTCGTAGGCTACGGTAACCACTTACCATCAGGTGGGCCGTATGCTTGTTTGCCACATCAGTGGTATCAAAAAAAAAATTATTAAATCTTTATATTTTGAAAAAAAGATCAAAATCCTGTACAAGCTTTTAGATACACACCCTGAAACATTATCCTTTCTTTGGCAATCGGGTGAATAAATATATACAGTGAAATTGCGAACCTCCTCAGCTCAACAATTTCCGATATGAAAAAGTCATCGATCAAACACGAGGGGTAGACAGGAAGTGCGGTCATTTATCAATTCACTGGCCATTCGTTATAATCCTGTCGGGAACCATATTGGGTTTGTTAATATTGTCGCAGAATATGTATTTATTATTTATTTATAGGAATACCAACAACATATTGTATTATAATATATATATATATATATATATATATATATATAACAAACATTAAATATAATATAATATTAATCCACACGCCTATTGAAGATATTCACAGCATTTATTTTAACGTACATAATACTTTAATATACATAACATACAGTATTAAAAGAAATAGAACAATTTTAAAGAAATAGGTAATAATAGACTTAAGATAGAAACAAAATGAAGGAATTATTTTCTTTTAAATTCTAGGTAATGAGTGAACGAAGTTAGTAGCAATATCCTTCGATTACATAGATAGAGTATCTCCATGTTCGTTTCACAAATAGTTTAAGAAAAACAGGTCAACTTTTTCATACAATTGTGTCAGTGATAAATAGTTACGAGTGATTTCCTTATAACTTTTATGTTTATTTTGTTTTATAACTTCTGCACCTTTTTTAATGCGCAAAAACTCATTTTATTTATTAAATAAATATAGATACGTCAAGATAGATTGTGTGCGTAAGTATTTAGAACATTAAAAAAAAAACGAGTCAGCTAATTTGAGAATTAGCTGACAAAAAGTTGACCTCTTTTTTAGGCTCGATGCTCAATCTATATAATCTAAGGCAGTATCATGTTATCTGTAGTTCACTATACAAGTGGCATTTAATTTAGTTCGAAAGGACGGAGGCTTTGTGTCTCCATCCAAGTGACATTTATCGTAGAACAGTAGCAGAGACTTAAGAAAGGGAAGTTACGCTATTTTTAGCTCACTTCGCCGACTTCGCGGTTGCGGTCTCCGACAGTTTTATCGTATCTTAGATAGATTAGTTTTGTTTTTCTACCACATGTGCTGTAAAATGGGAACTGGCAATAATATTAGATTGTACGGTATTCAAGTTCTTTAGTAATTGTTTTGAAATTGCAAAATGGAGAAAAGTATACAAATTTAAACTACAATCAGAATTACTTAAGTTATATATGAAGCAGTTAATTTTTAATTTTTGCGTCATTAACTGATTTAAAAATTTCAGTTTATTAAAAAATAGCTGAACAGCCTCCGCTTCACAGGGTGTACTTTTTACTTTCAATTTTTATTTCATACAAAACTTCGCCCTGATAATTGCAAATAGAACAAAAAAAGAATTAGCCGAATAAGTGCAGCCGTTCGGTAGTAATGTGCCTACATACATTCGGTAATTGTTTTTTTTTTATTTATATGAATATTTATCAAATTTGATATCTTAACCTTTTCATTTAGATAATAATTTGTAAATATTTTAAATGCACAATCGGTACTGAACGCGATGTAAAAGCCTTTACAGGTATATAGTACCTACATACCTGCTTCTTTATTGCCGACGCTTTGACGCGGATTGCACCACGTCGTGACCACGACGTTGTAGGTATATAGTTAATATTTACATGTAATAATTTTTATATCACGTTAAGCCCTGATTGCGCATTTTAAAGTTTTTTTTTTTTATACAACTTAGAATGGCAAACAAGCTGACCGCCCACCTGATAGAAAGTGGTAACAGTCGCCTATAGACACGAGCAGTACCATGGACATAACAGAGTATACTGTTTTGCCCATGATACCCCCCATGCGTTGCCATTCCTGAGGACAGGTGTTATTCCTCTGTACCCAGTAAATTCACACCATATCCCACCCTTCAAACCGAAACACAGCCATGCAAACACAGCTGCTACACGGTTGAAACACGAATAGGACAGAGGTACCCAAGCAATCGACTTTAAAATTTGTAAATAGATACTTAAATATACAATACAGATCCGACTCCCTGTGAGCATAGTGCATATCATCATGACCTTTTTACAAATAATGTCTCTATATGGACTCATCTTTATCTACATATAGAATAGATAAATATAGTCTTCTAAGCACCTACCCAGCGTTTAGAGCGTCCTATATACGAAGAGATTTCTCACGAGCACTCACTCGACCGCACTCGCTTGAGAATCTTCAAACTTTTCCAATTAGTCGATTATTTGCAAGAGTCGTATCTCCAACCTACCTATGACAACTTTTTCATTAGTCCTTTATATGTGCCTGTCTAAAAGAATATAGGTCTAATTTGTGCTAATAATGTACCAAATCTATTCTTGCCATTCTTTATGGCGTTTAAGTGAAATAAGTTTTTTTATAAAATAAAAACAAGAAGTCGTTTTTGTATTTCTCTGATGAAAAAAGGTATTTAATTGCATACTGAACGAAGTACCTAACTATTAAGACTTTGTACAAAAGTCGATTGCTTGGGTACCTCTATCCTTCGTCATTCGTGTTTCAACTGTAAAGCAGTTGTGTTTACATGGCTATGTTTCAGTTTGAAGGGTGGGATATGGCGTGAATTTACTGGTTACGGAGGAATAACCCCTGAGTCCTCAGGAATGGCATCGCATGGGGGGTATCATGAGCGAAACAGTATACTCTGTTATGTCCATGGTACTGCTCATGTCTATAGGCGACGGTTACCACTTTCCATCAGGTGGACCGTCAGCTTGATTACCATTCTAAGTTGTATAAAAAAAAGATTATATAGATAGAGTGTCTACATAGAAATACCTTTATAATTTCTATATTTATTTTGTCTTATAAATTCTACATCTCTTTAATGCATAAACTTTCATTTTATTTATTAAAAATTACGTCGAGATACATTTTATGCGTAAATATATAGAATATAGATAAATAAATAAATCAGCTAATTTGACAATTAGGTGACAAAAAGTTGACCTGTTTTTGAGGCTCGATAATCTAAGCTATTGAGTCGTCATCACACAAATTTTTATTGAACTTCATGTTGTTGCTTGGATGATGCGTGCACAGACGTGGTGAGCGGTGCCTATAGTTCCAAATTTAAAATAATGTCAATATAGTAAATAAGATTTATATATATATTCATTAATATTTATAGATATAACCATTTAATATCCAATAAATATATAATGAACTTGGTATTATTCAATAACGATCCGACAAAGTGGCCCTTTTATGTAAATGCCGAGCAGTGTTAGCTAGTATGCAAATGTATCGACTGAAGCGACCCCCCGCACGCAAGAGGCAATTTAAATGGATGACTACCGTTTCGACCCTTAATGCAAGAGCTTAAACCCTTAGGGGGGTTATAATTGTTATAAATTTATAAACCTTTGTATCTCTGTGGATCTGTCTGGGACAATGTAGATTAATAAATACAAATGTAGATAGCATTTGGTACTTGGCTCTCTCTTTGCCTATCAAGCAATTTAAGGGGGGGGGGGGGGGAATTGTTAGTAATGAGTACTATCTGTTTTTTTTTTAATAATGATAATAGATGGTTACCCCGCCCGTGCTATCGGTATACACCAGCGGGGCATCAGTGCGGTATGATAAGTAATGATGAAGCAGATCAATTGGCCCATCGTGACGAATTCAATAATAACTCAATCACAATAGTTTCCAGGGGGAACCGCGCGGAGGTCAACCTAACAGGGTATATTGCTAGCAATGGGATTATCAGTCTCCATTACTAACAATCCCATTTCCCTCTATCAGTCTTAATGCTAGCAGGTCTAGCTGTCAGGTCGACGTGGTTCCCCTTGGAACCTATCGTGTTAAATTCCAGGTGTGTTGCATCACGATGGGCAAACTGACCTGCCTTTTCATTCTCACCAATCATCTGGCACCACGCCAGTGTATACCGTTAGCGCAGGCGGGGTTACCATTCCATTATCATTCATTAAGACCAAGTAAAGTACTTGCAGTGACTATATACTCGTATAGATGTAGACAAGCGGCAGCGTTAATTAGTTAGCAATATTGAATTGGTTCTCATTTCAAATTTATGTTTTTGATGAGATATTGCTATACCAGAGGGAGACTTTGTACAAAAGTCGATTGCTTGGGTACCCCTGTCCCATTCGTGTTTCTACCGTGAAGCAGTTGTGTTTGCATGGCTGTGTTTCGGTTTGAAGGGTGGGATATGACAGTGAATTTACAGGGTACAGAGGAATAACACCTGAGTCCTCAGGAATGGCAACGCATGGTGGGTATCATGGGTGAAACAGTATACTCTGTTATGTCCATGGTACTGCTCATGTCTAGGCGACGGTTACCACTTTCCATCAGGTGGGCCGTCAGCTTGTTTGCCATTCTAAGTTGTATAAAAAAAAACGCATTTAGGCACACCTAAGCTAACCGGCATAAATTTTCGCAAAACTCGAGTACCTTACGTAAGTATATGACGCAAGTTTTCTTGTATAAATTTGTTTGGCTCGTATCCAACTGGAAGGATCCCAATTACCTATGACCTATATTAATTCAAAATACCTGAACACGAGGCTCCCCGTGTATAATACAGCCATTGTATAAGTAAAGCCGTAGTTATGTACAGTTCCTAAGATCTTAAATTAGTCTGAACCGTCTATCCAATGTAAGTTTATCATACATATACCCACTCATATAGATAGTTTGAGCATTGTGGTTACTTAACTGCTTACTGAGCAAAATATTATAAATATATAATATTTGATATAATACCTGTAATAAGCTATAATGTAATAAATTTACTACGTTATAGCTAATTACAGATTTACAATAGTAAATCTATAAATCATCAATAAGTACTAAAAATAACATTACAATGTTATAGTTTTTAAGAGCTGAAGATTTTGTAATAAATAAATTTGTTTATTTGAGTTATACAAATCCAGTCAAGTACCTACAAGTTGAACCCATACGCCGAGGACTCCGTGCATTCCGTTAAATAGTTGTTTGTTTTCGTTAAACTTTAATTTTTGTCACATATTAAACAATACTCCTTTACGAAAACATTCAGTGTCTCGGATAGAGAATATCTTTAAAAGTATACTTCTATTTTTAATTTAGTGACAGCACTCTGTCACTCTGTATAGATTACGAGCATGCCTGTTTCTACTGGACAAAAAAGTATATGAATACTAGCTTTTCATCCTCGTGACCAGGATATGTTCAGTGACCGGAATAAAAGCAGCTTATGTCGTTCTATTCTCTATCCTATATTATCCGTATACCAAATTTCTGTCAAAGGACTTTTGTCAGTTATCCCCGTAATAAAAGTTTGCTTAGTTCTAGTTGCTTAGGCGTTGTGTGAAATGAAAAAAGTCTTTAGATCGTCTATTATTGTGAACTGTTCACAGGTGCTGCAAAGTAAGCCGGTGAGTATGGTGGTGCAGTGGAGCGAGGTGCGCACCGCGTGGCAGGACAGCGACTTCATCACCGAGTGCCTCTGCTGGCACAACGTGTACCGGCAGCGGCACGGCGCCACGCAGCTGTACATGGCGCCGG
Source organism: Galleria mellonella (assembly GCF_026898425.1). Taxonomy (NCBI): domain Eukaryota; kingdom Metazoa; phylum Arthropoda; class Insecta; order Lepidoptera; family Pyralidae; genus Galleria; species Galleria mellonella. The sequence goes on from NW_026442180.1 coordinate 1,676,968, forward strand.
AGGTAGCCGCAACCAGCACCTTTATTTATAGGGATTTATATTCATTATCATCATAATATTAGACATTATCTGTCTGATACTGCTGAACATGGCATAAAGAACGGTCTGGAGCCTGCATCCATTGAATTCCTACAGTGCATTTGAGGTCGTCACTTCATCTAGGGGCAAAGAGGTCGTCCTACACTGTATATTATTTGCCTGTATGTGATCGCCATATGAATATGTAATCCTGCAAACGCTGTCCGCTAGCGGATCACCAGTGAGCAATGATAGATGAGGATGAAGTTAAGTCAATTATCCTATCGTGATGAAGTCACTGGAAATTAATCACGATTGGTTTCCAGGAGGAACTGCCTGGAAGTTAACCTGATATTACTAATTTTCCCATAGATCCATTATGTAAAATGTGATCGAATTCCGATCACAATTGATCCCAGTATGGGTAATAAAGAAACAAGTATGTAGGTACTATTTATCTGGAAAGGTTCTTTATCACTTTAAATCCCGATTGTGTATTTAAAATATGATCCCAATATTTTAAATTCCATGCTTGTTTTTCAGCTGTGCGATTACGCTCAGGCATGGGCCAACCATTTGGCGCATACAAACAAGTTCCACTACAGAAATGATCGGGATGTGGGACAGAATTTGTACCAGCGTCCAGTCAGCGCCCTGCAGCCTGACGTCACGGGTCAGTCAAGCTTAATACTTCTAAATTCACTGCTCAACATTGCTAAAAGTCAAATAAATTAAAAGGATTACGTAGTTGCTCTTACTTCTGGTATTTTGCGCTAATTCAATTAAATTGTTTGTTACTTTGCTTTTCATACATTCAATCTATTTTTGTGTTTGTTCAATCCTATTTTTATAGCTTCTGTTACTTTATGTGCAGTACCGCTAATCTATTTTGTTACTATTTGTGTCAGGTTCTCAACTGTTGGTAACTTAGTTTGTAATCCTAGACTATTTCTATTTATAATTGTAGGTACATAACCTACAAACGTCATGTGTCTATTGTTTATTCTTATATTCTATACTATACTCGCTTTTATCAACATTTTTGTACGCGTAAATTTTGAAAGTTAAGTAACCACTTGCCGTATCATGATAAACATCAGTTTTTAAGTTAGATCTTTTAAACTTTTCAAACATTGATGCTTTCAAACGACAAGTGAAAGATTATCTTTTCACTGATTGTTTCTTCATTTAAAAAAAAATTGCCATTCTTTATATATGTATTTATATAATTATTTATTTTATGATAGTTTGTTTTCCTTGTGCCTATAATTATTTATATATATATATATATATATCCTAGTTAATACTACTAATGTAGTATTAGCGAAACAAACATACAGATAAATAAAACTAATAATACTAAACTAAAACTAGCAATAATATAAATAAATATGTGAATACTGATACCATCGTGATACTTCTGCCTAAACTCTTATTAAAAAAAAAAGTTTATGTTCCACTTTTATACTTTATCCGAGCTGTACGTATTGTCTACTATTCTCATCTTCGTGTATAATATGGTATACTTTATATATGTGTTATTTATATATATTTATTTGTTTATATATGTAAATTTTTGTGTGTATATCAATTATTACTTGTGCCGCATTCAAGTATTCTAACACTTTCCAAAGGTTAAATGCGAGAGAATGCTTTTGGTGTCAAGTCCACCTTGTATATATAGATGCACTAAGGATAGATATATACTCTTTATTGTTTTTGTTTTAATAGGTGAAAATGGTATGGTAACCCTGTCTGCGCTTTCGGTATACACTGGCGGGGCATCAGTGACTGATAATAGATGAGGATGAAGCAGGTGGAACTGCGTTCCCAGGAGGAACTGCGTGGAGGTCGACCTGTTAGGGTATATTGATAGCAATAGGAACTAGCCTCCTCATTACTAACAATCCCTCCCCCCTACTCTTTATTGTTTCCTCCAAACAATAATAAACTTATAATAAATACAAACAATTACAAGAAATAATCATAGTAAGAAAACAAAGGGTGGCCTCGTTACTAAGAGTGATATCTTCCAGGCGACCTTTGGATGAAGAGGAATAATTATAAACAGTTTGATCGGAGACATGATGAAAATTCTATCATTTCTAAATATAGAGATGTAATGAATAAATAAATAAAAATAAAACAACATTACCTTATAATTCCAGGCCAAGAAGTGTCTTCCTATTGGTACGCAGCGGTGCGCCAGTACAATTTCTTCAAGGAGCCAGACGTCCTTCACGCTAATGTAAACGCAGGTATGAAATTTTCAAACACTACTCATTTCTCCTTCTTCTTCTGCATCGTCTTTTTTCGTTACTCCGGGTCAGCTTTTCTATTGAATGTATCCTGCACACGATTCAATCGTTTCATTACCACGCCTCACTTTAAACGAGGCATAGTTCCAGAGATCCGGGGATAGTTGCCCCCAAAGTTTAAGCTGGGGCAAAGGGGCCCCGAAGTCCTCACTCAACCCTAGAGGGTCTAGAAGACCTGATTAATTAATAAAAAATCGTTTCATATCTACTTATTTATTAAACTAATATTCATTTAATTATCTAATTTTATTTAAATAACTTTATTGACCAAATGTTCTATTCGCCCTATAATATCGGATCCTTAAAACATAGCGTAAAAAAGCTCTTAGTGAACTGGCATTATGCGACAACTGTTCAGAGTAGAAAATTCTTTATTTCGGTTGATCGTATTCATAGACCATGATGTCTCTGTTTTCACTCTGGATCCTATGATCACATGTCGTGACACAATAAAAAAAAACTATTTTTTCATAGAGTAATGTAATTTTTCACAGGTCACTTCACACAGATGGTATGGGTGGCGACCCGCTTCTTCGGAGTCGGCAAAGCTCGTTCTCGCGCCGGTAAGGTCATCGTTGTCGCGCATTACTCTCCACCAGGGAACATATCTGGCCAATTCGAGACCAACGTACTTCCGCCTCTACCCGAAAATTTCCCAGAGCTACCGCCGCCGCCGGCCCACTGACGTTTTTCGATACGTGGCAGAAGATTCAAAATCGATGCCACGTGGCAGAAGCCCAGCTAAGTAAATCGGGGGTCGACACAAGACACTACGACACGGTTTCAAGTATTTATTTTTTGTTAAAAAACATTTGGTAAGATGTATTTCCGAAAATTTAAGATTTTAAATTTAAAAGGCAGTTACTTACAATTACATTTCATAACGACAGGTAACTCGATCAGAGGGTCTACCATGATATGAAATTCCGAATATTCGGACTCAATTTTATGTTTTCGTTCATATCGAAATCGGCCCAGGAGTTTAACATTTAACTCGTCATAAATGCTGTCATAAAAGTTTAAAGTAATGATATTTTAACATTTTAAAAATTTTTAAACGGTATATTATATTTAAATTTAACATCAAATTTGTTTTTCATCAATCCATTTCGTTCGGCCTCAAAATTTCGGAAAACATTTCTTGGTAGACTCTCAGGACGCTTGTAAAAGCTTCGAGATCACAAAAATATACCTACCTAATCATGGAAAATATTTCGTTTAAAAATTTACAATTGTCAAAAAATATCTCCAGGTAACCAGAGGGAGACTTTGTATAAAAGTCGTTTGCTTGGGTACCTCTTTCCCATTCGTGTTTCAACCGTAAAGCAGTTGTGTTTGCATGGCTGTGTTTCAGTTTGAAGGATGGGATATGGCGTGAATTTACAGGGTACAGAGGAATAACACCTGAGTCCTCAGGTATGGTAACGCATGGGGGGTATCATGGGGGAAACAGTATACTCTGTTATGTCCATGGTACTACTCATGTCTATAGGTGACGGTTACCACTTTCTATCAGGTGGGCCGTCAGCTTGTTTGCTATTCTAACTTGTATAAAAAAAATATAAATCTGCATTCCACTACGTCTAGGTAAGTATAACAATAAACACAAGGATTTGATAATTTTCCATGAAAAGGCAGCGAAATCACAAATCCATTTTAAATCATATAATAATTGATTAAAGTAATTATTACATACGTAATCGCTTGGTGCATTTTAAAGTCTTCTAAGGAGAAGCGTAACAAATAGTCCATTTTGTAAATGATCTTTGTTGAATAGAGTACGCACTAGTCCGTCTTAATAGCTGTTAACATCGTGGACGCCGTCCTAAAACAAAGCTTGTTATTATTATATCTGTCATAATATTACTGTAAAAGTCCGTACGTTAATAAATCTTGGGTTTAACTAGTAGATAGGGGGAGAGGGGGGAAGGGATTGCTAGTAATGCGGACTACCAGACCCATTGCTAGCAATATATACATATTATAATAATATATATATAATATATAGCCTGTCAGGTCGACCTCCACGTGGTCCCTCCTGGAAACAATCATGCTGAATTCCAGATATATTCATCACGATAGGGTAACTGACCTGTCGTTTCATTCTCACTTATCATCCCTCACTGGTACCCCGCAAGCGTATATCGTTAGCGCAGGCGTTTTTTTAAAATGTCAATGTCATTATCTTATTTTTTTTTAAATAGCGCACACGTTATTTAAAAAAAAAAATAAGATAATGACATTGTAGCCCCGCCTATGCTAACGGTATAGGCTAGCGGGGCACCAGTGAGAGATAATAGGTGAGAATCAAAAGGCAAGTCAGTTAGCCCATCGTAACAAATATACCTTAAATTCAGCACGATAGTTTCCAGGGAGGACCACGTGGAGGTCGACCTGGGTCCCATTGCTAGCAATATATCCTATATTGCTAGCAATGAGGCTGGTAGTCCGCATTGCTAACAATCTTAACCCCCCCATCAGTAAATATTAGAATTTACCAACATAAGTTGGTAAATGTAAGGATTCCATAAAAAGTTTTTTTTGTCATAACCACGACGCATGCACCACGCTTTAGACGTGTCTTAATATTATGTCTATTTTTTGACATTTATCACGTCTCCTGAGTAAAATTTAAACTATAATCACGGAACACTTCGGATTTTTAACATTAACAGTTGCCGATCTTATATTTTACTAGAATATTTTTCATTTACCGTTGCTTGGGCTTTTACAGTAACATGTGTAAACATTATAAACCCCACCAGTTGGATATAGATATAACCTAATCAACATTTTTAAATAATTTTAATAAAATATGCCGAGGAATCTTTTTTGCGGAACACTAGGTACTAAACTATAAGGAAAATACACGGCCTAAACATGTATAGTTCGTTTACGATAACATAGCACACCACTCTAAAATCCAAAGAATTTAAAATGTGCTAGTAAAAATATTTACAAGGTTTCGACTAAGAAATATAATACTTCTGTGGCTGGACCGCTATTGAAAATTTTTCTTCAAAAACAGAGCACATGACCATAGCTAGGGGGGAGGTGGGGGGCGATTGATGAACAATGCCATACCTTAAAATGAAAGGCCCCAAGAAAATTTGACAGATACGCTTTTTCGAAGTCACTTAATTATGGCTTCCACCTTACCAAAAAGTTCTTTTGCTCTACCTTAAACATGGGTCAAACTACGATCCTGGCTTAACGGCAATATCTGTATATGGTCACACACATTGAAATAAAAAGTTAGAGGGGCGTGCCATGTTAACGTAGACAATCTACACCTACATTTGCAAAAATACTTTTAGAACACTATAATGGAACATATATTAAATGCATTAAAGTCCATTTTGGCTTTGTACTTAGTCAATTAGATAGAATCGTTGTGACCCTAGGTTGTTTTGCCTGAGCTTGAATTTGATAATAATTTTAAATTATACCCAATAGTCAAACGCACAGGTAAGGTTTTGTAATAAAATTAAAATATATACTAGGCCTACACCTGCCATAGTTTATTGATGTCTAATGAAACTATAGAAATCTTTTGTTGGTGCTTATAATTATAATCTCGATGTTCTTTATAGATATTTCAACTCAATTTTTTAGATAATGAATTAATGATGCTTTTTAGATGTAGACCTATCTGTGGTATACAAATCATTGGATTAGAGCTGATAACGAGTAGATTTTGAAATTAAAACAAGTTGGTACAGAGTTAACAGATAGGTAGCGCTCACTACAGTGGGAGCATGGCGCCCTCTGCTATTTGCTGTCAAGAGCTTTTATCTAGTCCACCTTACACGCTAGGTATTATAAATTTAATATTATTAATTTACATAAATATATTTAAGAATCTACTCAAGCGCCTGCTACGTTAGTAAATAAAAACTATACCACCTGATTACTTACGTCTTGTAGTACCTGCATAAAACAACGAACTTTAAAATGTACGTGATAAATTAACAAAGTATCCGACTGTTAAAATGCTTAAGGAAAATAATTTTCGCATTTTTTTTTATATATATAAGTTGAAAATGAATTCATCAGCCCATTATTTTTCATTAGAAATAGTGAAATGAGGATATTTTACCTATTGCAACCTTAAAGTTTAGGAGGCCCATAACCTTAAAATAAATTTGACAACACACAGAAGAAGACGGATCTCATGGTAGGAATTAATATGAGACTATTTATTATTAATTATTCGATAATTATAATAATACTATATTTTCCAATGCACCTAATTTCATAGATGAGATAGTCAAAAATATTTATTTTTTCTGCAATAGACATTAAAAAGGTATCCAGACACGATCAACTTAAAGTGAACTTGTTCTTTTATATACTTTTTGGGCATTCAATCTTATAATGGAAATTTCCACCATTATGCAAAGAAGAGTTAAATTAACAGTATTTCACATCACTAGAGAAAGAAAATAGTAGAAAATTTAAATTAAAACTTATTTTTAGTATTAGCCTGATTCGAACTCATGATCTTTGGGTTTTATAGGTTGGGGTAGAAAACCACTAGTCTATGTATAGCTCCCTTTAATATGTGTATTCATTGTAATAGGCACGTGGTTGCTGTAATAATTCACTGCCCCTTCTCCCCTGTCTTCCTTGGCGGTTGTTAAATTACATACAATATACACTTGTTGAATTCTCATTAAAATTAAAATCATATAATATAAATACGAGAGAAATACGTATATATAGGTATTCGTATACGAATGTCGTCCAGATTTTGGAATAAGTAGAGATATTTAAATTAATATCATTTTATATGTTTTTTTTTATTTTTCCATCAGTTTTTTTGTTAAAAATAGATCAGTAGCTATTCGTTATTTGTAGGTATGGATAGTATACTATTTAATGTCACTTAATCTTACTTATTTAACAAATTCTTGAGAGAAGAAAAGTAGGGTACGCCGTTAGAGATTTCTTTATTGTCTAATATGTCTACTTACCAAATAAAAAAATTATCACAAAGACGTAGAAGTTAGTCCTGCTTTTATTTTACGATGCTCGTTATTGTTCTTTGAATTTATACTTATATATTTTTATTGGTACAAATAATCGTTTTTATATAACATCCGCTCTTGATTGTATTCATTTATTCAACATTGAGATTACACTTATTTGTTAGTGTAATTTTGTACAACAGAATTTACAAGCAAATTTTAGTATATTGCTTATATAATTCTCTATATTTTTACTCAAATTTGCTTACGAGGAATAGGAATACACATGGAATAGTGAGTTTTTTAACTAAATTATATAGTTCCATATTTAAAAGTAAAAAGTTTATTTGAAGTTAGTTACGTAAAACAATCATTTGAGAATCATCTTAGGTACTCTGGCTGCTTTTTGCATAACTACTTGTAATTTTAATTGTTTGTATGTATATAAGTCAACAGTACTTATATCGTCATAGTCGTAGAATACTGACGGATCTTTATAGGTAATATTTGTCAGATCCGTCAGTATTCTACGATTATGACGATATGACAATTTCTGCATCAACCCTTCTATAGCTGAAAACATTCTTTTATTTAATATAAGTCTTTTGATTATAATTTATAAATAACGTTAAAAGTATAATAGGTATGTATTTAGGAACATAAAGGAATACCTATTTCTTTTTTTTTTTCACTAGCAAACAGCACTAAGTTTTTAAATATCGTCATAGAAAACCGTTTCTAAGGATTTTTTTGCGATTTCATAATCTTCATACCACTGTTATATGATCAGTATATGATTTAGCGGTATAAAAAATAAAACTGTAAAATAAGTACCTACTTCTACTTAAATAGCAACTAGGAATAAAGTATAAATCTTTGAAACGCACGGAGTAAGCTTGCTTTTACGGTTTAAACTTAGAGCTAGAAGCCACTAATTTTCTACCGAACGCTTACGGACCCCTCTAGATTTAGGAGGTAGGCTGTATTTAGATTTATGTAAGCTACATAGGCGCATTTTAGGGGGAAAGTGTAGGCCGTGCTCAGCACAGAATTTAATAGTGCACATCTTGGAGCAGTGTGCTCGCATCCTGGGATGCGAGTGGAGCTTTCAACTATTCGTAGACATGTTTATGCCGCCTTTTTAACGGGCAAGGTCTCCCGGAAAATAATCTTCATAACACTAATGACAAGCAATAACATTGTTGTATAATAAAAAGTGACTTTTTTTCAGTGGATAATAACGGATTGGGGACCCCGCCTGTAATAATGGTATACGCTGGCGGGGCACTAGTTTTTTTTTAATATGTGATAATGGAATGGTAATCCTGCCTGCGCTAATGGTATATGTTGGCGGGGTACCAGTGAAGTATGATAAGTGAGAATGAAAAGGTGGGTCAGTTAGCCCATCGTGATGAATACACCCGATATTTATCACGATGGTTTCCAGGGGGGGCCACGTGGAGGTCGACCCAACAGGGTATATTGTTAGCAAAGGGGCTGGTAGTCCACATTGCTAGCAATCCCTTCCCCCCGGCGGGGCACCAGTGAGGGATGATAGATGAAAAGGAAAAGGCAAGTCAGCCCATCGTGATGAATACACCTGGAATTCAGCAAGATGGTTTCCAGGGGGTGAAGCCAGAGTATATTCTATCTAGCAATGGGACTAGCAGTCCGTATTACTAACAATCCCTTCCCCCTAACGAAAGTGACTAGGTATTCCTCGGCCTAGATAATTTGGTCTAGTCGTATTACTGTAAGTAGAGATTATACAGCACCGCATCTACAATTTTTGCACAAATACAAGTACATACTATTTAGATGCTATATTCTAAAGTTATTCCAAGGATTTTGTATTTCTTGTCGCGTTCCAAGGATTCGTGTAGGTAACTCAGTAGCGAGTGATGATTGGACGGTATATTATCATTAAGCACCTTCCAATGTTATACATTTAATCGTGTTTGTACTCGTATACCTATAAAACTTTATTTTGTTAAAATATTTAATTACAAATATTTTATTTTCTCGATAAAATATGGATTTCAATTTTGACAAAATTAGACGGCATTTCGTTTGAAAAATATTCATGTACATCAGTAATGTAGAGAATATTCAGTTTTACTTATCAAGTATCGAATTAATTTTACAAAATATGATACTATTGCTTCTCTGAATTGGTATTATTTAGGTATTTAAGAAGTCCATGAACTTTAAATTTAAAATTTAATTTATTCTTTTGAATAAAAAATGGCAGGTTTTAAACAAGTAGATATACTATGAGAAGCTATGTTATTTTTTTAAATTAATTAATAAGAGTTCACAAAACTGGATGTGCCAAATATTGTAGTTTCACTGTTCTAATATGTAGTGTCATTTTTCCAGTTTTTTTTTAAACTTACCAGTTAAAAAAATCTGGACATAGGTATATTATTGGAACTATGATTTCATAAAATGGCAATGCATGAAGGATATCATGGCTGCCGAAGTGTACTCTGTTAACCATGGTACTGTTCATGTCTACAGGGGACGGTTATCACTTTCCATCAGGTGGGCCGTCTGATTGTTGCCATTCTAAGGTACATAAAAATAAGATGGCAATGTTTTTATATTAGTTGATTGTATATTATTTTATTAATAAGAAAAAAGTTTATAAAGTTAATTTAAAGATTGTTTCCCATAAGGTACATACAAAATACAGATATTAAGTAATTATTTATGTACTATGTGTAAAACATGATATTGTTAAGTTGTTAAATTGTGTGACATACATACATAGATTGCTAGTGCTTTGTATTAGATTTGTGAATGGTTATAATTAAATTTTATTATGAATTAATTAATCAATGGCTGTGAATTGTTAACTGTTATTATTAGATCAGATATGGCTTGGCAATATTTAGCTAATAAACAAATACAAAATATATAACGTTCTTTCATTTTATCATTGACTCACCAGAGCATCTCAACTATTTTTGATTATTGTTCAAGACACAGAGATTAAAACTACCATAGAAGTGACAATATTAATTTGGAGGACTATGGTATTCTTAAGCAGCTGACGGGTATCTTACATTTTTATAAAATGTGTGTGTTGGTTTATGATTCATTTATCTATGAGGTGTGCATTAGTCAGAGATTGCTGCCAGCTGTTTTGCAAGATGTATTTTCCTTCCTATTTTGACACACAAAGTGAGATAGGGAGGATGGCCTTTTCTTCTTCATATCCTGATAAACCCTAAGGGGGAATGGATTGTTAGTATAAGATATGAGTAGCTCCATACCCTGTCATGTTACCGCCTTTCACTTGGTACCGCCTGAAAACTATCAGTTAATTTTTACTAAATTAGTCAGGATTGACTAAATGACTTACTTTCATTCTCAACTATCATCCCTGACTAGCATCTTGCCAGTATTTGCCAATATAAGTGGGGTTGCAATTTTATCTAAAAAAAATGTAAGACAATTTGGGAATTAGCAGAGTAATTGGAAAAATTAATGCTCAATATAAAAAGACTTGACAAAAATGGATTACAGTAAAATAAAAGTATTTGAATAAATCTTATAATAGTTACATTTATTGTCCTTAAAATATTTCTTACAGCAAATAATTCTAAATTTCACTCAGTCCACCTATGCTTACAACTTGTGCACACATAATATAGTCTCATCTCTTCTTCAGCACGTCTTGTTTGCCCTTGGAAAAATACAGCTTCTCTGTGGCTACATTTTGGACACATGTGATCCTTAGTACGAGGCAATGTTGGATCACTCACTACATCAGGGTTGATATGGGTCAACTCATCCACTTCGTGCATAATTTTGTTAACATAGACACAGTTTGAATCCGCTAGTTGTTTATAATCACAATTTCTACAAGCATACAACAACACTTTGTTGTTTTTATCTTCACGCGGGTAAAGCATGTTATTACATTCCAAACAAAACTGAATGCCCACATAACCTGGCCCTCCATCCTTTCTGCCAAGGTTTAGAGTCGTCATTGTATCGTTAAATAAGAAAGCTTCTTAGATGCAATACAAACAGGTATGATTGTTGCACACAGAATTCGTAAAAGTAAATTATTATCACCGTACTACAAAAACACTGGTTGGCAAAGGAATAAATCAAATCAATCAATTTCACTGTGTTTAAGTGTAAATAACAATTAATGGAATAAAATAGCAATACTATAGAATTAAGAAAATTTCAGAAGCGGAGAACGTACGAGAAACTATATAATTATTGCTAGATTTTTTTTTTTTTTTAGTACGTTTGTTCCGTTTGGAACAGGCTAAGGTCGGAGACCATGCTGCCTAGTCTTCTTATTGCTAGAAATAAGTCACAAATAATGTCAAACACAGAGTAGTTTTTACTTTTTTTTTTTAGTACGTTTGTTTCGTTGTGGAACAGGCTAAGGTCGGAGACCATGCTGCCTAGTCTTCAATATGATAATTTGTTTGAAATGTAGTTTTTACTTTGTAATAGGTCAAGTGTCACGTCATGATTAAGTAAGACCTAAGAACAAGGAATGATACAATAAAAACTATAAATCATATGGTGACCTCCGTTCTTTTTATGCAAATATAACTAATAAAAAGAGAACGAAAGAAACACTGATGGTGATTGCTATTTTTCAGTGTATATAAAATGTGTATGTAAAATTATTGTTCATTTACATTACTAGATTAACCGTATAATTTATATACAACTGCTTGCATACTTTCTATATAAACTGTGACGAATATCTAATCTAGTAAAGTAAATGAACAGTAATTTTACATACACATTTTATATACACTGAAAAAAGTAATTTATTTTATCATTTCTTCTATGTAATTCCCTGTTCTTAATATTATACGGCCGTATAACTCTACTAAATTTAGATACAACCTGTTTGCATACTTTCTACATAAAATGTGTCGAATATATCTAGTAATGTAAATGAACAAAAATTTTACATACACATTTTCTATACACTGAAAAATAGCAACTGATGGTGTTTCTTTCGTCCTCATTTACTAATTATATTTGTATAAAAAAAAAGAAGGCAACCATATGATTTACAGCTTTTATTGTATCTAAAGACTGTAAATGTAACTGTATCTTTAAAACTGCAACTCTCTACATTAATAGTAAGAATGTCACTGTGAGTCTTGACCGTGTAAAGTCCGCTCATTTTGAACTGAGTACTACTTAACATGACGCCCCTTCACGCGACTAATCTTCATGTTTCACTTCTCCACATTTCGCTCCTGTACTTCCTGCACCAGCCTCCCAAGCTACTGGGTCGGTCACCAAATCGGGAAGAAAGGTTCGTTTTAGGGACAGACCTGTCTTACTTTTATCCCGGAAGGTTGGTGTGGCGTATTACTGGCCATCATAATACGCCTTTTATGTTACTGGCCATCATATTCCGTCTTTTATATATTTATATCATTTCAAGGCGAAATATGTTAATTATATTGAAAGGTATTAACAAATAATATGAGATAAATGTTTCTAATGGAATAAATTTAAATAGTTAAGTTGTCATGTAATATTTATATTGATTTTCTATTGTTCTTATGTTTTTACAATTCTATTATTAGTCTTTATATTTTCCTACCGATGATGGCGTTATAAAAGAGAACTACAATATTAAGCATTTTATTTGATCAACCCATTTCTCTTACATTCCTTCTATGTAATTCCTTTTTCTTAGGTATAACATTTTCTTTACACTAGCCTGCTATGAGTTGACAAAAAAAGCAACTGATTGTGTATCTTTCGTCCTCTTTTTACATATTATATTTGTATAAGAAGAAAGAAAGCAAAAATATGATTTACTGCTTTTATTTTATCATTCCTTGAATGTAATTTCTTGTTCTTAGAGTAAGATATAAATATTTCGGAATACAATAGATGGAATGCACATAGTGTGTTGCTCGTTGTATTTATGACATTGCGAATGGGTTAAAGAGGGATAGACATATAAAATCGCATCTATCTTTTAACTAGTCCGCAGAAGTCAAATTCGTGAATGTATGTTACTTGGGTATTAACCCATTGTATTGAAATCTTCAAGTTAAGACCATGTTCCTTTATAAAAAAACTGGTGATAAACAACCTTCATTATTATCAAATATTTACAGACAGTGGCGTCTACCATTTTGCCTTTTATTATAAATAAATAATACCTGCGATATACATTAAAATTTAATAATATAATACAATATAATACATTCATACTATAATTTTTTATGTTACATTCATATATTGTAATTTAATCTGAATAAGAGCTCTGTGAAATTGTACTTAAGATTTTAAAAATGGTGTATACAAATGACCGTTTACAAAGGTATAAAATCGATATTTTTTTATTCTGGCAATGATAAAATTTTTCTTGTAATTGGTAGGAATGTAAAATTGAAGCCAATGGTTGGTTGGACGAGTGATTTTAATTTCTTTTCCCATCCGTAGCCGACTGGTGTCGTGCTATCCAAATGGGTAAGGGATAGTTTTGTGTTTTTGTTGTCATTTAATTATTATTTTTTGTTCAAAATATGTGAATAAGTTCAATATAGTCTAATGTAATTATTTAAGTGATTATGTATTACTACTGTCTGAGTATATGAAAAATACAACCGCACGCCTAGTGTCGGCCATGGCGCAGACATGTTTTTCTCGTGGTGTAAAATAAATCTATTTCAATCGCGTAGTTCCTACAATAATAATTAGGTCCGGCAAAAGTTTCCCCGTTCATGTTATGTTTAAAAAAATACGGTGGGTCGATTTTGCTGTTCATGTAAACATTGGTGCTAACCGGCGACATCGATATTTCAGGTAAACCCCGAGGAATACGTACGGCGCGTAAGCACGTGAACCATCGCCGTGAGCAGCGATGGGCAGACAAAGATTACAAAAAGGCCCACATGGGAACGAGGTGGAAGGCTAATCCCTTCGGTGGTGCATCTCACGCCAAGGGCATCGTCCTGGAAAAAGTGTAAGTACGTTTCTCCAGTTTAATAAGCATAGATGCGAAACTGTTTTTGAACTATTTATAACAGTGTCAGTATGTCTCGAGACCGTTTAAAGTATTGTTTTACAGAGACTTTGTAGAATGACTGGTTGTGTAGCATATCTATCGAGGAACGACGCATGCCGGGAACGAGGACGCTCCCGCGCGTGGTATTATACCTGTGAATGTGTTTCTACTACAATCACAGGATAATACTGCGAGCGGTGGCGTCTAACAGCGCCTGGAGGAACTCTAAAACCGTGGTTGTGTTATGGTTGATAATTTTGCATAAATTTATTTTGTGACCTAGTTTTAAATTATTTCTCTAGTCCAGTACATGCACATTTAAACTAATTATTCCATGATTACATTATTACTATATATAGACCATTTTTATACAGATTTCTACTATTAATTCATAATTATGATATATGGATTTAAAAATTGGAAACTATATATATAATAAAACTATAAAACATTTGTATAAAAATACAAACAACATATTTACTCCCATTAATCTCTGTGTTGCCTGACTAGTTTTGGACTCTAGAAACTAATTAATGAGCTAATATTAATACAGTAACTAATGCTATTTATTATTAAACACATTTCTATAAATTGTTGAAAACAAATCTAACAAATTGTTATGGCATACAAATTGTGTCTATATTTCTTTTTATATGTTGTGCACTCTAATATTAACTATGATGTCCCTACAATTGCTATATAATAATGGCATTTCCCAACAGTGGTGTTGAAGCCAAACAGCCCAACTCTGCTATCCGCAAGTGTGTTCGTGTCCAGCTCATCAAGAATGGCAAGAAGATCACAGCCTTCGTTCCTCGGGATGGTTGTCTCAATCACATTGAGGAGAACGATGAAGTGCTAGTTGCAGGATTTGGTCGTAAGGGTCATGCTGTTGGTGATATTCCCGGAGTCAGATTTAAGGTGAGGCCTCTTACTAGTAAATTTATTTGGGTAATATTCATAAAATTATATTATTTTTATACTAGGTTATGGGGGTAGACTAAAGAATTGATTGATTGATTAATCTATTTTTCAGAAATTGTAATTAATGAATAAAAAAATTATTGTGGGTAGATTGAAAATTATTGCGATTATATTTTTAGGTTGTTATTTCAACATTTTGTTTATTAAAAAGAAATTTAAAAATGACTTCAGTAGAATTTTTAAGCATCTTAGAGAACATTCTACTATATCTTTGGTAATTATGAATCAGTTTTGATAATATTTCTACAATCAATAAGGTTTCAGAACCCATCTAAATTTTTTTCAAAGAGTTTTCAAAGTCATGTTAGTGCAAAGCTTAAATTATTTCATGAAGCAAATTAGTCTATATTTGTAGGTAGTTAAATTTAATTAAATTTACTATGTATAGAGCTGTTATAACTTGGCATTACATGTGATGATTTGCTATAATCGGAGTATTTGCTACTCTGAATGCCATGATGTTACTAGCTAACTGATATACTAGTTTTATATGTATATTTGCTTTACTTTTTATCTTTACTGAGAATATTTTTATTTTACAGGTCGTGAAGGTAGCCAACGTCTCACTTTTAGCCCTGTACAAAGAAAAGAAGGAGAGGCCACGATCATAGACAACTCGCACTGTGATAAGGTTCTTATATATTTATAATTGTAAATTAAAAAATATATTATTTCCAGGATTATTGTTTTGATGAAGCATTGATATAAAATATACCATATACAGTCAAATATTAACTTTCATTTGACTTTTATGTTTATTTCTAAACATCGAAACATCTAGTAGTGTAGTTTTTATTTACAATAAAGATTTAGCCCAGTCATTATGGTCCTTTTGTAACTATTTCTTTTTTTTTTTATTGACTTGTGAATCTTATTTTTTTTTTAAATCAATCTGACAAAGTACATAATATTCAACCAGGAAGTTATTTCTATTTTTATTATCAAATGATGCTATTAACTTTATTTGCTACTGCTGAATGCCATGACGTCACACTAAGGACTGATATTTTTCCTGTAATGTTCACATCTTCCATTGCTCCATCTATGTGTTTCTAATATAAATTTCCTTGTTCCAGTGTCCTGCTGCTGTAAAGTGGTGTTGTTTATAAGTGAACTTTATAAAAATGTAAAATCAAGTACATAAATAAATTTATGTGCAACAAAATAACTTATTTTTTGTTCTATCAAAACCTTCCAATCCATTTCTCCCGTGTATAAGTGACAGATCTGAATTTATATGTATTTAAAGTCCAGTAACAGCACACAACTGTAACCTGTAACATTCTCTTTTTACACTTCAAAATAAAAAAAAAATCTAACCTAAGGGCCTATATAAAAATTAAAACCTACAAACCTATGAAATGAAATTAGTTTATTTGCATTAAACAGTTTAAAATTATAACAAGCCACGTGGTATTATTTTGGCATCTGTTTAATTGCCTTAAAAGATATAGGCATGCATGCAAATATTTTACATTTTATATAAAAAAAAAACCGGTAAACAAAATTATAATTAAGTTACATTATTTAAATTGACCTTACATATTAAAAGTCTAGATATAAGTACATTATGTACTATAAAACTGTTCTTTCAAATTCGGAATTTGTAAAAGAAAGGTTTAATAGGTAAAATGAGTTTACGAGAAGTATGTTTTTATGAATAAGGGGATAAGTAAAAAAAAAGGGTCGAGAATTCATACTATCGAAAACAATAGTTACCAACTTCTTTATAACTTTTTAATGGGTGAAAATGGTATGGTAGCTCCGCCGGCGCTAACGGTATACACTGGCGGAGCACCAGTGAGAGATGACAGGTGAGAATGAAAAGGCAGGTCAGTTAGCCCATCGTGATGAATACACCTGGAATTCGGCACAATGGTTTCCAGGTGGGACCACGTGGTGGACGGTATATTATTAGCAATGGGATTTGCAGTCCTATACTGTATTACTAACAATCCCTTCTCCCCAATTTCCAACTTGAGTAATTTTTATTTGATACATCATAAGAAAATTGACATATTTAAGAGACTGACGAAATTTATAATAGATTATAATATTGTTGAGCACATAGGACATACGAGGTCTGTCCGGAAAGTTCGTATAAAAGTGTTCTGGAATGCGAGAAAGAGGAGTGGGGAGGCCAGGTAAGCGCAGGACCCCTTCCTTATGTCCCTAACAATGCTTCAGTTCTGGTCTGACCGCCGTGCGGTGCGAACTGGCTTGTCACGCCATCTGTGAAGTTACCTCTTAACGAAACCCCGTCGGCATGGAGCCCGCTTCCGTTGAAGAGCAGCGCGTCGTAATCAAGAGAATGGTGACTTTTTGAACCGAGTCATCACTGGAGATGAGTCTTGGTTCTACGAATTTGATGTCGAATTAAAATCCCAAAGCAAAGAGTGGAAGACATCCGGGGAACCACGAACAAAAAAATCAAGAAAATCCCGCTCAAATGTCAAGACAATGTTGATTGTTTTTTTCGATGTTCGGGGGATTGTCCATCAAGAATTCGTCCCTCCAGGCCAGACAGTTGATGGAAAATTCTACGTCGATGTGCTCAGACGCCTCAAAGCTCGTGTGGCACGAGTTCGTCCAGAATTGGCGCGAGAGGGGCGTTGGATTCTTCACCACGACAATGCCCCTGCCCACACCTCTCTTGTTGTCCGTGAGTTTTTGAGTAAAAATTCCATTACGGTGACCGAACACCCCCCTATTCGCCGGATTTGGCCCCGTGTGACTTCTTCTTGTTCCCAAAAACCAAATTGGTACTTCGGGGGCGGCATTTAGGGGACATAAATGAGATAAAAAAAAAGCTACGACGGGGCAGCTGAGAAACCTACAACCAGAGGACTTTCAAGGAGCCTTCTCACAGTGGAAACGGCGTTGGCACAAGTGCATTATGTCACAGGGGGAGTACTTTGAAGGGGATAAAATTGATTTACCTGAATAATTGTAAAATAAAATTTTTAAAAAACTTTTATACGTACTTTCCGGACAAACCTCGTACAGCTTGAACTCCTAAAGTCGGGTAGAACATAGTTTTTATTCTTGTTTATCGCAAAGCTAATTGGGAGCCGTGTTTATAAAAATTCTTTAGAGGATGTCGGTATTAAGTAAACGCATAACGGGACGTGAGTCCTTACTTTGTTTGCTTTGTTGGACGTTGTTACTAATATAAAACCCGAGTCCTCGGAAATGGTAATGCATGGGGGATATCATGGGCGAAACGGTATACTCTGTTATGTCCATGGCACTGCTTATGTCTATAAGCGAAGGTTACCACTTTCCACCAGGTGGGCCGCCAGCTTGTTTGCCATTCTAAGTTGCATAAAAAAAAACCTTGCTAGATCTACCTCCACGCATTCCTCAAAAATGAAACCATACCGTAAACATATTTTTTTATTGCTAAATATAATTTCATTGCTCTGATTACAATAGGTACGCATCTGGCTTTACACTAATAAAGTTAGCAACTAACAGCAGATTATTGAACTATATGCAACGATATTATTCTAATTAAAAAATAGAAAAGACAAATATACACGATTTAAAAACGAAATTATGCGAGAGTTGTCAAGTTAAAAGTTTGAAACATTTTACAGTTGATTTGGAATTTATATTGCAAATATTAGACGTTAGCTTTTATTTTGTTGACCTTACTAGATATTATGCCTTTCTATTATAGAAAGTTATTAATTGTATCCGAAAACAACGCCAAGGAAACATATTTATCAATGAATTAATATCTAATTCAACAGCACCCAAATATTTTTAGAGTTGTAATTGGTTTGGTTTTTTTTTTTTTTTATGTGTACCGCCGCATTTGTGTTTCTTAAATATTTACTATGTACAGACACCGGCTAGTTACTTTTATATATATGTATGCATTTGCATATATATTTAAGCTTATAATAAAGTGCATCAACTTACCTAATTATTACTAAACAAATGAAGGCTTTATTAATGAAACATCTTGATATCTGGATGCTGTTGAATTTGCCATTATTTTATGTAGGGATATAATATATAATAGTAGCTTAAATTTTGTTTTCTCAAATTGGATCGTAAGTAATAAGTGGATGATTAACTGGTGAATAATAATTACTTAAAAAATAAACAATCTAAGAGCTAGCACTATGTAGACATAGAGAGAATTAGAAATGAAACATTTTAGTCCTTGATTGTGGTACAATGATGATGATATAGAAAGCTCAATTGTTATAATTATTTTAATGTAGAATCTGTAATTTCTGAAGACAATTGACTAGGCTTTATAGAACTATGGGTAGTCATAAATGGCACTGAACACTTATCTTCGACAGTTACCAGCTCTTAGACTAAGGAAATCTAATAACAGCTGTACAACTATTATATATATTAGTTTACAGTAAACGGTGTTAAAAAAAGTTACACCTTGTCTATTTTATTAGAAACTTGACAGCTCATTCTATATTTAAAAAATTGTTTTCACATTTCAAGAAAAGAAGTTCTTAATTTTACACCTTTTAATATTAGTTGTATTAAGCAATTTAAAGATATTGGTAGGTACATTGTAAAGTATTTATACCGGGTACAGATTGGTGCAATGTAACATGAAATATTTTTGCTTTTCCTTCCATGTTCGCTACAAGTATGAATGCATCGCACGCCCAATGTAGATAATAATAAAATAGACAAAGTAAACATAATTTTTTCTAGAAGTCTTGTTAGAGTGCAAAATAAACTAGTGCTAACATTGGTGTATTTAGAATTATTTTCCAGAGAGAGCAGGCCCCTAGAAAGGCCTATGTGCTAAAACGATTAAAACTTTAACTTAAATTACGCTCAATGGATTATAGTAACATAACTTTGACTCCACTTACACAAATAGTTACATCAACATGGAAATTTACTTTGTTCGAATATACTATTATAATATAATGAGGGCCTACCATGAAATGTTTTCCGAAATTTCGGAGCCGAACGAAACACAAATTTGCTGTTAAAATTACATAATACTTACCGTTTAAAAACATTAAAAATATTAAAATAGTATTCCTTTGGACTTTTATGGTAGGATTTGTGACGAACGAAATGTTAAGCTCCATTTACTGGGCCGTATTAGGTATGAAAGAAAACACGAAATTGAGTCCGAAACTTCGGAATTTCATTTCATGGTAGGCCCTCTGCTCAGTATAAAAGAGGAGGGAGGGACGAGGGGTTTAGTATTAAACTTACTAATCTCTTAGATAAGTGCCAAACGGCATGGTCACAGAATGAGATAGGTTTACAATTTACCCGTACCCTTCTCTACGCTAGTAATTAAACGCGAGTATGTTGTTTCGACGTTCTATTTTAAAATTTTTTGCTAACTTCCTTATTGATGTACTCAAATTGTGTGATTGTATTCTCAAATGGATCATCACTACAGCTGTTGTTACATTGTACGAAGGTAAGGAAGGCAGTTTCCTACGAGGAAAGAAAACCCTTTATTAATTATTCGAGAATTATTTTCGATCTTTACGAAAATCAGTCTAAAACATTTTAAAGGAATGTCATGACTGCATAGACAAAAAAAATATAAAGCTAAAGAGAGAACTGTAGTTATGGTTATAGCTGCACACATATACATATTTCGATTAATGTCTTTATCGCCACTTCGTAATCTTTACATTATTTTAAAATATTTTCAGACATAAAAAAAAATATCTAAAATAAGTAAATTAGTATCGGTATTATCTCGATAAATACTGTTTCCAAACCAATTTTATACAAAAAAAAAAAAAAAAAAAAAAAATAAGGTGTTCATATTTTCAAGTTGCTGCCCACAGATTGAGATTCTAAATAAAAATATAATCTCATTTTATACGAGTTTCATCTCATTGACCATTATTTCATGTAGGTAACAAGTAGGTAGTTAGAAAATAAAATTTATTAAATATACATATACATTCTCATTTGTGTTAACCGAACGATAAATTCAGAGTGTTGAATTATTGTTGGAAAATTCGGCAAAGGGTAAAAACGGAATTATAATTAAAAAGTATCTGATATTAATTCAGAACGCCTTGCATATAGTGTATTGTATTTCCTTCTTTATAACCTCTTTAACTTCCTTAGTGACACAGGTCGATTCTGAGGCACCATTTCTCTAGACCTCTCTTAATTCCAATATTTTAATTAGTTACGTCAAAAATACTTTTTATGAATCATGATAATTTAAATTTATAATGGTTTTGACTTAAACCTAATTGTAGCTTGTAAAGATTTTACTGTGATATCAAATTTAAATTCTATTTTAGAAATAAATATTTTTTTTTATTTTTTTTTTTTTTAGAAACTGGCACCTCTGAATCGAACCAGTCGATTTACTTTTCTCAATTTATATATTTGAATTAGGAATGGGTAATATGGATACCGATTCGATATTTATATATTGGATTCTACTAGATACTGATAGTGAAAAAAGCACATCACCAATATCGGATATTTATTTTCGAATATATTTAAAGTCTCTTATTGAATATTATTATTTTCGATAACAGACTTTTAACATATTCGTTATTGAACCAGTATATAAGTATATAGTATTGTAACTAAAATATATAGAAATTACTATATAATACCCACTCCTTATTTGCATGTCAACACTTCGCATATTACAGAGAAAACTTACAGCTAGTAATTTTTCATTATTTTTTCAATATCAATCCACTCCCTAAATATAATAATTTACATACAATTTCTTCAAAAATACACCTCTTTATCCGAGTATTACGCAACCTAACATCACAGTCGAACAAGATGATTTCCATTTAGGCAACTCGTACGGCGATTGAGTTTACATTCACTTAAATAAAATACGTAAAATTAAGCTGTTTAGATTTACTACTTATATATATAAAAATAAAATAAAGTGAAACATTTACGATCTGTCTGATGATACAGTATAACCGATCCACGTTCTATTATTATAAATACTACATATGCTTGGACGCATTATAGAACTATAGATTAAATGAAATAAGTATTAGATACCATAGAAAAAGTTTTAATAGTTATTTATGACCTAAATTACCATATAGGATATTTTTATCTTGATAAAGGCAACACTGCTTTTATAAGACGGGCTGTATACTCATTTGCCGTCTTTGTGGTATAAAAAAAGCCAACAATTTTGAAAGAATCTTGACAAGTATTTATTTCAGACATATTTTCTTTTTTTTTTTATAATAATAAATCTACACAGCTTATTATTGATACACGACAAGACAACACAATGAAAATAGGATATTAATATATTAAATATTCCTATTTTGACATCACAAACACATTTTCCACACAGTTATTTTTTTTTATATATATATATTTTTAATGTGTATCTAAATGTAATTAAAAAAAAAAATAGTAAAGCTTGCTTAGGATTTCCTACCCACTTCAGACTACATGACGATTTCTACTAATGCAAAACTCACCGTTATTCTACTTTGTATATCCCAATCTACAAGATGAATATAGTATATTCATAATGTTTATAAATAAGTTAATATAATACTCTCGAGAGATAAGCATCTGTCTATCGCTGCGTAGTTGTACCCACTCTAGTATTGATAAAGTCGTACACAGGGCAAAGAACCACCTCAATATTTAAATTTAATGCGTTTAAATGAGTAAGTGCACTCTCAACCAGAAACTTCATTTACGGCAGATAAAAAAACATAGTCTATTCCTTAAAAAATTAAACTCATAGATAATTCCATCCTCATCTTAATCTCCGTGCAGAGACGTCGAGAGCTATGATAGTATTTTTTTTTAGTGTGTTTTCTCTATCTATCTAGCTTATTTAAGAGCTGCGCTCTTGTCGGTGGAGCTCTTGCCACTCACTACGATTTTCAGCGAGTCTCTTTACCTCTTGATACGACACTATACTAACCTTTTCTTTAATCTGCTTGGTGTAACTATACCTTGGTCTCCCTCTTCCCCTCCTTCCTTCTATCTTACCTTCTATTATAATGTTCATAAGTTCGTCGTGTCGTATCAAGTGTCCTAACAGTATATTTTGTATGATTATAATAAAAAAAAAAAACTTTATTATTCCTTATAGAAAGAGACACCGATATGACGAATACGTGAAACATAGGCTGACTCCAAACAAAAGCGAGTCAAAATCCTCAAAACAGATATCCCTCGAAAGTTAAATTTAAACTATAATTTTAGGCTACTCGAATACGTAACGTAGGCCTCGGGTTCAGTGTTATTAAACTACCAAGACTGTACTTCGAAATCTCTTTAGTTCAAACATTAGTATTACTTATAATTAAATTAATCTAATACGTAATTCCACGATATCGTATTAAATAATGTTACACTCTCCTATATTATTTACATAATTATATTCAAAATACATTTTTGAGGATGATTATATTTTCTATTTTTAATGGAAGTGTACAAGCGAAGGGCGTTTCATTGTCCCTCCATTTTAAATATTACGTTAGGTGATCAATGTGGCATGTTATATAATTAATGTATGTTTTAAATTCGTCATTATTTCTTCAAATACCTTTTCGTAAATATTATTAAACCTCCTTCCTAATTCTTCATTAAATTCCGGTAAGTTATATAAGATGGTGGACTGTCAACATACTATGAGGTGTTTATCGTATATTTTAAATTTATTACGATTTCTTCAAAGAGGTTTTTAAAAAGGTCCCTAAACAACTTATTAGCATTAAATTCAGGCAAGCTAAATAAAGAAAGTGTTTATTTTATTGTGGTAGAAAGAACTCGGCTGCACAATTTCCGCTTATGAACTGTTTCGTCTCTTTCCTTGGCGTTAAATTCTCAGTTTAAAAGAAAACGACAAAACAGTGTAATAGTTAAAATAAAAGGGGGTAACACCATAAACAACGTGTAAATGTCACATTGATCACCATAAATTAATACATGATTGACAGAAAAGTTTTCTACATTCGATTATATTACTAAGCTCTAGTGTTTTTTTATGGATAATTTTGTCTATGTTCGTTTTAAATTGTATAACACCGCCCGCGGTTTGCGGCATGCCGATCCTTTACCAATTTTATTTCGTAAACACGCGCTGACATCTGTAATACAATTAAAAATTTTAATGAATCTCTTAATGATAATAATAAACGTTTATTTACAGCTTTAGTCACAAATAGTCCTCAGGAATGCCAACGCATGGGGGTATCACGGGCGAAACAGTATACTCTGTTATGCCCATGGTACTGCTCATGTCTGTAGGCGACGGTTACCACTTTTCATTAGGTGGGCCGTCAGATTGTTTGCCATTCTAAGTTGCATAAAAAAAAACATATAAAAACTTACATACATGTTTTTTTTTATTGTCAGAGAGGCAAACAAGCAGACGGTCCACATGATGGAAAGTGGCTACCTTTGCTTATGAACACCTGCAGCATGAGAGGAGTTGCTTGTGCGTTGCTGGCCTTTTAAATGTTTGTAAGCACATTTTATCACACTTTTTGTGTATGCCGCAATAACACAAAATGGCAACACAACTCAATGTGTAGCTTTACCCAGCTAGACAAAACTTCACGAAAAGAAGAAGAAGAAGAAGAAGAAGAAGAGTTAGTAAATTTTATAATGTAACTAAGTGACTCGGCAAACAATATTTTGTCGAAAGTCGTCTGCTTGGATACAGAAGTCCTCTGCTTAGGTACCTCTAACCCATTCGTGTGTCTATGTATGGCTATGTTTCGGTTTGAAAAGTGGGCTATAACAGTGAATTTATATAACAGCGACAGTGTAGGCGACTGACCAGGCGTGTATGTGTGCGCTAGGTGTCGGGCGCGTCGGGCCGCGGGTAGTCCATGGTCTTGATGTAGGCGACGGCGGCGCAGAACTGCGTCCACCAGTACAGCGCCTCGCCCTGCAGCGCCGCGCCGCCCAGCGCGTTCACCAACTCGATCGTCGACAGCAGCGACGGCGGGTTCACCTGCACCGCCACGCATAAAGGTTAAGTCCTCAGTTAAACACGTTTATACCACAGTGCAACGCAAAAACAAGTTCTAAAACGCATGTGTCTTAGAAATAGTTCGGTACAACCGCTCGCTATAGGGGGGGGGGGGGGGGAAGGATTGTTAGTAATGGAGTCTAATTGACCTGTTGCTAGTAATACACCCTATCAGGTCGACCTCCAAGTGGTTCCCCCTGGAAACCATCGTGGTTAATTTTTTTTTATAACACAGGGGGCATACAGGCATGCGGCTCACCTGATGGTAAGTGATTACCGCCGCCCATCCTAGTGAAATTCGTTACGATGGGCTAACTGACCTGCTTCATCCTCACCTATCATCCTTCACCGGTGGCCCGGCGGTGTATAGCGCAGGTGGTGTCACCATTCCATTATCACCCATTAAAAAAAAATACGATAATGATAGCTACCTTGAGTATGACGTAGACGAGGACGGGCGTGAGGTCGTCAGCGGAGGGCGCGGCGCCCTCTGTCAGCCCGAGCACCGCCATGATGGACGTCACACACCGCATCACGCACGCCAGCTGCACAATCAACGCTAACATTAGTATGTCTATTTAGAGTGACAAAAACGAATCAATATTTATACCTACAGCTAATTTAACGTTTGAGATAACGAGATATCTTAGAGACTACTCACACTTATTCAGCTATATTCAGCTTTTGTCCATAGAAAACAACGATTTTGTATGGAGCTTCCACTTTCAGCTTATCAGCTTTCCGCGTCTATTTTGCTTTCGCGGCTACTCGGTATAAAATCGTGCGAGCACGTCGACGGCACTTATTCGATGTTCCATTATGAAAAACAGAGTTGGCTAAGCAGGTTTCCCTATCTCTTGCATTGAAACTACTCAATGATATTTTGAGCCAGTAACCGCAATTGGATGTATTTGCCTCCAACTTGCGTTTTTCGTCGGCGCGTTGCGGAGTTTCGTCGAGTAACCACAGAGTATTTGTGTTCAGACGTTTTTTATTTCAGTTAAATCTTTTTATATTATTTTTTGTTTATTATTTTTGTGTAATATTCCTTTTTATATGTTATTGTACTTCTGCTTTCCTGGGTGAGCGTATTGGAAGACTGCAAGGCTCACGCAGTGGATGTAATAAAAAAAAATAAAAAATAAAAAAATGAGGATGTGTATTTATCATGCGAATGCTATAGAAAGCGTTCAGCGCTGTTCCTCCGCATTTACCGTCGAACGCGGCGAAATAGCTCTTTTCAGGGATGTTTCGCGACTCCTTGTCGACAAGTTGCGACCTGTATTGTTTCTGCATTGATTTGATTTATTGCGTAATCATTATGTACGAAAGGATTAAAGAGTGCAGACGTATTTTATAATAATTATAATTGTTTTATTTTTACGAAATGCAGCATATTCAACGTCGACGCAGTAGACAAGCGTTTCAGCGGAGATAGCACGCTATGACGGCTTTTCTCATTCTTACGACACCGTACGCGGCTGATAGAAGCAGAGCTGAATAAGTGTGACTAAAATCGTTCAGCAAAACGCGAATGGAGATGAATAAGTGTGAGTAGTCCCTTTTTAGACCCCATTAAAATTATATACACATGAATATCTATTAAAAATTAGATCGTCATAATTTTGTACAAAAGTCGATAGTACCTCTGTCCCATTCGTATTTCATCTTCTGCTGTGTTTCGTGAAGATGATACATGAATTTTTACAGAGGAATAATATCTGAGTCCTCAGGAATGGTAACGCATGGGGGGTACCATGGGCGAAACAGTATACTCTGATGGTACTGCTCATGTCTATAGGCGACGGTTATGACTTTCCATCAGGTGGGCCGTCAGCTTGTTTGCCATTTTAAGTTGTATAAAAAAAAATCATTATCTTCAATATCACCTTTGCTCTCTATCATTGTTATCGTATATAATCTATAAGTATGTATGTATATTTATATTTGTATGTATGTCTTTATGATATATACTTGTATATTTAAATAATTTGTTTAATGTATTCATGTATGTATATTTACATAATCATAATGTGCAGTAGTTCTCTATTGTATGTAATTATTTTAGGTAATAATATATTGTTTATTATTTTTATATATATATTTTTGTTTATATACTGGGAAAGAATGTTATATAGTATTTTTTTCAAACATGCTTGGAAATGTGAGCATTATTTTGACAATCTTCTTGAAAATCCATATTCAGTCGTGTTTTGCGGCCAGATAAATTACTATGTAAACTCATATCTGTCCTGTAATTTAAAAATGGAATGACCTTTTACTTCAAAACATGGCTGCCAAGGAGGTAACTAAATAAAGGTTTTATATAAATTTCGAACTGGTTTGCAAGTAGAAAGCTGTTTATTGAAAAAAAAAAAAAAAAAACAAAGGAACTATATGGTGCGTGAAAAATTATTATTGTTCGTTATTCGTCATTGAACTTAAAAAGTAAAATTGTGTTTTTGATTTCCGCGTACTGTTTGAGAAAAGTACTATACAATCCTTGATCACAATTAGGCATTGATGGACTCACGTATGTGTGCCTCGGCTACGTCTCGGCCTACATTTGCACGTTCGTCCATCATTGCCTCAGTTGTTGGCCGCTGCAGTAATGTACTAAAGGCTGCCTTTTGTACTATTTTTTTGGATGCAGTCAATAAAGAATAAATAAATAAGTATGTGTGCGCGTGTGCAGGCACGTGTCGCACCTTGTCCCTGGGCGCGCGGTAGACGGGCAGGTGTCGCAGATGGCGCTGCGCGCGCGGGTAGGGCGCCGCCCACAGGTGGCGCGCCGCCACGCCCGCGCGCGCCGCGCTCGTCGCGCCCGCCACGCGCCGCACGTGCTCGTGCAGCACCCTGCCACACACACACGAACTCTCATAACTCACCACTCCACTCGGTACACCTTCATTATTAGTAATCAGCTCTAGTAGCCCCATTACTAGCAATATTAGGTCAACCTCCACTCGGTTCCTCCTGGAAACCATCATGGTTAATTCTCGTTGAATTCATCATGGTTACAGACACCAAGTGACCTGTATTCACTCTCACCTATCACCTTCCACTGGTATCTCGTCGGTGTATACCGATAGCGCGGGCAGGGTTACCATTACATTATCACTCATTAAAAAAAAAAACTGGTTACAGCTGGGGAGAAGGCGATTAGTAGTAATGGGGAGGTTAGTCCTCATTGCTGTCAATATACCCTATCAAATCGCTTCCACGCGGATCCCCCTGGAAACTATCGTGACTAATTTATCGTTGAATTCGTCACGATGGACTAACTGACCTGCCTTTTTATCCTCACCAATCATCCCTCACTGGTGCCCCGCCAGTGTATATCGTAGCGCAGGCGGAGTTACCATTCCATTATCATCCATAAAAAAAAATCATACCGTAAGTGCGAGGACTGCCTGTATTTTATAACCATTATAAGTACAGTGGGCGTGCTTGTGTAATTGTACGTACTGGTCGCGCGCGATGTCCCCGTCGCCGTTGGGGAACATGACGTGTAGGTAGAGGCGGGCGAACGCGGCTCGCTCCACCGTCAGCTCCAGCGTCTCCAGCAGCGCACTACTTGCGCCTGCGCACAAACATTACTCAAGTCACAGGCGGCAATAATTTCTCCCTTGTATAAAACTTGCAACCGTTTTCTTTGTGTCTCAGAATGGAAATATTAAATTTGACTCACCCTCCCAAGACGGGTCTGCTTTCAGTTCAGCTGTAATGGCCTTTATGCTGGCCGTCAGTCTTGTTGCTTTCTCGTCCATTAGCTCGCCGCCTGTGTTCGTAAAAATTATAGAAATTTTGTATCTTTAACTTATAGTAAGTATTTTTAAATATTTATATATACGATATATGAATGTTACACAAAAAGAGAAGAAGAAGGGAGACTTTGTACAAAAGTCGATTGCTTGGGTACCTCTGTCCCATTCGTGTTTCAACCGTGAAGCAGCTGTGTTTGCATAGCTGTGTTTCGGTTTAAAGGGTGGGATATGGCGTGAATTTACTGGGTACAGAGGAATAACACCCGAGTCCTCAGGAATGGCAACGCATGGAGGGTATCATGGGCGAAACAGTATACTCTGTTATGTCCATGGTACTGCTCATGTGTATAGACGACGGTTACCACTTTCCATCAGGTGGGCCGTCAGCTTGTTTGCCATTCTAAGTTGTATTAAAAAAAAGAAAAAATACAATAGGCATAAAAATGGTTAATAAAAAAAGTGTACCAACAAATTAATTACAAGGAAAAATCATTACAAAGTGATATATAATTTGCAAGTGCACTACATTCTATGATGAGAGCCAGTTCCGCGATCCGAGGGTTGTTTCTGTTTAAGTAAGGTTTTTTTTTTTTCATTAATATTTAATCATAGTGAATCCTGATCTAATAATTTCGCCGTTAGCCTTATTTGCCCAATCCTAGATATGGCTTAGCGTGGACGTATCCTTCCATGTATACGTGGGTGCACGTGTGAGCGGCGCGACATCGTAGTGTGTGTATGAGCATGTGGTGCGCGTGTTGTGTACCGTACCATATCCGCGTGTGATATTGTTGAGACAGCATCGTGGTGTGTGTGTGCGTATGGTGTACGTATTGTGCGCGTGTTGCGTGCCGTCCTGCGTCTAGCCATTATGCGGGTCATGTTGGAACATTAATATTACAATATAAATTATAACATAATATTTTTTATTTTATTTTATACACTTTATTGCGCCATTTATAAAATAGTAAATACATTTAATTGTAATGAGAAATAATACAAAAGGCTGCCTTATCGCTAAGCAATCTCTTCCAGACGATCTTTGGTTAGAGGACATCGAGAAAAGAAAGAAAGACAAAGAGTAGATGGCGCACTGTTATATATAAACAAATATATACATAAACATACACAAACTTAAAAGCACACACAACAGGAGAGCATGAAACTGGAGGATGAAGATAGAACACGGGAAAATAGTTCTTAAAGGGAGAGATAACAGGATTTAATATCTATCTATAATTTATCTATTATCTATGTTTTTAGCAAATAAATTATTATTTTTTAAATTTTACAAAAAATCCCATCTCCCCTCTTAAGGAGAGGAGATGGCAACTAACCCCCGGTAGAAGCACAGTCGACCGGGGTTCAGGGCCCCGCGACAGAAACCGGCGTACAATGCGGGCAGAATCTAAGAGCACCGCTTTCTGCATCCTTCCCGGGAGTGAGCCGCCTCGGAATCCCAACCGTCTGAGATGTTGTTCCAGACCGGTTGGGATAAGATCGTTCACCGACAAAACGATTGGAATAATTTCGGTGGACGCCACCCCCCACATTTATTTATTCATTAGTACAAATATGTGTACATGGCGGACTTAATGCTAAAAGCATTCTCTCCCAGTCAACCATAGGGAAGTGTCATTTCGGTGAGATCGTGAGCCAGGGCGAGATATTTTCTATTTTTCTCAGTTATTATGATTATATCATGAAGCGTGCGTGCGTGTCGTGTGGCGTGCGTGCGTGCGTGCGTGCGCGCGTGTGTGCGTGCGTGCGTCCGTGCGTGTCGTGTGGCGTGCGTGGGTGCGTGCGTACGCGCGTGTGTGCGTGCGTGCGTCCGTGCGTGTCGTGTGGTGTGCGTGCGTGCGTGCGTGCGTGCGTGCGTGGGTGGGTGCGTGCGTGCGTGCGTGCGTGCGTGCGTGCGTACCGTACGAGTGCGCGAGGTCGTTGTGCGGGTGGTGGTGGCGCGCGAGGCGGCGCAGCGCCGTGCCGCGCTCCAGCTGGTCGGCGGTGCGAGCCGCCGCCGCCGCCCGCGCGCACCACGACCACTCCGCGCGGACTTGGCTCGTTTGCCTGTAAAGCATTTATTTTATTTCATTCTTCATTGTACATACCGGTTATTTATAAAAATGTGACAATGTAATCAAATGTACAGAGGCGAGCTTTAATAGAGTTCTATTCCAGAAAAACCAAAGTAGAAAGGAGCATCAATGTCAGCGGGTAGAGCTAATTTATTACTTTCATTTAATTATGTACATACGAATCTTTTACCTTTCACGACTTAACATTCGATGGAATATGTCACAATAATTTGAATGCAGAATTTATAATTGTTATGCGGCAGCTTTAGCACACAGAATACATCTTAAACTGTAGTCTATTATTAATTTTTGGGTACTTGTCAATTATCAAATACATTCCATACTAATATTATAAGTGTAAAAATGAATTTTTTTTCATAGCGCCGTAATGACGTAGCCGATTTGCCATCAAATTAGATGTACACGTACTATATGAGATAGAGAAAGATATAGGCCACTTATCTCGGTCACGTCGCGGGTAAAACTAATCGAGACGTTTAAATATTTGTGAATAAAATATTAAAAAAGCAATACTCACGCGCGCAGCGTGTGCTCGGCGTGCGTGAGCGCGGCGCGGCACGAGGCGAGGTAGGCGGCGTACGGGCGGCGCGCGGCCAGGTCGGCGCGCAGCGCGGCCGCGAGGCGTGCGGCGGCGGCGGGCGCTGCGGGCGCACTGAGTGCCCGCGCGAGCGCGGCCGCGTGCGCCGCCCCCGCCTCCCCCGCCGCCCCCGCCACCCCCGCCGCGCCACCCGCCGCGCTCGCCGCCGCCGCACGCACCCACTCCACCAGCGACGTGCTCGTGCATCGCTGCACGTACGTGTATTCTTTACTAGTTGTTAACTAACTTGCCAAATAACACAGTACATCATTGTCCACGAAACCGTGGTGTTATTAATAAAGGCCACCTAAGGACTTGAAGTTGTTGAATGATTCAAATATTTTTTGGGCAAAATTGAAGTCATTATTGCTAAAGAGGTGTCTGTACTCAATTGACGAATTCTAACTGTCATAAATTTAAAAATATAACTTGTTGTGTGTTTTCTTTTTTTTTTCTTGATGTACTGCTTATGAATTTTATTTTACATACTATGACATTAAAATACAAATTATTGTTTATAAATAAATAAAATAAAAAAAGAACACGTCCACTTAATAAATAGAAAAAGATCCTTCGAGCCGGATCCTACCTATATGCAAGTAATGTAAGTACAAAAAAGATCTACAAATTGTACTCACGTTGGGCACATACTCGACACAGTGGAGGTCTGGGTTGGACAACACCACACGTAACTTGCGCTTCATGCTGTTGAACACCTCCGGGTCGTTTAGGTCTACCACACCTTCGCACCTGAATCACGGTAAAAAACATCCTTGAAATAATTTATACGGAAACTATTTATAGAACAGTCAGTGAAATAATATACTATTATGAATGCAATTTAGCTTCGAAACAACGATAAATCTGCATTTTTATAAGAATAAATAACTTTGAAGAATAGATAACTTTTAGTTGATGTTTTATAAATTGGTTAATAATATTGACGATTTGAAGTTTGAGCTACATAGTTAATACAATTTCTGTGTGAGTGCCGCCGTCTGGTGTCAAGTTGTCGCAATATGTATAGAGTGGTGTTAGCAAGGTAGTGCGGGCGACCTGTCGTGGTCCGCGTCGGGCAGGTCGGAGAGGCGGCGCTGGGCGCGGCGCGGGCGGCCGCCGTCGGAGGGCTTGCGGCGGTACTTGGCCAGGATGTCCTCCGAGCTCTCGCCCGCCGCCTCCGCGCGGCACGCCTCCTCGCCGCGCGCCTCCTCCTCCGCCACCTTCATGTCTGTCCGCCGCGTAACATTCGCGTTAACATCGTCACATCAAAACTATATTATTGGAAGAGTTGAAGATATACACTGACTACTCATCAGGCGGGGTTACTATTCTATTATCATCCATTGAAAAAAATTTTTATATATAATTATCCAATACATTACATTTAAACTTATTAAAAATTAAAAATCAGTTGGAAATGAATATAGATGCCCCACTGGTAATGGCGATATTCAAGTGGGGTGATGACCTTTTTCACAATCATGTGGTCCTATATATATATATATATATATATATATATATAATAATGTCGGTTCGTTCACTGTTTTGGCAAATATCGGACCTCAATTCCCAGTATGTGCGTACAACTAAAAAAGATAGACATTGAGTGTGTAACATCTTCTTTGTTTTAAGTTTAAAATAAATCTTAACCTTAAACTAAATGTTTTAAATATTTCAAAGTATTTTACAATATTTAAAATTAAATAAGTAATAAAAAAAGCTAAAAGAAACTAAATGGCTATAATCTAGCTGGATTAAAGCAACGGTGTAAGGCTTGAGGCTGGCTCACCGTTGTGGTTGTGATGGCTGCGCCCGCGCTGCCTGAACATCTTGATCTTGTGCAGCAGGTTGCCGCCCGAACGCTTCATATTGTTCTTCAACTCGTCCAGGTTACCCACAATACCCTCCTCGCCGACTATCCGTCTTCTGGGAAAACATTAATCGTTTGTTTGTTGATTTGGAAAACGTTGTCTTGTCCCTACCGGCACTTACCGTATATATTTTCTCTTACCGGGATAAAAACTATCTTAATTACTTACATTAACTTTTACAAAATATAATTAAAATCGGTTAAACGATTTCAAAGATTATAATAAACGAACGTCATGATTTTTATATAACAAGATATGTAACAACTACCGGTTTAACTTACGTGTCATCATGTTCATGATTAAGGGTTACGAATTGATTACGTGGTCCCCCTGGAAACCATCGTGCTGAAATCCAGATGTATTCATCACGATGGGCTAACTGACCTGCCTTTACATTCTCACCTGTCATCCCTCACTGGTGCTCCGCCAGTGTATACCGTTAGCGTAAGCAGGGTCACCATTCCATTTTCATCCATTAAAAAAAAAACCTTCGCTAAGTTTTTTTTTAATATTAGTCATTTAAATTTAATAGAAGAATAAATAGAATTACCTCTGTGACTTTTCAGCTGTAGCATCGAAGCTGATACTCTTGGGTATGGCGCCAGTGGAGGCTGTCTTGACGGGTGGCGGGCTCACCCGCCTCTCGGTCACGTTCTCCGAGTTCACGTCCTGGCTCGAGCTCTTGTCCGACACCGACGTCTCCGCACTGTTCACCGACAGCGTACTCAGCGACATGTTGCTAGTGCCGTCCCTCTTCTCGATCC
Source organism: Galleria mellonella (assembly GCF_026898425.1). Taxonomy (NCBI): domain Eukaryota; kingdom Metazoa; phylum Arthropoda; class Insecta; order Lepidoptera; family Pyralidae; genus Galleria; species Galleria mellonella. The sequence continues at coordinate 1,711,324 of NW_026442180.1, forward strand.
GCGACGAACTGATGCTCACGATGCTAGTTCGGATCTCCGACGACTTCACTATTCGCGCCGTCAAGTTGTTCACTAGATTCGCCGATGTGGAGATGGTGGCGGAGCTCATACGAGTCATCAGATCGGTTATCGTCGATCTCGCTTCGGGCTGCTCGTCGGTACCATCGTATCGCCTATCGTATTGCGATACAGAGAGCGCGTTGAAGGAACTCTCGCTGGAGTTCAACGACCTGTCCATGAGGTCGTTGTTGTCGTTGTCGTCGTAGGGTTTCGAGGTGGAGGGCAGGTCGTACTTGGATGTGGAGGGGTACGGCCGGTGGGGAGAGTGGTGCGGCTCGGGGAAGCTGTCGTCCACCCACTGGCTGGTCGCGTCCGACTGGCTATTGTTGGCACCGTCCAGAGTCGATTCCGTCTGAGCACTATTGCTGTTAAAAGAAATAATAAACTGGGATGAATGAAAAATTTTTTATAAATGAAAATATGAGTAAATAATGTTACATAAAACTATTTAAAAGCAGACGTGAAAAATATACATGTCGTAAAAAAATTTAGACGTTTAAATGACTTCATATTGGGATAATATCGATTGATTGACAAAAACAATTGACGATATAAAAGAGCTTGCAAACAAATCTATTTAAAAAAAAAATACTATTCTATTGGTTTATTACTTAATTAAACTTATATTATTCCAATTTGTCGTGTGGTGACAATCTAGAATGTGCCACCCTTTTCTTTCCTCTGGCTGTCGTAAGAAACATGTAAGGGACTTTCATGGTCGAGGGATGGGCAGCAGAGTCTCTTTTTACATTATTAAAGAGTAACTGCCGAGTGTGCCCCGACATAGAATGAGCCACCATTTCCTTTCCCGTGGGTGATGTAAGAGACGACTAAGCGAGGGCAAGGGATGGGTAGAAGCATCCCTCTTATAACATTTCTAAAGTCTAACTGCGTTGCCAAACCGCCTGTCAAGAGTGGCAACTACTGGCAAAACTCCCTTTTTAGGGAAGGCTTAGGCTCAGGATTGGACTATTTTTTATACAACTTACAATGGCAAACAAGCTGACGGGCCAGCTGATGGAAAGTGATAACCGTCACCTATAGACATGAGCAGTACCATGAACATAATAGAGTACACATTGCCATTCCTGAGTACTCAGGTGTTATTCCTCTGTATCCTGTGAATTCACGCCATATAAACGCCCTTTAAACCAAAACACAGTCATGCAAACACAACTGCTTTACGGTTTGAAACACGAATGGGATAGAGGTACCCAAGCAAACGACTTTTGTACAAAATCTTCCTCTGGTAAACGGACAGTTAACGAAATAATAATAATAAAAAGCGTAACTGCGATTGCCAACTTGCCTGCCAAGCGTGGCAACTACTGGCAAAACCTTCCTATAGTAAAATGGCAGTCTATGGCGAGCCTATGTCCAGCAGTGGACAGTTAACGGCTGACATGATGATGTTGATGTATGGTATTGGTATTGGAGACTTTGTACAAAAGTCGATTGCTTGGGTACCTCTGACCCATTCGTGTTTCTACCGTGAAGCAGTTGTGTTTACATGGCTGTGTTTCAGTTTGACGAATGGGATATGGCGTGAATTTATAGGATACAGAGGATTAACACCTGAGTCCTCAGGAATGGCAACGCATGGGGGCTATCATGGGCGAAACAGTATACTCTGTTATGTCCATGGTACTGCTCATGTCTATAGGCGACGGTTACCACTTCCCATCAGGTAGGCCGTCAGCTTGTTTGCCATTCTAAGTTGTTTAAAAAAAAAAATAAAAAAAATGGTACCTGTCTGAGGGCACGTAGTCGAACACATGCGGCGGCAGGCTGGGACTCTGTGGTGCTGACGCGTAGCAAGTCATCACCTACCACACACGCGCAATATAATAGAAGTCTGTTTTAAATATCTTCTTTGTATATATATCGTCCTCATAATTGTTATATATACATATTATATTGCACTTGAACTATAGATATAGCGATTAATTTAATAACTTGTTAGCAAGAGAGGCATTATCTATTTATTGGATGTAGTTATACAGATAATATAATGCAATTTTATTGCCACAGAATCTTACTAATATTGTGAATGAATTTTGAAACTTTCGCGTTGTTTACATATATTTTTAAATACACAATCGGAACTTAACGCGATGAAAAAGCTTTTAGAGGTAAATAGTAGTTACGTATCTGTATCTTAATTGCCGACGTTTGGACTGATAAGAGAACAGAGTCCTGTCGTGACCACTTCGTGGTGCAATCCACGTCAGAACGTCGGCAATAAAGAAGCAGGCATGTAGCTACAATACCATTTACCTGTTTTTCATCGCGTTAAGTCCAGATTGTGTATTTAAAAATATTATAAATGAAATTTGTAAATATGTTTGTATGTTTGTTGCTCAATCGCGCTTAAACTATTGAATATTGCTGGTATCAATTACAACAGGCCGTCATTTTTTTATATAAATAATTTACATATGTTTTTACATTATTCTTTATATATATAGTAAAATTGTACAACGAGATGTGATGGCGTATGTTACCGGGTATCCGTTGACGAGTATGCTCTTCCTGTTGTCGATGGCGTAGTGGTTGTGCAGCGCGAGCGGCGGCTGCGAGGCCAGGTCCAGCTCGCCGCCGCGGGACAGCGCCGCCGTCGCCGACAGGTAGCCGCCGCCCGCCCTGCGCGTTGTATTATTTGTTACCACACAATTAATAAATTTTTTTTTATACCACTGAGGTGGCAAACAAGCATACGGCCCACCTGATGATAAGCAGATACTGTAGCCTATGAACGCCTGCGATACCAGAGGTTAATACGTAAGGCGTAATCGTGTGTGTTGCCGATCCTGAAGAAATCTCTTTACCCCCCTTTTGAAGAACCCCATCCTGTAGTCTCTTGGGAAAACCTCGGCAGGGAGCTCATTCCATCTACATCTACATCTACACTTATATTATAAAAAGGAAAGATTTGTATTTTTGTGTGTATGTTTGTAATGAATAAACTCAAAAACTACTTTGCCGATTAAAAAAAAAGCTAGAAAAGATTAGGGATCCTTACTAAAACTTTAGTAACGTAACTCAAGGTGTAAAAAAATGCTATAAAACATCTTTCGTCGCGTGCGCTGCGGGAACTATTGGTGATAGAAGAAAAGTGTGTTCTACAATATTGAAGAAAATATCAATAACTACAAAAAACTTCGCGATACTATATGTTCAACTATTATCGTTATTTCACAATAATCACTTTTTACATTTTAAAAGTTGATAGAAATACCGACCAAAATTACAACATGTTATTCATACTTCTGTTTAAATCTTTATCCAAATAAATCATATTGTTTTCGCAAATGTTTCAATTTATGTAGATTACTTTTTGAATTGTTCAAATTGGCTATTCCATTCAATAGACATTACGAATTTAATAAGTCATAGAAATAAAAAAAAAGACACTGTCGGCCGCGTGGCAAGCTAGCAAGGCATTGTAGCAGTACGGGAGAAGGGCAGGTGGGGGCGGGCACATTTATGAAGTAGGTAGCTAGGTAGGTACAGATAAAAATTTAAAATGTTGTAAATATATAGGCCGCTAGTAACCAAATAGTATTGATACTTCCACAAACAAAAATTACGAGCTCTGTAATTGCATCGTGAGAGCGAGGGATCTGCAACAGCGTTCCTTTTAAAACATTTCCTAAACCTAACTGCGCTTGCCAGTCCGCCTGCTAAACGTGACAACTACTGGCAAAACTCCCCTAAGGGGAGGTTTATGTTAGTGGTAAGTTAAAAGCTGATATGATGATGATGTATTGGGAAAATCATTGCTCTCAAATACAATCACTGTGTACCCAGATGCTTTACAATTTTATAAAATGTACCTATATATGTAAGGTATAGTTCAGCTCACCTATTGGGTAGATTGGGTCTGGAGGTGTGTCGTGGACTGCTCACCTCTGGCCTCTTCACGCTGCCATTCTGTTATAAAAAACGAATTTTACTTATCTCTTGTTTAAAATCAAATGAGTAAAGATTCAATGATACAAATTAGTTATCTCTGTTGGAGTTTTACTTTATTTAAACTATGACATGAGATGTAGCGTAAAAAACGATTAAAAAATGCTAGAAAACATATTTATGCCAGAAAAACCACTTATTAAATTAATTTTATTCTATCATTCCCATGATCCTAATATTTTTATCGATTTATTGTGATAGTATACAATTACTAGCCCCAATATTGTGTACTGGGCCCATACCTTTTTGATGCTCACATACTTATACAAGAGTTTATCGACTTGGGATCCTGTAATGATGATGTAACAAGGAAATAACAATAAATATGTATCTATAGCTACCTGTAGGTCCCGGTATAGAATGGAACACCCCTTCCTTTCCTGTGGGTGTCGTAAGAGGCCAGTAAGGGAGTATATGGTAGAGGGATGGGCAGCAACGTCCCCCTTAAAATATCTGTAAAAGCCTAACTGCTGTTGCCAACCCACAACTACTGGCAAAACCCCTTATGGGGAAGGCTAATGTTCAGTGGCCAGTTAATGGCTGAAATAAAAAATAACTATAGCGACCTGGTGCGGCTTAGGATGGTGATGGTGGTTTTGCGGCGGCGGCAGGCCATCGTCCGGCTGCGAGGCGCGGCGCGGCCACGAGCTGTCCGACCGCGCCGCCACCGACACGCAGTCGTCCGTGTCCACCTGCACATTTACATACATTAGGGGAGAGCCTATGTACAACAGTTTTTTTAAATGGGTGATAATGGTATGGTAACCCCGTCTGCACTATCGATATATACTGGCGGAAGAGGAATAACACCTGAGTCCTCAGGAATGGCAACGTATGGGGGGTATTATGAGCGAAACAGTATACTCTGTTATGTCCATGGTACTGCTCATGTCTTTAGACACTCTCCATCAGGTGGGCCGTCAGCTTGTTTGCCATTTTAAGGTACATAAAAAGATTTAATGTACAAAGTAGATTTATCCCATAAAGGGGTCTCTTATAATCAACCTTTGAGAAGCTGATAGAAATCTATAGAATATTCGTAAGTAAATATTAGTAAACTAATACAATTTCATTGGGGGGGAAAAGGATTGTTAGCAATGGAGTTTGACAGCCCCATTGCTAGCAATATGCCTTATTAGGTCGACCTCCACGTGGTTCCCCCTGGAAACCATCGTGAACAATTCTTGCTGAATTCGTCACGATGGGCTAACTGACCTACTTCATCCTCACATATCATCCTTCACTGGTGCCCCGCCGGTGTATACCGATAGCGCGGGTGAGGTTACCATTCCATTATCATCCATTTAAAAAAAAATACAATTTCATTGGTGAATATATGAAATGATTCGTATTATGAGTCATTAACCTTCCTGTACTCATACATATGAAGAATATAATAAAAAAGCTATTGTTAGATACCTCTGTGTTACGGTCGCTGTCAGAGGCGAGCACGTCCATGCTCCAGGCGGATTCACTCGCAGTCTCCGACACGTCGGGGGCGTTTGTACCGCTAGCATTGGCACCTGCATCAACATTTAATGTTAGAAGTATTTATTAAAAAAAATTTTTGTTGGCCGTGTGGCCCCGGCATAGAATAGGCCATCCCTTCCTATCCCGTAGGTGTCGTAAGAGTAGACTAAGGAAAGGCGAGCAATGGGCAGCAGCGTCCTATTTAAAACAATACAAACAAAGACTGCGGTTGCCAACTGCCTGCCAAGCGTGGCAATCATTTATCTGCCAACCCTCCCCTCCCAGCTTCGCACCCCCACCCAAGTTTTTAACGACTCAATTTCGTGTTTTTGTTCATACCGAAATCGGTTCAGTAAATGGAACATTTCGTTTGTCATAATTCCTCCTACAAAAGTCCAAAGGAATTTCAACATCAAATTTGTTTTGTTGGGCCCCAAAATTTGGGATAATATTTCATGGTAAGCACTCCGGAATGCCAACATATACAAGTTACGAGGAAACTGCTACGTCTTTGAGCGGGGCTGCGAGGACTATGTTAGCACAAGAAAGCTGGTATACACATAAACAATTACTATTATAGTTCACCTTGGTTGGCGGCGGCTTGTCCGTGGTCGCAGGTGTCGCCGATGGTCTCCGAGTCGGAGGCGAGCACGTCCGTGCTCCACGTGTCCGACATTATACTGATCGTCTCGTCACCCTCGAGCAATTTCTGGAAGGATCATTACGGGGAATCAAAAGATAAACTAATTATTTACATAAAGTACATATTATTCCCGAGTCCTCAGGAATGGCATCGGATGGGCTGCCTTCGCCGTAATAATAACAATACCTTGATTTCGAACTTGCAGAATTTGTCATCGATGTCGTTTCTTGTTTGCTTCATGAGTTTAGCTTGGGCACTGCTCGCTTGACTAACGGGTACATTTTGTGGGAGTCTAGTAACAAAAATATAATTTACTTAGGTATATTTTAATGGTAAGTCAGATTAATATAATTTAGATTAAGATTATACAATAATTAATAATAATAATAATATACTTTATTACTCAGTCTACAATTTGGTCCATTTTGTTAGTAACAGTTTTCTTACAAACTATGTTAGTTTATTTATTTATTTATTTATTTATTTTGTGATACATAGGTAACAATGGATGGTAAAACAATATAAGTCCTCTATAATCAACCCCATCTATCGAGGTATACAAATTTACAATTACATAAGAAAACATTTATATTATATAAAAAGAAAAATCAGCAATGTCACATTTATAGTAAAAAAATATAATTATGGAACTTTATTTTTTTTTTTAAGTTAATAACTATAAATAAATATTCGTTTTGTCAGATTTTATCATTAAAGAATTCACATACATTGTAATAACATTTATCAATTAAGATTTTTTTTAATTTATACTTAAATACATTAGTTGGTGCATCCTTTATAGATTTTGGTATTTTATTATAGATTTTTGGTGCCATACATAATATACTATCGTGCATAAGTTTTGTACTAGATTTTTTTAGATATAACTTATCATTATCACGTCGATTGCGTTTAACAATTTCTGAAAGTCGTGGAAATAAATTCTTATTAGTTTTAACAAATACACACACTTCAAATATGTACAATGAAGGTACTGTCAATATATTATATTGTTTGAAATACGGCATACAACTATCAGTATTTTTAAGATTAAACATGGCTCTTATGCACCTTTTTTGAGCTTTAAATACAAATTCTTTCTTCGTTGAATTTCCCCAAAATATTATGCCATACCGTAAATTTGAAGCAGTAATACCATGATACGCTGTAATGAGCGCTGATTCATTTACTGTAGGAGACAATTTATTTAAAGCATAAGCCGAAGAACTCAATTTCTTGGATAATTCATCTATATGATCTTTCCAGTTTAATTTATTGTCTATTATAATACCTAGGAATTTGGTATTCTCTACAATTTTAATATCACTATTAAGGTAACAAGCACCAATAGTATTTAAAGAAGTCCTTTGACTGAAATGCATTATATGTGTTTTATTAATATTTATTTTTAGATTATTATTATTCAACCATTTAACTATATTCTTCAAAGCTTGGTTTACATCATTTTCATACTCATCAATACTTTGGCATTCTATTGTTACTGTACTGTCATCAGCAAAAAGTGACATAGGTTGCTTTGTTATTTTGGGTAGATCATTTATATATATAATAAACAACAATGGACCCATAACACTACCCTGGGGAACACCATACAAGACAGTTCTCTGGTCAGAAATATAATTTTCTTCAAGTTTGGTTCTATTATTTATTTTATTTATTTGAGTACATTGTTTCCTGTCAGTAAGGTAAGACTTTAGTAAATTTAAAACATTACCCCTGATTCCATATACATATAATTTTTGAAGTAAAATATTATGGTCTACGTAATCAAAAGCTTGAGTCATATCACAGTAAATGGAGCAAACCGGTGTACTTTTATCCATATTTGTCAAAACAGTGTACAAGAAATCATAAATTGCTAAGTTAATGTCTTTGTTGCGTCTAAATCCTTTCTGATCTGATGTGAATAGATTTTGTTTTTCAAAGTACTCGTATATTTGTAAATATATGTATTTTTCAAAAATTTTTGAAAATGTTGTAGGCAATGCAATTGGTCTATAACATTCCATTGAATATTTATCCCATTTTTTAAATATTGGTCTTACAATTGTAGTTTTTAAAATTTTAGGAAAAGTACCTGAACTTATACTGAGATTGATAATATAGCTAAGATGTGAGGCTATGTATGTTGAAGCAGCTTTTACAACTTTTGTAGATATTTCGTCAATGCCAACACTGCTAGTGTTTTTTAAGTGTGTTATAATTTTTAATATATCATGGGGTAAACTAGGCGCCATAAATATTGAATTTTTACTTGTTTTTATAGTACTCGTAACCTTATTTCCTGAGTTCAGTATAGGTGTAACTTTGTCGATAATAAAGTTATTAAAAGCATTACATATGGCCTGTGGGTCACAGATAATTTTGCCTTCTTTTTTTACTAAATGCATGGAACTCCTAGCTATACTTTGTTTGTTTTTATTTATTATTTGCCAAGTCGCTTTAGTTTTATTCGATGACATATTTATCTTATGACTATTTTGTGAACGTTGAGTTAGGTTAATAATTTTTTTAAGTTTTCTAGAATATTTTTGTAAGGCGTCTTTGCTTGTATCGTTTGGATTAAATCTATAATCCCATAGAAGTTTCCTTTTCTTTCTACAGCAAGCTTTAATTCCACGCGATATCCACTTTGGCTTTTTAAACGGTTTCTTAGTAATAAGTTTATTTGGAAAGCATAAGTCATAAAAAAGTTTAAAATGGTCAAAAAAAATATTAAAGGCTTCATTTGCGTCATTAGTATCATAAATGTCAGAAAAATTTTAAGCAATCTATAAATTTTGTCATGTTATCCTTGCTAAAGTCACGTCGTTTAATGCGCCAATATTTGATACTCGTAAATGTTCTTTTTATTCGACATTTTAATAACTGAGATGTATGATCAGATAGTGCAAAATCTATAATTTCTGATCTACACTTATTTCCTAAATTGTGAGCAAAATTATCAATACATGTTTGACTTTTTAATCTTGTGGGTTGGCGAATTTCTAATTTGAGATTATAAGTTGAAAGTAGACATTCAAATTCTAAGGTGAGATCGTTCTTTTTCAATACATCAATGTTAAAGTCACCTGCAATAATTATGTTTTTACGACTTTTTTTACAAATTACTTCCAATATATTATTTAGTTTTTGAAAAAATATATCTAAATTATTTGCTTTTGGAACTCTATATATACATACAATAACAGTATCATGAGCGACTAACTCAACTGCACAACATTCAAATACTTCTGATATGGAAAGTTCAGTTATTTTAGGCAGTGATTTCCACTGATGTCCATTTTTTATCAGGATACATGTTCCACCCCTCTTACTACCTTTTCTACTAAAGCAAGTAGCCATATGGAAATTTGGTATATAAAAGAACTTCTCATATCCAGCCATAATAAAATGCTCTGTTATACATATAATATCAACATTTAAATTTTTTTCTAAGAGTTCATCTATACAAACAGACAAAAGGTCAGATTTATTAATTAAGCCTGCTATATTCTGATGTAATATGTATAGAAAATTGTCATCGAAAAAATTTTTTTTCTGATTGATGTTCATTCTTACAATTAATATTGTCGCTTACATATTTATTGTTCAATGACAAGTCAGAGTTATTTTGCAATTGCAAAGTTTTTACTAAATTATACAGATCTTTGAAAACAACTCGAATCCCGTAATCATTTATGCAACCAGTACTATGTATATGGAACATTCTATGTCCATATGATAAATTAAGATTAGAGTCGAGAATGTATGCGTATTCATATGTTAGGGAGTCCAAATGCAATAAACTATTAAAATTTTCAATTCTCCAATTAAACATATTTGAAAAATTATTACATCTAAAAGTTGGTAAGCATATTATTATGTTTGTATGTTCTAATTCCCTAAGCATATTTCTAATATAAAAAATGAGATTAAAGTTGTCATTTGTCGTTTTGAAGTCTTCGTCCCCAATTAATATAATACAGAAATCTTCCATTGTAAAATCCTTTAGCTTCATACTTATTCCATTCAAAAGTACTTTTATTCCACAATTTGGTGTTACATAGTGACATATATCAAAGGTTTCAAATGTATTTTCTGTTTTTAATAATATATTATTAGTATTATTGGAACTCAAAATACATAGTTTGTGTTTGACTGTTTGTTTTTCTAGTTGTTGATCTAAAATTTCATGTCTATTAATTGTTAACTGTAATATGTTTTCATTATCACTGCAATTATTTCTTTTCTCTACGGCATTCTGAACCATATTTTCTGTGGTAAAGTGTTCTGTTTGGGTTTGCTTATTCCATGTATTAAATTTTAGTACTTTCCTTTGTGCAGGTGATTTTGCTTTAGAAACAGGACTATCTGTTACTTTTTTAAGTAGATCATTATTTTTCTGTAGCCTATCATTTATCCGTTTGAGAGATGTATTTTGTAACGATAATGTTTCGATTTCTTTGTGAGCAGATCTTAATTCTAATGATAACTTATCAATCTGTATTTTCAGCCTTTGAATCACATCATTTTCATTTTCAGTATCTGAAAAATTAGGTAAACTGTTGGTTGATTCATTGAGTGTTTCTGATATTTGTTCAATTCCACTAGTATTACATGAATCCGATTGAGTTCGTTGCCGTCGAAAAGTAACATTTTCCAAAAAATTCATTATCTTGATATTCAAATAAAAATAAAACCAATCAATTTGCGTACACGTAAATAAAAAGTAAAAAAAAGAAAAAAAAAAACAATAATAATAGTTCAAGCAGACTAGAGGATGACGTCCATACAAAGTGCAACTTATCGACACCACGCTAATATTACTTGCTTATAACTTATCAAAATTAAGTGTATCAAGTATATTCAAGTATTATAGAAAGAGATTCGTTCATCAATAATTTCAAATAAATCACTTTTGAAAAAAAAAAGAAGGTGGATAGTCACATAATCACTGTTCATTTTGACCCGTACATAATTTATTCATTTTCTGATAATAATATTTCAATTTGATAATGTAAATTTCACTAAAATAGATTATTGGCAATTTTAATCCACATACTACACATTTTCATTACACTTCGGTATAAATTGTTCACTCGTGGTTTAAATTTTTATCGTCGTTACAACTTGAATATTTTTTATTTTTACTATTTTTAGACAATGACGATGTTATTTCACCTGGATAACATTATCTCAGTTAAAATACACTTAGTTCTTCTTGTATTTAGTATATTAATGACTTAATTATTATTTTAGATATTATTAAAACATTATTTTCACGAACGATATTGTTTACGTGAGGCCAGCGCCACCACAGATTTTTGATAAATTAGTAAAAAAGAAAAGCAAATTAATTAAAGCAGTTCACTCAGATGTGAGCCAGCCGACTAGATCAGCATCTGAATTAAATGCCCAATTATAGGCGAGTTATATTTATGGCCTATTACTTTTAGAATGCTGTTGGTGATTGTCCTAACCCTATGTTGCAATGTACAATGTACATAAAATAAAAACCTGACTTCAATTGTGGTATAATCAGTTATTCTGAACTGATCTTAAAATCCCTATGACACCAATCTAGCATATATAATTAAGCATATCTTTTCAGATAAAAAAAAAATCCAAATTAGTTTTCAACTGTCGGAATTATCAGGAAATAAACAAAAAAAACAACTGAATTGAGAACCTCCTTCTTTTTAAAGTCAGTCGAAAATATGATTGCTTTTGATTTATTTTTGATCATTCATTACGTGCGCATTTTTTTATAATTTGGTAATAAGAGATTTGGATTTTAAGTTATTAAATAAAAATAAAATTGTAGTGAGGCTGTTAGTGGTGGTGGTACGTACCGTCGCGGCGGACCGTCACCATCGGTGACCTGCGAGGACGGCGTCTCGCGGCCTGAGATGTTCGGGCTGCCGCGCCCGCTCACATTCGCTGACACCTGACAAAAAATTATAAAATTAAATTTAAAATACGAACTCTCACTTTCGTACACAATTCTGTAATCGTAAATTAATTTCTTTTTTTTCTTCCTATGTATGTGCCGTTATAGTACATTACCAGCAACTGAGGCATTGATGGACGAACGTGCAAATGTGGGCCGAGGCGTAGCCGAGGCACACATACGTGAGTCCATCAATGCCTAGTTGTGGCCAAGGCTTGTATAGTACTTTTCTCAAACAGTGCGCGGAAATCAAAAACACAAATTTTACTTTTTAAGTTCAATGACGAATAACAAACAAGAATAATTTTTTACGCGCCATAATGCCCCTCTGTTTTTTTTTTTTCAATAAACAGCTTTCTATTTGCAAGCCAGTTCGAAATTTAAATAAAACCTTGAATTAGTTACCTTTTTGGACAGATATGAGTTTACATAGTAATTTATTTGGCCGCAAAACACGACAGATATGGATTTTCATACAACTTTTGCCGGCCGCTGCCCGCATGTATCTGGACAGTACGGCAATTTTGATTTATCTCGAAGAAGATTGTCAAAATAATGCTCACATTTCCAAGCATGTTTGAGAAAAAAGTATGTTTTTTAAGTCGCAACAACATTGTTGGAAGGTAACGAATGCAAATGGCTCGAGACCATTGATTATAGTAGTCTATGACGAGAACTATGTTCAGTAAGGAATAATGAATATAATAATAATATCTATAAGTAAATATACAAAAGCATATAAATAAATAAATAAATGAAAGGCTAAAGCGATGATGTCATTACGACGATATTCATAGTGAAGTCGACTCACCATATCGGAGAGGTTGTCGTTCTGGTCCTCGGTCTCGAGCTCGAGGCTGGAGGTGACGCTGTGGTTGGAGGCCGCCTCCGACACCGCCTCCAAGTTGTCCGACGTGTTGCCTAGAGACACCTCGTCGTGTGACACAGAGAATCTAAAAATAATAGATATAAAAAAATATATAAAAATACTAGCTTTTACCCGCGACTTAGTTCGCGTGGCCGGGATTAGTTCACTGACCGGAATAAAAAGAAGATAAAAATATATCTTACATCCCATATAGTATCATCATATCGTCATAGTCGTAGAATACTGACGGATCTGACAAAGATTACATATAAAGATCCGTCAGTATTCTACGACTATGACGATAGTAACGAAAATTAAATCACAATAATTATTATGTCATTGAAAAATTTGGAGTGCGGCATTTGAATCCACACCATGGCTACGTTAAGTGCCCTTAACTTAACAACTTAGTTACCTAGTTAATGAAACTTTTCTTCAGAAACATTTCAATCACTTATGAGAATATATATTATTTCAATTTATATTTCTATAAAAAAAAATTAATAGCACATAAAGTGTTCGGGCTTCATCGAAAGGCAACACTAAGAACCATCGGGCGGTCTCGGCTTAAGTCGGCTCTGTTCGCCACTTCCTGTCATGTCACCGACGACATCAGCTTGTTTGCCATTTTAAGTTGTATAAAAAAAAGTTACCTGGTGCGCTTCTGTACGGGCGCATGTCCGGGCGCATGGTGGTCGGCGCCGTCGGCCGCGTCCGCGCCGCCGTAGTAACATTCCAGCACCTTCGACTCCGGCACTAGTCCTGTCCCAATACATTGACACGCTCAATTAAGCTAGCGCCACATTTTTTTTATGAATAATAATGGAATGGTAACCTCGTTTGCATTATTAGTATACCCTAGCGGGGCACCTGTGAGGGATGATAGGTGAGAATGAAAAGGCAGGTCATTTAACCTCTTGTGATGAACACACCTGGAATTCAGCACGATGCTTTCCAGGAGGGACCACATGGAGGTCAACCTGACAGTGTATATTGCTAACGATGGGACTGTGGGGGGAAAGGAATTGTTAGTAATGGAGACTGAGAATCCCATTGCTAGCAATATACCCAAGCAGGTCGACTTACTCGCGGTTCTCCCTGGAAACTATCATGGTTAATTCCTGATGAATTCATCATGATGGGCCAACTGGCCTGTTTTCATTCTCATCTATCACCCTTCACTGGTGCTCCGCCAGCGTATCCCGTTAGCGCAGGTGGGGTTACCATACCATTTTCACCCATAAAAAAAAAACGATGGGACTGATAGTCCGCATTATTAATAATCCCTCCGTCCTTGCGTTAGCGCCTTAAGGCCATATGTCACACATGTTGCCGATCTTTCCGCAACGGAAGATGGACGCGAGTAACCGAACAAACGTCGTGAGGATTCCGCAGCGATACATAATCCGAGTAATCGATCATGCTCACAGTGTGACTGCCGGTAACAAATCGTCGCCGATCATCCGCGTGTCGGACAGCTAACATACTCGTATTAACGACAATCGGTAATCGGTCTAATGAAACGCATCTGAAATCACCACAACGACAGTGGTAACAGTCGCCTATAAACATGAACAGCACTATTACAATATTAAGAAAATATAAATAAACTACAAAAACTACATTTGAAATAGTTCTTTTACAGTAATATTTGTCAAAATGTTAGCTGTCACCCATATTTTGCTACAAAGCATAGAGTATATGTCTCTTAAATTTACCGATAATCTAGAAATCTCGATTTGACTATGGGTCATACTCACCAACATAATCATGTTCCTCGACATTCGCGAGCTTTATCACCAGCACCTCGTTGTGGTCCAGGCCGTCCTCTTTATCTACACTTCCGTTGACAGGCTTGTCGTCACTTGTTTGCGACAGTGCGGAGCTGGCACTCGCGCTGCGAGGCAACCGTGGTTTACCCACTTTGGCCAAGATGCCCCGTTTGGTACTGTGACCATTTTGACCGTTGTCTATGGCATTCTCTTTGTTCTCTGATGGGGATGTTTGTCTAAAAAGAAATTGTATTCACTTTTAGTAAAGAAAAAAATCATTTTTTTTTTATACAACTTAGAATGGCAAACAAGCTGACGGCCCACCTGATGGAAAGTGGTAACCGTCGCCTATAGACATGAGCAGTACCATGGACATAACAGAGTATACTGTTTCGCCCATGATACCTCCCATGTGTTGCCATTCATGAGGACTCAGGTGTTTTTCCTCTGTACCCAGTAAATTCATGCCATATTCCACCCTTCAAACCGAAACACAGCCATGCAAACATAACAGCTTCACGGCTGAAACACGAATGGGACAGAGGTACCCAAGCAATCGACTTTCGTACAAAGTCTTCCTCTGGTAAATCCAATGAATATTAAAAGATTTGCTATTTGGAATAACTGATTTAGTTAAGCAAATTTGTGTCAAAGCTTGCATGATTATAAGTTGCATTTTTTTACTAAGCCTCGAGAATTTTATGATACTGTCCCTTTTGGACATCTTCGTGAAGGGACAGTCCCTTAATTCCTTTTGAATCATAAGGCATTAAATTTACTGGGTACAGAGGAATAACACCTGAGTTTTCAGGAATAGCAACGCATGGGGGGTATCATGGGCGAAACAGTATACTCTGTTATGTCCATGCTAGTGCTCATGTCTATAGGCGGCGGTTACCACTTTCCATCAGGTGGGCCGTCAGCTTTTTTGCCATTCTAAGTTGTATAAAAAAAAAAAAAAAAAAAAAATTCTGTGTACCAAACTCACAAGAAACCTTTAAATTGATAAAATGTTATGTCAAGATAGAGTATTATATAATTTTTGATAAACAACATTTTCCTCTCACAAGTAGTGGTGATGTAGCTAAGTGGCAAATGAATTTATGATAAATATATTTGTTAGAGCTCGCATAGGAAAGAACAAGACACTGGATGTTGCTGTCTCGTTCTATCTCACGGATGTAGTAACAACAACGCATCTACAGATTCATATGTGCAGAGAGCTCGTACCTGTAGTCGGCGAGGTTCGGCATCTTGCGCAGCAGATCGTGCAAGCGGCTGCGGTAGTTGGGTTCTAAGGTCTGCAGCAGCGCCGCCAGCCGCGCCACGCATGCCTCCGACACTGATCCCTGGCCCTCGTACGCAGAGCTAAAATGTTAAGAAACCGTGATAATGCTGTAACACTGTGAGTTTAGCGTTGCAAAATGGACACCATCTAAATGTCGTGGGGGGGGGGGGGGATTGTTAATTAGGAAACCATTGTATTCAATTTCAGGAGTTTAAATCACGATGGGCTAACTGACCTGCCATTTAATTTTCACCTGTCAACCGTCACTGGCGCTATGCCAATATATACCGTTAGCGCGTGCGGGTTTAGCGTTTCATCGTTATTCGTATATATCGTTAAAAAAAAAAACATGTAGATTCATGAGACAAAAATAAATCATTTTTACTAACAGAGGGAGACTTTGTACAAAAGTCGATTGCTTGGGTACCTCTGTCCCATTCGTGTTTCAACCGTGAAGCAGTTGTGTTTGCATGGCTGTGTTTCGATTTGAAGGGTGGGATATGATGTGAATTTACAGGGTACAGAGGAATTAAAACTTAGGACCACAGTAATGGCAACGCATGGGGGGTATCATGGGCGAAACAGTATACTCTGTTATGTCCATGGTACTGCTCATGTCTACAGGCGACGGTTACCACTGTCCATCAGGTGGGCCGTCAGCTTGTTTGCCATTCTAAGTTGTATAAAAAAAAATGTTATTTATGAACACTTATTAGAAGACTTGAAATAAAAATCATTCATCTTACTTTTCACTCATACATCTATCTTTCTCGCTCACTCAGATGGGCCATATTTTTTAATTATACAAAAAGTTTGGTTACACTTAGTTGTGTACCAAGTTACAAAATATTAGATACCTGAGAGCGGCTGCTTCGGCGACCAGAGCAGAGTTGTTGGGCTGCTCTTCAGCTGTTAGGCTCGGCGTGTTGTTGTTCAATTTCGAAGATATGCGCTTCAAGAATGTTATCTGTAGACGCAATGTTTATTAATAAATAAATATATATATGTATATATATATGTTCAGAACTGCAAAATTTTATGAGATTATCAGACATAAACATTTATAATTTGTTATGGTTATGAGGGAGACAACAACGTAAGAGCATAATTATATTTTGGTTAAAATATTTCTTCAATATTAATATTAGCCTTTAACTGTTTACTTCTGAATATTGCGTTGTCGCTGGCCGTGCGAGAATAGTAGGTGGGGCGAGGAGGTGAGGGGCGCAGGAGAAACTTTATAAACGCGCGGACAGCAAATTACCAAATAGGCCGTCCATTTTAAAATCTTAGAGTACAATAGTGCAGTATTTTTACACAAGTAATTTGACAATTTGTTGACAAAAAATTGAGCCTATTTAGAGACTCAAGGCTCTATTTATATAATTTACGTACCAGCCTTACTAAAACGTGTTGACCAATTTAAAAGGTGAATAAACAAATATTGTACCCGTGCGAAGTTGGGGCGGGTGGCTACTATATATATAGTGTATACAGGAGGTGAAATACCACGAAGGGGGCAGAAAGCCCCGGACGAGTTTCCCACGGGGAAGTGTAGGGGAGTGTGAGAGATGACAAGCGAGCTATACTAACGAGTGCGTGCGCGTCGTGCGCGGTGTAGAGCGCGGCGTGCGTGCGCAGCGCGGCGTCGGTGCGCAGCGCGGGCCCCGCGGGCCCCGCGGGCCCCGGAGTGTGAGAGATGACAAGCGAGCTATACTAACGAGTGCGTGCGCGTCGTGCGCGGTGTAGAGCGCGGCGTGCGTGCGCAGCGCGGCGTCGGTGCGCAGCGCGGGCCCCGCGGGCCCCGGAGTGTGAGAGATGACAAGCGAGCTATACTAACGAGTGCGTGCGCGTCGTGCGCGGTGTAGAGCGCGGCGTGCGTGCGCAGCGCGGCGTCGGTGCGGAGCGCGGGCCCCTCGGGCCCCGCGGGCCCCGGAGTGTGAGAGATGACAAGCGAGCTATACTAACGAGTGCGTGCGCGTCGTGCGCGGTGTAGAGCGCGGCGTGCGTGCGCGGAGTGTGAGAGAGCGCGGCGTGCGCGGTGCGCAGCGCGCGCGTGCGCAGCGCGGCGGGCCCCGCGGGCCCCGGAGTGTGAGAGATGACAAGCGAGCTATACTAACGAGTGCGTGCGCGTCGTGCGCGGTGTAGAGCGCGGCGTGCGTGCGCAGCGCGGCGTCGGTGCGCAGCGCGGGCCCCGCGGGCCCCGGAGTGTGAGAGATGACAAGCGAGCTATACTAACGAGTGCGTGCGCGTCGTGCGCGGTGTAGAGCGCGGCGTGCGTGCGCAGCGCGGCGTCGGTGCGCAGCGCGGGCCCCGCGGGCCCCGCGGGCCCCGGAGTGTGAGAGATGACAAGCGAGCTATACTAACGAGTGCGTGCGCGTCGTGCGCGGTGTAGAGCGCGGCGTGAGAGATGCGCAGCGCGCGCGTCGGTAGAGCGCGGCGCGTGCGCAGCGCGGCGTCGGTGCGCAGCGCGGGCCCCGCGGGCCCCGGAGTGTGAGAGATGACAAGCGAGCTATACTAACGAGTGCGTGCGCGTCGTGCGCGGTGGCGAGCGCGGCGTGCGTGCGCGGAGTGTGAGAGAGCGCGGCGTCGGTGCGCAGAGCGCGGCGCGGCGCAGCGCGGCGTCGGTGCGGCCCCGCGGGCCCCGGAGTGTGAGAGATGACAAGCGAGCTATACTAACGAGTGCGTGCGCGTCGTGCGCGGTGTAGAGCGCGGCGTGCGTGCGCAGCGCGGCGTCGGTGCGCAGCGCGGGCCCCGCGGGCCCCGGCGCGGCGGGCGCGCCGCCGCCGCCCGGCGCGGGCCCCGCCGGTGCCGCGGGCCCCGCCGCCGGCGCGAACGCCTCCGTCGCCACTGCCTCGATCAGCGTCCACACGCACGTGCGCTCGAACTTTGAGTACAAGTCACGTACTTTTGGCTCCACCTGTTACGAGTGCACACAATAACATAAATATTACTACTCCTACAATAACATTTTTTTTTTTTAATATAAGATCAAACATTTAAAGAAAAGTTGTTAAATTAATATAATTATTCTTCTTATGCTTTGTATTTTTTGTTTCGTGTTTAGTGATACAGGCAACTGTGATATTGAGAATAAATGACAAAGCACTATTTTTTTATAAACACACTAATTCACTACAGATGTTTCATTCATACACATAAATTTAAAATATCTTAATTATAAATGTAATTGTCTACAAATAAATTCCCAAACTAAAAGGATTTTGCAAAGTCTACAAAAAATAATGGCTGATTCAACAACCACAAAACAATAAAAAAACATCAAAATCAGTTCAGAATTCAATATAGTAACACAGAGAAAAAATTACCAGATATTGAGAGAAAAAATCTTTTGAAAATTGCTTGTAAACCGATTTGAACATAAATATAGATATAGCAAAATAAGTTCTTCTAATTTTATTAAAATTATAAATATGAAATTTAGTAATTATGGATAGATGGATGTTTATAACTCTTTCATGTAAAAACTACTGAATGGATTTAAATTAAATTCAGTACATAGGTAGAGTGAACTTTTTTTAATAGACGGTAATGGAATGGAAAGCTCACCTGATTCATGGTGAGAGGATGAATAAATGATAACTTTGTTTGCTCAAATACAGGTTAATTACATTAGAAGTATTTAATGTTTAAGAAAAGACTGCATTCAACCATCTGACGTGCAAATATTTTATTTGGAATTTGCTCCTACAATTTTGCATTAAAATAGTCTTCTAAAAACATTTCTCAATAAGTCAATTGTAAAGTTTTTCATTATATTTTTTGTCTGTTAGATCTCTGTAATCTGTGGGTAATTTATTATATATTTTTAATAATTTTTAATATCAGTTCATATTTAACTGTGACACTGTATACACACCTCCTGATACCTGGAGAGGCAGAGCATCTGCAGGATCTGCGCGACCTGCATGAGGTTGAAGCGCGCCACGTACGACACGGGCACGTCGACCAGGCCGTGCGTGTCCGGGTTCACGATCGCCGGGCAGATGTAGTGAGTCAGCACTAGGTCCGTGCAGATCGCGTGAAGCTCGTGCTCGTTTACGCTGCCAACGATCACAATCTATTATTCTTCTAAAACAGGGGTTCCCAAACTTATTTTATCTACTGCCCACTTTGAGAATAAATTATTTTTTAGCGCCCCCATTTTTACACCTACTTAAAAACCACTATTACTTCAAGACCAACAAATCACCCCCTAAGCCTCTACACAACGCCCCCATTTTTTTTTGGGTCTCTTATCGTCTCCTTTTAGGGCCTGCAGCGCCCACAAGGGGGCGTTATCGTCCACTTTGGGAAAGGCTGTTCTAGAATTTCGTGCGTGCCTGATGAATTACATTATTTTATTAATTTATATATAGTACTAGTTCACAAATAACAGTACTCCTTTTTAGAAAAAAAAAAGACAATATGGCAAACCATTGATTTGTTAGTTTGTCAGACAACGTTATACCCAATATTCATGCTATCTTACATAACAAATATTTATCTTCCTCAATATTACTCTATCAAATTTAGTATTTTGAAATTCCTGGATGTAGAACCGGTATAATTTCGAAATGCATTTTCAAAACTATTTTTAATTAGTTATTGAAATTAGAAATTTATACATAATATGTAGGGAAAAATAAATATATTGGAGACGATTCTGTGCCACCATCCTTTAAAGTTATCTCTAAAATTTCAATTTGACATCAAAACGAACTAAAGTTCTAATAAATCTATTATATAATACTTAAATCTATTCTATCGATTCCAATGACACGATTTCGACAATTGGCAGACTGAATCTCTTTAGTAATTTTCATGAAAAATTAATATTTATTATTGAGTTTCATCATCATCATATCAGCCCTTAGCTGTCCACTGCTGAACATAAACCTCCCCCTTAGGGGGTTTTGCCAGCAGTTGTCACGCTGGGCGGGCGGGTTGGCAACCGCAATTAGGCTTTAAAGACGTTTTAAGAGAGACGCTACTGCCTATCCCTCGCCCTCCCTCAGTCGATTCTTACAACACCCACGGGAAAGAGAGGGAAGGCCTATTCTATGTCGGGATGACACGGCCACTAAAAATTATTAAGTTTAACACAGTAAACCCTTACGTAGAATGCTGATTAAGCAAATGCACAATCTGCTGCACTATCCACGCGATGCTGGCCGGAAAGATGGACCAGTGTTCGCGCATCGTGTGTATGAACTTGCTGGCAAGGTTGTACAACGATTGCACCGTCCACTTGCGGTAGCGCGCCAATTTCGCCGAGTACTCTGCGCTGTTTGGCTGCCCAAACTTCTTTAGTCTGTCCGTTGCTGAGAATCTGTAAGAATGAACACAAAAAGTTTTCATTCATGAATGGTATGGTAAAATGAGCTGATGGGGAGGGGGGGGGGCGGAATTATTAGTAACGACGACTACCAGTCCCATTGCTAGCAATAATTCTGTCAGATCACCTCCACGTGGAGGGATCACATTGGTTCTTTGTAAAGGTGGAGGATTTTTTTTTTATACAACTTAGAATGGCAAACAAGCTGACGGCCCACCTGATGGAAAGTGGTAACCGTCGCCTATACACATGAGCAGTACTATGGACATAACAGAGTATACTGTTTCACCCATGATACCCCCCATGCGTTGCCATTCCTGAGGACCCAGATGTTATTCCACTGTACCCAGTAAATTCACGCCATATCCCACCCTTCAAACCGAAACACAGCAATTTATTACAAAAAATAAAATCTTTCGTCTTTGTAATATAAATATTGATTGCTGGTTTGAGTCAAGCATTAAAGGCATGGCACCTGCTGCAATCATGCAGTGAAAACTGTTGTTGTATCAACTTTTAACTGTCCATTGCGGAACATAGCCTCCATTTTAAAATGGGTTTTGCTAGTAGTTGGCACGCTTGGTAGGCGTGTTATTCTGCATATATTACCCATGCCTAATTATAATTATAATATTAATAGAGTAATATTACCTATATTAGGAATATCAATAAAATTAATCCTAAAAATTAAAAGCCAATGCGCCTCACCTCTCCATGGCCTTATCCGGGTCGATGTCAAGGAAGAACTCGTCTTCCTGGAGCGCGGCCATGACGGGCTCGTGTAGCGCCGCCATGAGGAACTGCCGCGCCGGCGTGTGCCCGTCGCGGAACACCGCGTACAGCATCGCCAGTGCGCACTTACCCGTACGGAATAACCTGAGGGAAGTATGATCATGTTTAAACCTAAGAACAAGAAATTACATAGGAGTGATAAAATTGTCAATTCATAGCAGGCTAGTGTATAAAAAATGTTATACGGTCGTATAACCCTACCAAATTGGGGGGAAAGGGATTGTTAGTAATGGAGTTTGACAGACCCATTGCTAGCAATATGCCTTATTAGATCGACCTCCACGTGGTTCCCCCTGGAAACCATCATGAACAATTCTTGTTGAATTCGTCACGATGGGCTAACTGACCTACTTCATGACCTCACCTATAATCCTTCACTGGTGCCCCGCCGGTGTATACCGATAGCGCGGGTGGGGTTACCATTCCATTATAATCCATTAAAAAAAAATCCTGCCAAATTCAGATACAAGCTGCTTGCATACTTTCTACATAAACTGTGTCAAATATATAATCTAAGAATGTAAAATTTGTCATTGACAAATAACTGACATATCAATAATCTTCTACACACTAATCTGCTATGAATTGAGAAAAATGACAACTGATGGTGTATCTTTCGTCGTCTTTTTACTAATTATATTTGCATATAAAGAAAGGAGACAATCATATGATTTACAGTTTTTATTTTATTATTCCTCTATGTAATTCCTTGTTCTTAGGTTTAAATATCAATTCGACAGAGTCCATCATGCTTGCGCATGTTACGTGCACTTATTTCGCTCGTTCGAAGTTTAAATTTTTTCGTCAATTTATAATATGAATTTCAGGTAAAGTTAATGTACTCTAGTTATATCTACACGTCTTAATAGGATATATTATACTACGGTGCAATATCGTATGATTTTTTTAACTTCATCTTCAGAACTTTTATTTATTAGATGCTGAAGGCAACTTTACAACAAAACATTTAACAAGATCAATACAGACTATATTTGTTGTAACAAGTTACAAAGCCTTATAAGTGTATACAGCATGATTTTTTTTAATGATTGATAATGGAATGGCAACCCCACCTGCACTAACGGTACACGCCGGCGGGGCAATAGTGAGGGATGACAGATGAGAACGAAAAAGCAGATAAGTTAGTCCATCGTGATAAATACACTTGGAATTAACCACAAAGGTTTCCAGGGGGAACCGCGAAGGTGATCCGACAGAATGTATTGCCAGCAAAAGAGCTACTAATCGTTATTATTTACAATTTCCCTTTTCCTCTCACCAGTGGATAAACATAGGGTTGCCATTCTATTTTAAAACTATAAATAGTTCGAACAGCTAGAGGTAAAAAGAGAAATCCGAAAATGGGCGTGATAAGGGATATGGATGGTAATGTTATCACGGAACAAAAGGAAGTCTTAGATCATTGGAAGAGATATTTTGAAAGTTTATTTGAACGTGGAAGTGAAAGAAAGAATGTTTAAAATGAAATAATGGACGAAGAAGTTGACAGTGAAAGTGATATAAGTATGGATGAGGTAATGAATGCAATGAAGATTATGAAATTTGGTAAAACAGCGGGATTCGATAGAATATCTGCCGAAATGCTTAAAGAAGGTGGAGAAATCGTTGTAAACCTGCTGTGTCTGTTGTTCAATAAATGTTGGCGGTCCGGTTGTGTTCCAGGTGACTGGGGCAAAGCTGTTATTGTGCCACTATATAAAGGCAGCGGGTCACAGCAGGAGTGCAAAAATTTCCGCGGAATAAGCCTTCTTAGTGTTGTAGGCAAATTGTATGCTAGGATTTTGATTAAAACGGAAAGTAAAATTTGGGATGTGCAAGCAGGGTTTCGAAAGGGTATGGGATGTACGGATCAAGTCTTTTCCTTAAGGTGCATAATAGAGAAAACCTTAGCTCAACATCAGAAGGTTTTCTGCGCCTTCATTGACCTTGAAAAGGCTTATGATAGAGTGGAGAGGAATGAACTGTGGTCAACACTGGCAATGTATGGGGTGAGCAGCCATTTGATACAGGCATTCAAATCTTTATATAAGGACTCAAATGCCTGTGTGAGAATAAATGGAGTCTATACAGACTGGTTCGGCATTGAACGCGGTGTTAGACAGGGCTGTGTAGCGTCTCCTTGGCTGTTCAACCTATTTATGGACAGTTGCTTGACCGATTTGAAAGGATCTAATTGTGGATTCAGGATGAATGAGTCTCTGTATAAGACTTTTTTATACGCCGACGACCAAGTACTTTTTGCATCGTCTGAGTATGAATTACAACAACAATAATGAATGAAGCGTATGCAAGAAAAGGTATGAAAATAAATGCGAAGAAGACGAAGGTAATGGTTTTTGAGAGGAATGAAAGTTTAACGGCATGCCAGATTATGATAGGAGATGAAAAAGTGGAGCAAGTGAGTGAGTTTCTATATTTAGGTTCTTTGTTTACGAGGGATGGGAAGTGTGACAGAGATATTGAGAGGAGAGTAAAAGCGGGAAACAGTGTTAACGGTGCACTGCTCTCGATTATGTCAAGTAAAAATGTATCGAGCAAAGCTCGCCTTGCTATAATTCAAGGAGTACTGACACCAACACTCATGTATGGAAGCGAATCGTGGGTATGGCAGAAGAAGCATGAAAGTAAGATAAATGCTGTACAGATGAGAGCTTTGAGAAGTATGTGTGGTATTACTTTAAAAGATAGAGTAAGAAACAGTGTGATTAGAGAGAAGTGTGGACTGAAAGACGATGTAGTGACAAAAATCGAAAAAGGAATGTTGCGTTGGTTTGGTCATTTGGAGAGGATGGATGAAAGAAGAATTACGAAAGAGATTTATCGAGCAAGAATGAATGGAGATGTCGGTAGGGGCCGCCCTAGACGGACGTATGTCGACCAAATAGGCGACGTGCTGAAGAAGGGCCAAATTAAAAGTACCCGTAACCGACGAGCGTGTATGACAAGATTGATGAATGTGGAAGAAGCGAAAGAGGTTTGTTTGAATCGAAGCATTTGGCGTTTCATTGTTTCTGTCTACCCTAATGGGAGACAGGCGTGACAGATATGTATGTATGTATGTAAAAAACCTTACTTGCGAGGATCGGGGCATGGCGCCATCTGATGTTTGATCAGGGAGCGTATGACAGCCAGCAGCCGGTTCCTGTCGGCCGTTGACCGACAGCTGCCGTACAGGCCCGCCACCAACGACGCCGGCATATTTGGAGGGATGTGGTCCTCGCCGAGGAGCAGGCATAACGCCACCAGGTGCGGGGAGTCGCGCAACCATCCTAGTAGCTCGCCCAAAGCATTCGCCTCCTGTTATTATAACAGAAATGTATGTTTTATGACCGAATATGAGTACTTGATACTTGCTGTGTGGTCCTGGCATAGAATGGACCACCTCTTCCTTTGCCGTGGGGGGAAGGGATTGTTAGTAATGTGGACTACCAATCTCATTATTAGCAATATATGCGATCAGGTCAGGACCTCCATGAAAGTCCCTCCTAGAAACTATCGTGCTGAATTCTTGGTGTATTCATCATGATGGGCTAACTGACCTGTCTTTCCATCCTCACCTAGCATCCCTCACTGGTGTCCTGCCAACGTATACCGCTAGCGCAGGTGGGGTTACCATTTCATTATCATGCATTAAAAAAGAAACCTTCCTTTGCTGTGGGCGTCATAAAAGACGACTAAGGGGTAAGGGACGGGCAGCAGCATTCTTCTTAGAACATCATCAAAGCCTAACTGCGATTGTCAATCGATTTGCCAATTATGGCAACTACTAGCAAAATTCCCCAATAAATAGAGGCCTATGTTGCTGAACATTATTTTACCAGAGGGAGCATGAGGGGTATCATGGGTAAAACAGTATAATCTGTCCACGGTACTGCTCATGTCTATAGGCGACGGTTACCAGTTTCCATCAGAGGGGCCATCAGCTTGTTTGCCATTGTAAATTGTATATAAAAAAAAACATTAATGGCTGATATGATGATGACTTGATCCCTGTAGATCAGTGCTAGTTTTTTTTTTAGGTTAAACAAACAAAACCGAGTATCAAAGGCTAGATATCTAAACGCTTTCATAAACGATCCATACATATTCACATCAGTTCCAGAGGTTAACTCATGAATTGGCAAATATTTATTTTAGTAATGAACAATTTGTTACAAGGCAACATTATACTTATATTAATATGTACAATATATCCTGTATTTGTCAACTGACAAAACAGTGAATCATTTACTAAACAAAATAAAAGAACAATTATTGAAGTAATGTTGTGATATATTTGGAGATAATAATTAGGTATGTTTAATAATGCTCTTTCTGTAAATATCTCTTAAAATGTACCTTAACAATATACAAATGCCTTATAGACTACACAGATCTAACAATTACATTGTTTTATCAATTTTTTTTACATACAATAAGTAACAAAATTGCCATGTAGT
The DNA here is from genome assembly GCF_026898425.1 of Galleria mellonella. Taxonomy (NCBI): domain Eukaryota; kingdom Metazoa; phylum Arthropoda; class Insecta; order Lepidoptera; family Pyralidae; genus Galleria; species Galleria mellonella. The sequence goes on from NW_026442180.1 coordinate 1,737,940, forward strand.
GTCCAGACTTAGCATGAGCCACTCCTTCCATTCCAATGGAAGTCATAAGAGACGACTAAGAGAATTTAACGGTCAAGAGAATGGCAACAGCTTCCCTCTTAAAATATCCCTAAAAGACTAACTGTGGTTGGAAACCTGCTTGCCAAGCATGGCAACTAATGACAGACCCCGCTTATGGGGAAGGCCTATGTTCAGCAGTGGACATTCAACAGCTAATATGATGACAATAAAGTAAAAAATATATCTTAAGTCATTAAAATTTAAGCATAATATAAACAAATTATATATAAGCAAGAGTCGCTCATCACAACATCATGAGAACGCCAATCATAACGCAGGAGAAATTTACATGACCTTTCAGGTTTCAAACTGTAACTTACTTGCAAAACAACCTTCAGTGCATCACATCAAATTTATATTCAATACAACGCTTCAAAAGTATTTATTTTTATTTACCCTAATTAAACCGCTTCAAATACTAGGTGTATTTATTCATCATCATCATCATCATCACATCATCCGTTCATCATCAAAACGCAAACGCACATCATTAACATAATTTTTGGGTAACATAATTGTTGCATTATATAATTTTGTTTTATGATATTTTTTTTACACTGTCTAGAATAGTAATATAATAATGGTACAGTAGAGAGTCCATTATCTAGACTTCAGTTATACAAATTCCTAATTATCAAATTGCTAACAGTGAGTAATGTTTAAGCAAATGAAATCAACAAATTATGTTATTGTAGTTTTGAATACACACCTATAATTATGTATTATTCCTAGAAAGATAACTATAATATTATTTAAGAAAGGGATTGTTAGTAATGGAGACTGAGAATCCCATTGCTAGCAATATATCCAACCAGGTTGACCTCCTCTTGGTTCTCTCTGGAAACTATCATGGTTAATTCCTGATGAATCCATCATGATGGGCTAACTGGCCTGTTTTCATTCTCATCTATCACCCTTCACTGGTGCTCTGCCAGTGTATTCCGTTAGCGCAGGCGGGGTTACCATACCATGTTCACCCATCAAAAAAAATTTAAGAGATTACTATATTCTAGAAACATAAGTTGTCTCTTTATAGTTAATATTTTTTTTCTCCATCATGTTATCTACAATTGGCTCCTTTACAACAGCCACAAACAGTATCTTGGGTGAAATTTAACATTTTAAAGAGTAGTCCAGTGGTAGCTCTCTTAAATCGACTGTGTGGGGGGGAAAAGATTGTTAGTAAAGGGGTCTAATGAACCCATTGCTAGCAATAAACCTTATTAAGTCGACCTCCACACGGTTCCCCCTGAAAACCATTATAGTTAATTCTAGTGGAATTCATCACAATGGGCTAACTGGCCTTCATCCTTACCTATCATCACTCACTGGTGTCCCGCCAGCGTATACCAATTTAGCTGGTGGGGTTACCATTACATTAAAAAAAAATTGACTGTATAGCTCTTGAAGCTCTAGTATGCTAGGTCCAGGTTCAATACAAGCTATCATCTCAGTTTTGTAGATTAGTTGGTGTGAGTTGTTCTCCAGTTAAGTCACTTATTTGTATAGTTTATAAGGACCTATTTATATTTCATACTGTTCATCCTTATCTCTTCCTTGACAGTGATGTCATTGAATATAATTAATAAATGCAAACATTCAATTATCCAAATGCCTTATGATAATAGATTGGTTGAGTCTTTGTTCTAATCACTAATTTTACTGCCGATGTTTGGAAATTTCATGTATGCCTTAATAAAACTATGACAGCCAGTTTGACATAGACAAACTAACCATGAGTAAAATGGTGTATTTTGAGACCTATGGTGTTTTTCACGTCTATAGGTTATCATCATCCATCAAGTGGATTTCTATAAAACAAAATATTTTTATACATACCTAGTTATCAAAAAGATTTTTATTCTAATTATTTATTTATTTTATGCAGTGTTATTTTGATAAAAAGATATGATTAACATATTATGAAAATTAATTTAAGACATTACTGGACATTAGTATAGATATTTAAAAATAGTTTAAAATTAGGATTATCATTCAGAATTTGAAGCCTCAAAATTGCCACTATATATAATTTCAAGTCATTTTCAGTATTGCATCAATTAACATATAATTTATTTTAATAAGATGATACTTTCACTCTTACATAAGGAAATTATTACAAAATTACATAATGATACTGATTCTCTAAATACCTTCATCATAACATGGTTTTATTATAAACATATTACATATTTTTAAAAATTGAATATTAAACATTAAATTAATAACATGTACATAGAACAACTACAACCCTAATAATGAAGTATAAATAGTGGCAATATCATAATGATGACTATTTGCATTCCACAATAGAAAAAGTATTAGTAAGTAAAAACATTGTTTGTTTGTTTGTGTTAATTAGAAAAGAATAACTTTAACAGAACTTTCACATTAGTATACAATTTTTAATTTAGTTGTAATATATTAAGACTCTATATGCATTGTACTCTGGTTGTGGGTAATTCCTAATAATTGCATATTATATATCTCAAAAGAAAAATGTTTTAATAAAAACAATAGTTAATTGTTAGTGGACGAAAGAAAAATAACTTTATCTTAGACATGTAATATAAAGCCTTTTTTTATAGTATATGGATTGCTGGAACTAAGTGTTAGTTTGAAAATAATTACTATTGTAGTAATTATTTTGTTTTGGTTATATATATGTCTAGTTTTGGCAATGAAAAAATAACACTCACCTTGTATTTCAAAACTTTATAGACATCAATGAAAGTGGTTCTTTCCAGAAAGCTGGCTCTCTGGCATGCAGCTATGGAGTCACTTTCACACCTCGAAGTTATGAGGTTTGTTAAGTTCTGGCGCTGCTGAGAACATATCCACGAAGTTTGCAGTAATTCCAGAGCTTTCTTTTCCACTTCCTCATTAAGACTTTGCAACAGCTGCCGTTCAGAATTGATGAATATCTTCTCTCTTCGTAGTTGATTTGCCAGTTCGGCAATATTTAAGCATCCCTCTGAGGTTGTCTGCATCATCCTCTCTTACTACTGTACAATCATTAGGATGAAAACAAATACACCCACTGTTTTAGTGTTTTTAAGTTTTCACGTCATTATTAACATTTTAATTTCCCACTGTTATATATGAACAACATATGGCAGTGATAAAAATACAATTTTTGTAGTAAACATTAAACAATTAGGAAATAATGGGAAATATTAATAAATAAAATTTTTGGTCATTTTTTTCGACTAAAAATATGGGACAAAACGAGAGTGAGTGAAAAGGAAGAAAACTTGATTTATCTATGAACTAGTGTTGCTACTTATTTTGACAATCGAGATTGTCGACAAAATATTGTTTAAATACGAATGCTGTTTTTATCTATTATCTATCTATGATTTAAATAATTAACTCCGTTGATTTTGGGTAATTTAAAATAAATGTTTTAGAATATTATAAATTACTAATGTTTGAACAAAATTAATAAAGAGCCTGCAGACGATCATGGCGTTATGTTGACAGTAGAATGGTTTAATGAATGATTGAATAAATAATAATTAATTGAATGAATGAAAATGTTTGTCGAAAAAAATCCTTGAGTTGATAGGTGTTCTTTTTCATATTTTTTGTTTAATTTGGGTGTTTATTTTGTAACAAATAATAAATGAATTCATAGGGGTTTTATACATAAAAATACAATGTCAAAAAGTACGATTGAAGGAAAATTAAGAGGTTTGGAACAACGCCTTGAAAATGAAAAACGTATTCGCGAGGGTGGCTATCACGGCCAAGCTGGAATTGCGGGATCTAGACATGGAAACAATCGAAGACCAAGGCCTCGTGAGTATTTTCCTATGCAGTATTATGACCTTATACTCCCTACAGAGAATACGCTTTCATTATCTTTCACCTCTTTCACCCATTATATCTCTTTACAAAATCATTTTTCAGATTATTTACGTATTTTAATGAACAGTGAAATTTTCTACATTATTTTTATTTTATTAGAATGCTGTACATATATTTAAGTTATCAGGAAATACGACTTAGGTATTCTTGTGATTGTATCAAATTTTTGTGAGAAAGTAATGTTTATTCAGTAATCAGTTGGACATCAAGTTACGTTAATTGCTGACACTGCATTAGTATACCTGATATTTATTTATAGTTTAATTACTGGTCCTGCACATTTTGTAAATAAAATTTTTTACTGAACATATTTGGGTGTGTTTTTGTTATTTATAAATAAAAAATCTTCTCTGCCAATGTCAATATAGCAGTCAGACTCAAGAAAGCCATTGCTATTTATATATATTGCAAGTCTAAAGCTGTTTTTCTAAAATATTGACATAAACATTAAATTAGAGACAATTATTAGTAGTTAAAAGATGAAAGATTGACTATTACCATGACAATGTCTATATAAATAGAAGATATCAATTAAATGAAAGTGGTTCTCCTAATTTCGAATACTATGTATGTATGTAATAAACTCCTTTTTATATTTGTAATATTATTATCTTCATAATTCTTTAATTAATAACTTTATTATTAATAATCAGCTTAATAATGTTTTTATAACTGCTGTTTATAGAAAAGCTCAAAAAAAGATCAAATGTAAAATAGAGTATTTATTATTTTTTATTTAAGTAAATTTAATTATAAGCATAGTTGAATAGTCATTTTTAATTATTCTAAATAAATAAATGATGCTACCACTCACTAGTTGTTGTCTGTAGGTTTGTTTATATGGATTTTTGCCCTTAAATTTTTTTCCTAGTAAATATTTACATTAAAAAATGAACCTATGTTTTAAACTTCAGCTTTGTATACTTAGTAGTTTGTTTTGTGTGTTGATAGTCAGTTAGGACAAACAACTTTATAAGTATAGATTTTGCTGTATGTACTATATACACTTTTTTATTTTGATCGAAGTTATTTATACACTCATATATCACAGAGAGATTACTATGTCAGTATCTGAAAGCAAAAACAAGCTGTATTTATTCCAAATAAAAGCTAGAAAACTGATGATTAACAAATTGCTTAGAAAAAAATATTTTTCACCAAATATTTCACAAATTTTTTTTACCATATTCAAAACTAATAACTAGACCTTATTCATTTTATGCGATTTCCTATTGATGTTATAACTGTAATGTATGAATTTGTATAAGTAGTTTTAATGGTTGTCACTCAGTCTTATTTTATTAGCTGAATAAATTTAAATAAAATTATCTTAGAATAACATTTTTTTTTTATACAACTTAGAATGGCAAACTGACGGCCCACCTGATGGAAAGTGGTAACCTCACCTATAGACATGAGCAGTACCATGGACATAACAGAGTATACTGTTTCGCCCATGATACTTCCCATTCCTGAGGACTCAGGTGATATTCCTCAGTACCCAGTAAATTCACGCCATATCCCACCCTTCAAACCGAAACACAGCCATGCAAACACAACTGCTTCAGGGTAGAAACATGAATGGGAACGAACATAAGAATAACTTTCTTTTTACTTGTGGAAAATCTTCACCAAGACCTTCCCAATTGCTGGAGGGAGGGCAGAAGGTGTGTCTTTAGAATTTTTATCCCCTATAAACCACACAATATGCCTTGTGTTGTATTGTTGGATCCAGTGTAAACATGATCACAAAATACCTAGTTTTTAGGCTCACAGGTCTGACTATAAATAATACTGTGTTTTAGTCATTGTTTATAGATCTTGATTAGGACATAGTTTTTTTTAATGGGTGATAATGGAATGGTAACCCCACCCGCGCTATCGGTATACACCAATTAGGACATAGTCTTATCATCATTCACAGACTATGATGAAGAACAGATTTTCAATCTATCCCAATTTTTAGTTCAAGGCATATCTGTCTCACTCTTGTGTTTACTGCTAAAAAATTATGCTTGTATTGCATACATTGCAATAAAACTGCTCCTTTTACTGTACTATACTAATTAAAAACCCCTTTTTACAATTCATGTAATATTGGTGCAATAAAGTGTTAAATAAATTAATTAATAGATTTGCAGGCATAACACCTTAGTCCTCATAATATAACAATGTATGAATAAAGCCAAAGGGTTGTCACACTGTGTACTACGATATTCATAGTACTGTTCAAGCCTGTAAACATTGGTAGTGATCAACTTCATGCTGTAAGCAGTTGTATAAAAACTACTATTTTCAACACCACTTATTAGTGTCCCATTGAATGTATATCCAGCAAACATAATTCAAATTACATTATCATAACGGAAACGAAATCTCAACTATGTAAACATGTCATGAGAGTTGCAAATTATGTATTCAAATAAATTACAATTTCTAAGAAGTCAGACAATAGCATGATCTGGCATCCTGCCACGGCTGTAAATCGATAAATTACTTTCTTCACTCATGAAAATTGTATTTTTCTTTTGTAATTTTCTATGAAATGTTTGTCCCATGTATATATTGATTGGGTACATTTGTAGCGTCGTGTATTGAACTGGCCGGTTCCCGTGGCTTCGCGTGCGTAAATATTATTTAGATAGTGTAACATTATGTTAGTAAAAGAATTTTTAGAATCGGTTTAATAGTTCCATAGTATGTAGAAAGTATTAGAGCCTTTTTTTTATTTCAAATCGTTTGATCGTTTAAGCTGTGTTTCGGTTTGAAGGGTGGGATATGGCGTGAATTTACAGAGTACAGAGAAATAACATCTGAGTCCTCAGGAATGGCAACGCATGGGGGGTATCATGGGCGAAACAGTATACTCTGTTACGTCCATGGTACTGCTCATGTCTATAGGCGACGGTTAACACTTTCCATCAGGTGGACCGTCAGCTTGTTTGCCATTCTAAGTTGTATAAAAAAAAATCTTGCTTCATAGTAAGTAATGATAAGACCTAAAATAATGCACTCCTGTCTAGAAAATCTATTTACTACTTTGAATACTTATTTTATTTTATCGTTAAAAGTTTCGTGAGCACACATTATATTTTATTGTAATAATTATCGGTTTAATTTACGTGTAATTAGATCGAAAAAGCTCGACCAGTTTTCCGAAACTTCCGAAACGAATTGATTCCGATCAATTCGTGATCTTTAGTCATAAGTCATGAGCGCGACTGTAACGCGAGTGTTAGACAAATAAAATGCAGTCAGCATTTGATTTGTCTACGATAATAGAAGCAGAAAAAAATATCTGTCAAATATGCTACAAAGAGAACTCTGTACTACATGCCAGCAAGCCAAGTAGTGTACAGGTTGAAGGGTAAAATATGACAGTGTATTTACTGAGATTTTACTTTTAAGTTAAATATTTTAATGGAAATTTAAGTAGTATATGCACACTTGATAGAAAATGGTAAGTCACCCATAGACATGAACAGCACCATGGACGTCACTGAATAAAAATAATTAGTATTATAAAATAATTAATAAAAAAAAATATATATATATATATATATATATATATATATATATATATATATATATAAATATAATTAATATTAATAATATTAGTAATGACATGCAATCATCATCATCATCTCAGCCATTATTTGTCCACTGTTGGACATAGGCCGCCCCCATAGATTATCATAAAGAACGGTCCTGAGCCACTTGCATCCACTGACTCCCTGCAAAGCATTTGAGGTCGTCACTCCGTCTAGTAGAGAGTAGTCCTACACTGCGTTTGCCCATACGGGGTCACCACTCAAGAACCTTTCTTATATGCAAAAATTATATGAGTTCATAATTATTTGTATTCTCGAACTCATTACTTCAAAAATAATATTTATTATTTTAAAAAAAAGTTAAATTAAAAAGTAATGTCTACTTTTTTTTTTATTTTGTTTCAGCTAATGCATTCTCATTTAACAGAGAGATGCCCGCGTTCCCGCCGAGGTCACCGCAGGCCACAGATACAGAATATAGGATGAGAGAAGTTTATAAGGTTTATATCATATAATTATATAGTTCTAATAAATATATAGATGCCGCAAATTCGTTATTTGCTTGTCCATTTACGCTCATTTAGATATGTTGACACGTTTGTTACAGCTAAATTACGGCTGGGGAGATCGTACTTAAAATTGAATCAACAGTAGGACTGAACGTTTGCCAGATGCTCTCCCCTTTATACCAATAATTTTCATAGCTGAAAAGCCATGGTTTGGACTGAATCAATCTTGGAATCCCCCAACTAATAACTAGTCCTTCATGCGGTTCCCTTTAGAAACCTTCTGGGTAATTCTTTAGAATATCGTCACTATGAGCCTGTTTTATCCGCACCTATCATCTCTTACTGCTTCCCCGCCAGCGTATACCGATAGAGCAGGCAAAGTTACCATTCCATTATCACACGTTATGAAAAAAATACTAACTAGTCTATAGGCAATAGTCTACACTGAGGGGAGAAAGAAACTGAAAAGAGATTAATAATAATGACGTTGTCATTGCTAGCAATATATAGGTTATATTGCTGACAATGGGCATTGTTTTTTTTTTATACAACTTAGAATGGCAAACAAGCTGACCACCCACCTATTAGAAAGTGGAAACCGTCGCCTATAAACATGAGCGGTACCATGGACATAACAGAGTATACTGTTTCGCCCATGATACCCCCCATGCGTTGCCATTCCTGTGGACTCTGATGTTATTCCTCTGTACCTTGTCGACTTCCTCACGGTTCCCCCTGGTTCGGAAAGGGCAAACTGACCTGCTTTCATCTCACCTATCATTTCTCATTGGTGCCACGTCATTGTATACCAATGTCGCAGGTATGGTCACCATTTCATTTTCACCCATTAATAAAAATTACACTATACAGTTATTGTCAGATAAATTAATATGTTCTAATCCAGGAGTTCCACAAACTTATTTTATCTACTGCCCACTTTGAGAATAAATTATTTTTAGCGACCCCATTTTTCACCTACTTAAAAACCACTATTACTTCAAATTAAATTAATCAATTATTGTGAGCTATTTTAGCGGAGATTAAACATTAATTCTAAACGGGCCTCTACACAACGCCTCCATTTTTTTTTCTGGGTCTCTTACCCTTTAGGCCTGCAACGCCCACAAGAGGGCGTTATCGCCAACTTTGGGAAAGACTGTTCTAACCTTACTTATACAATAAAATTATAACTGGGCGATTGTTTTTTTTTTTACAGGTTAGTGGGAAACTGAACGTAGACGGCCTAGAGTACCGTTCAAATGTGAACGACCTACAGCTGCTGGGGGAACTCGGCAGCGGCACCTGTGGACACGTCGTCAAGATGCTGCACAAGCCGTCCGGCGCTGTCATCGCTGTCAAAGTGAGTATATACATTTGTAGTGCAGGCTTTAATTGAAATCGGTAGCCTTAACAAAACTAAGACCAACTTTGTCCTTGGAATTTACTCATATTGATATTTTTTGAATGAAAAATTCGAAAAAAGAACAAAAAATCAATAATTTTGTGTATTAAAAGACACATATAACTGTTAAATTAGTATCATTGCCATCATATCAGCTGTTAGCAGTCCACTGCTGAATATAGGCCTCCACTTATTGGGGGGGGGGAGGGCTTGCATTTAATGGCATTTTGAATGAATGAGTATACTTTATTTGCATTAAACAATGTAGGAAATAAGTAAGACAATTTACAAATTTAACGATACAATTGTATAAGTACAGCAAGGCGGTCTTATTGCTGAGAGTTATTTCAAGACAACCTTATGGTGATGTTTAAAGAGGGACGCCTTGACCATTTAGTTCCCTTACTCGCCTTATACGACACCCACGGGAAAGGAAGAGGTAGACTATGTCTATGAAGAGGTATTCTATGTCGTTATCACACGGTGAAATGAAATTAGTATGGGACTTAGTTTTTTTTTAATGGGTGATAATGAAATGGTAACCCCACCCCCGCTATCGGTATACAACAGCGGGGCACCAGTGAAGGATGATAGGTGAGGATGAAGCAATTCAGTTAATCCATTGTAACGATTTCAACAAGAATTGTTCACGATGGTTTCCAGGGGGAACCACGCGGATGTCGACCTAACAGGGCATATTGCCAGCAATAGGGCTGTCAAACTCCGTTGCTAACAATCCCTTTTTCCCCTGGGACTTAGTATTAGCACAATATAAGTAATAGTACTAAAATACAGTATGGACACTTCCTGCCGCCCGTTGCGATCTGACGTCACGCCCTCTCAAACACGCGACAGGTACTATAATGGATGTCTCTAGTCTACATCACAATAGTCACCGATGTCAGAGAAGGATAGAGAAAAATTTAAGACTTTCCACACGTTAAAAATAAAATATTAGTAATCAGATTAGTCTTTCAAAAAAGCGTTCACGCTCACTTTTTTTACTTTATCCGAGCAGTAAGTGCTTTATATTATTCTCAATTTCGTGTATAATATAGTATATATCATATATGTGTAAGTATATTTGTTATTCATATATATTTATTCGTAAATATATATAAAATTTTAGTATGTATGTATATCAATAATTAGTAGTACCGCATTCGAGTATTCTGACACTTCCCTATGGTTGATTGGGAGAGAATGCTTTTAGCATTAAGTCCGCCATGTACACACATTTGTACTAATGAATAAATAAATAATACCTGGACATTATATTAGTTGTGTTTGACTTGGGAAAACGTAACGAAATGAAGGTTACCGGAATTCCGGAATGCCTTATCTCACTAGAATCATATCTATCTACTACTGGATTTACGGAGAGAACAAAATATGTACTAAATACATTTAGGCGTATTAGTTTTATATGTTGTGTTGTGAAGCTGTTTTGTGCAATCTCAAAAGCTACAAAAGCACCTCGGAAATGGTATGGTAATATACGAAACATTCAAAGGATTGTTTGAAGAATGGATGGAAATCAGGTTCTTTTTTTTAACACAGTCTAAAATATTTTGGAAGCTGGTACATTCCGGAATTTTGAGTTACAAACAACAAACAGTTGTATTAAATAAAATTAGACATTCAACTTTCAAGGTCATCGCTCTGTGATAAATTATTCATGTTAATAACAAAATAAACCACAAATTTACATACAAATACGAAAATTCAAAGATCAACAGCCTCTGACACAAATAGCGTTAGGTTTTGCACATAATTTGCGTCATGTCAACAAGATCGAAACGAAATAATACGTGTGTTAAACCACTTTTCAAGGTTGGATTTAAAGAACTGCGCCATTTTATATTTTATTATAGGTACATGAAGTCATTATAATAAAATTGTAATTATATACAATCCTTTTTTAAACTTTATTTTTGGTAAAGTCCTTTTTTTTTTTTATTGGATGATAATGGAGTAGTAACCTCGCCTGCGCTAATGGGATGAGGATGAAAACAGGCCAGTTAGCCCATCATGATAAATTCATCAGGAATTAATCATGATAGTTTCCAGGGGGAACCGCGAGGAGGTCGACCTGGTTGGATATATTGCTAGCAATAGGATTCTCAGTCTCCATTACTAACAATCCCTTTTCCCCCCTGGTAAAGTCCTTGCCTTACCTTTAGTCACTTACCATCAGGTGAGCCGCATACTCGTTTGCCCCTGTGTTGTAAAAAAAAACTAACTGAAATTGAAAAATGTGCTATGGTGGCCGTGTGGTCCCGGCGTAGAATTGACCACCGAAAAAGGAAATTTTTCGTGGGTGTCGTAAGAGTCGACTAAGGGTACTTAATGATAGAGGGATGATCAAAAGCGTCCTTCTGAAAACATCTCTAAAAACCTAACTGCAGTTGCCAACCCGTATGTTAAGCGTGGCGACTCTCCTTATGGGGAAGGCTTATGTTCAGCAGTGGACAGTTAATGCCTGAAAGGACGGTGATTGAAAAATGGCGAATTGTCTTTGAAATTTGGCAAATAAATGCCACGTTGTCACAGTTTAGTAAGCAAAAGTTTTGGATGTTTATAAAACGAAGTCAACATATTTTTTTCATCGCATAATAAAATTTCTGTTTAGACAAAGGTTGACTGGGAGAGAATGCTATACAGTATGAAGTCCGCCTTTTGTACCAGACATTTTTTTTTGTAATGTGGTCAATAAAGAATAAATAAATAAAAAAAAAAATCCTTGTTCCATAGACGAAGTCATAGGTAAAAACTTTCAAAGTAATAATTTGGATTTCTGTTCGAACAGCAAATGCGCCGGTCCGGCAACTCGGAGGAGACTAAGCGTATCCTGATGGATCTGGACGTGGTGGTGCGCTCGCACGACTGCCCGTACATCGTGCGCTGCCTCGGCTGCTTCGTCACCGACGCCGACGTCTGGATCTGCATGGAGCTCATGGAGACGTGCTTCGACAAATTGCTCAAGCGGCTCGCCGCGCCCATACCGGAGGCTATACTAGGGAAAGTCACAGTTGCTGTAAGTTTTTTTTTTGTATTCTTTCTATCTCCGTGGTACTACTTACTACATAATCTGAGAGTTGAGTGTACCACGTTAGTCCATTTTTTGGTGTTTTTCGACTTTACTTAAAAAAAAAATTACTTTTAGCATCTCCTCTCATTATAAGTATTCTTTTATACTAATGAACAATTTCTCCCAGTGGATTTCCTTAAAGTAATTTCCCACTAACTGTAGACTATGAACTCATGCAAGTACGTATTGTTCACAGACTGTGAACGCGCTGTCGTACCTGAAAGATACACACGGTGTCATCCACCGAGATGTGAAGCCGAGCAACATACTGCTAGACGCGCGCGGCAATGTGAAGCTTTGCGACTTCGGCATCAGTGGCCGCCTCGTCGATTCCAAGGCCAAGACGCGGAGTGCAGGCTGCGCCGCGTATATGGCAGTGAGTATCTTGTCGATTTCTCTAATATTCGTTTATTGAGTTTATAAATTACAAATTATACTAGTTATAAAGATTAACAATATGTGCACAAACAAAAAGAATAATATTAACAAAACTTAATTATACAAATGTAAGATAAATAGGCAACGGTAGGCGGTCTTATCGCTAAACAGCAATTTCTTTCAGGCGCCTTGTAAAGTGAGGACCCTGTATGCCTAAAAAGATTCTACACCTATGCTATCTAATGGATGATAATGGAATAGTAACTCCGTCTGCGTTATCGTGTACACGCTGGCGTGACACCAGTGAGATTTTCATTTCACACATGTTAGTTGACCCATCATAAAGTATTCATAAGAATAACCACTTACAAGTGAACTTGACAAGAGTTTTTCAAACAGTAATAATGTAATGGTAACCCCACTGGCGCTATCAGTATACGCGAGCGTGGTACCAGAGTAGTAGGTTAGGATGTAGAGAATGAGAGAGAATCCATCGATGAATATTTATCACAAGTGAGTCCATGAGTTAAAATGAGACATCAAAGCTTGCTATCTCATTCTATCTCGTAGATTCACTAGGGATGATGAAGCTATAGATAAAATCATTGATCAAATTATTTAAAATTTGAAAGTAATTTAAAATTTTAAAGTCGTATATAATTTCGTTCTACTATAAAAAAATCATAATAGGAACGAGAACAATATAGGAGTAAATAATTGATTAAAAAAAAAAGTTTTTTTGTCGAAAATATCACGTATTATACAAAAAATATATTTTTAAATTAAGAACCCATTTTTATTGTTTGAACAGTTCTTAACATAAAATCAAAGTACATTTACAGCCAGAACGAATAGACCCGCCAGATCCGTCGCGGCCGGATTACGACATCAGGGCAGACGTGTGGTCGCTGGGCATATCGCTGGTCGAGCTCGCCACTGGAGTGTTTCCATACAGAGACTGTCAGAACGACTTCGAGGTCCTCACAAAGGTGAGTCACAGAATATTCTAGTATAGTCATCCCCAAATGATGTAGTAATGGGACAATTATCTAAACCAAGTAAATAAATGGAATGAATAAAAATTGTATTGTTGCCTTCAAAGAATAATACAAATAATAAAAATTAACAATATGTATACTCTCTCTTTTCATTTAAGAGTTTCCTTTTGTCGGTGCAACCAATCATGCATTTTTTTCCAGCCAGTTCTATCCCATGCCATATTTTTGATATCTCTATACGACATGACACCTAGTGTTTCCATTATCTGTCCCGTGTAGTTAATCTTCAGTCTTCCCCTTCCTCTTTTGCCCTCTATTTTCCCTTTACTATGCTCTTTAAAAAATCGTCATGTCGTATAAGGTGATCCAGCATTTTGCCTCTTCTATTCTCTATTGTCTTTTCTCATTCACCCTTTTCAAGACTTCCTCGTTCGTTACTTTTTCTGTCCAACTTATCCTTTCCATTCTCTATGACCACATTTCAAATGCCTCAATATGTATAATACAAACAAATAATCGATTACATAAAAGCAAAAATAAAGAGATAACAATGGGCAGCCTTATCGCTATATAGCGAGCTTCCAGGCGACCTTAGGATGATGGCAATTAGATTAAGCTTCCCGCGTAAAATTAAAGGTTATGGACACTAAAACCTTAGTCCTCTGGAATGGCAATGCATGACATATCTCAGATGTGTAACAGTTGTTCATGTCTCTGAGTATGCCTGTAGGCGTCGTTTATCATTTTCGATCAGCAAGTCTTTTCGTAAATCTATCAATCTAATCTATTACCAAAGATAATTTTATACTGCACTAATGAAACAACAGCTAAGAGTTAGGTTATAATTCGGATCTTTTTAAAATAGTTTACATTGGCAAGTTACACTAATATGTATCTATTAGGACTATATGGAACCACTATGTCGTTAGTGTTGCAATTTTAGAGTGTGTAAAGTCTCAATTTCAATATCGATTTATTGTAATTTATTTCAAGGTAACAACACACAGGTAGGCCCTTAACTAGTATCCTATTCGTATTCTCAGCTGAATCAAATGCAAAAAATATAATTATTTTGTTTTGTTTTTTTAAATGGGTGGTAGGCCCGTGTCCACTTCTTCCTCTTCCGTTCTCGCAACTTCGAATATGGATTCGTCAAAGATCCGCTGATATACAAAGCCAAAGATGGATACAGGCTACTGATTGCAGACAATCAAAATTGGCTGTACCTACGTTGAATCGACGACTATCAAAACGTTTATTACATCTAGATAGAAAAAAACCTCAAAATAATGATAGGGACAATAACGGCCCATTGTCCATGAAACAAACATTTATACACAATAGGAGCCACAGACAGCCCTCTATGTCGAGGCTGTTTCGACGCCGAAGAAACGGTTGCTCACGTAATCCTGGAATGCGAGGCTGTGGCCCCTCAACGTTTAGAAATTCTCGGAATGGTGAGGTCGCTCCGTGACGCCTGTGAAGAACCCAGGAAGCTTCTGCGCTTCTGGGCGGAACTAGGTTGGCTGTACTAGCTACGACTCATACGCACAGCGGCCCAAATGAGAGGCTAAGCGCGGAAAATAGACTCCTATTCACATTTCACATTACATTGTTTTTTTAATCTTATTATTTATGATTTTTTTTTGTATTGAATAATACCAGAAACTATTATTTTTCTAATATCGTGTATTTTCCGTTTTGTTTTAGTTTTTCACCATTTAGAATAGCTTATCATGAAGGGTAAATGCTTTTGAGGGAGCTGGTCAATACATTGAGAGCTCGCTGACCAATCAGTCTCTTTAAACTAGGTTTAGTATTAGCATCATTGTCTATTATACGTATTAATAATATAAATGTGAAAGTAAATTTGTTTGTTACCTGTTAGCGTCTTAATGGCTTTACCAATTACTATGAAATTTGGTATACGCAATAGTATATGGAATGGAGACAGTTATATTAAGTTCCGGTCACGCAGATGAAGAAGCGAGTAATAGCTAGTAATGTAGTAAATAGGCCATGAAATGACTGTTGTAAACCACTCAGAACAAGAGCAATATATATGATTTATCTTTAATGTACATATGTGTGTGTGTGTGTTTTCAGGTCATATCAGATGACCCACCGCAGCTACCTGACGATAGTGACTTCACACCAGATTTCAAATCATTTGTCTCACAGTGGTACGTATAGAAAAAATTCGTATTTGATTATATTAAAAGGAAACAAATCATATTGTTTGAAAATTAATACAAATGTAGGTACATTTGCTGTGACGAATCGGGGGAATGTTGTTTCTGTTTATATTTTAAGGTTAAACACTTACTGCGCTTTTGTTTCATACTCTTCTATATTCTTTAACGAGTAAAACCAGTTTGGTATTTTATGTCTTGACTAATAAACGTAAGTAAGTATATGACAATCGGTACATACTGGGGGGAAAGGGATTGTTAGTAATGGTAAGTCGACCTCCTCGCTGTTCTCCCTGGAAACTATCATGGTTAGTTCCTGATGAATACATCATGATAGGCTAACTGACCTGTTTTCATTCTCATCTATTACTCTTCACTGGTGCTCCGCCAGCGTATCCCGTTAGCGCAGGCGGGTTACCATACCATTTTCACCCATCAAAAAAAAAAATCAGTACATACTTTTAATTCTCACTGAAACAAATGGTCATAGTCAGTTATATGTAATTAAAAATAATGTAATACTTATCTCATTATCTATTTGTGTAAATACTAATTTCACGCGAATGAGATATAAATATAAAGAGACTTAACGTGTCTGTTAAGTTATTTTATTGCACTTGTAAGTTACATATAAAGTAATGTATTTATAAATGTTGCGAGCAAGGGTGGACTTATCTCTGACAGAGATCTCTTCCAGTCAACCCAGTACAGTGAGAAAGCATTTCGTTAGCGGGCAGCTGAAGTGCTACGACTATTAATACATAAACACATATACAATTAAATAAAATATTAAAATATATAATAAAATATTATATAAATACATACACTATAAATACATATAATACCTACCTACTTATATAATAAATGTGAAAATAAATGAATATACTACTTACATTAGAAATTTAGTTTATAACTATTCAAATTTACATAACAGTAAATTAATAACTATATATTAATTATAATAATTTGTGGCGTCTGTAAATTAATATTGTAAATATTCATCTCATAGCCATTTGTCAACATCATTACTTTCTTTTCCATCAAGTAGGTTAATTTAATTGTACATAGATATTTCACCTCTTTCTATCTTTCGCACTGGACATACAGACATGACAGCGACGTTTACTTCTCACATTCATTTCTGCTGTCATTCTCTCATTATATGAAAATCAATAATATAATCAACAACTACAAATTATTAATAAAGATTTAAAATATTGATCCTTTTTATTTCAGCCTAACAAAAAACTACAGGCATCGACCTAAATACGCGAAGTTACTTGAGCACCCGTTCGTGGTGAAATCAGCTCAGAGCACTGTCTCGGTGGAGGCGTGGTACGCGTCGCTGTCCGCCGACTCGCGCCTCGCCCGCTCCCCGCACCCCGCGCACCCCGCGCAGCCCCCGCACCCCGCGCACCCCGCGCACCCCGCGCACCCAGCCCGCCACAACGGCCTCGAGCCGCAGCCGCCGTCAACGCCGCAGCCCGCCCGCAACTTCGTCACTACCTCGCAGTATTGGCTCCCGGAGCAAGTCACACCTACTCCTAATAGGTTAGTCGATCATCATCATTGTTACCTGTCCACTGCTGGACATAAGCTTTCTGCTTGGCTACCTCTGTCCCATTCGTGTTTCTACCGTGAAGCAGTTGTGTTTGCTGTGTTTCGGTTTGAAGGGTGGGATGTGGCGTGAGTTTACGGGGTACGGAGAAATAACACCTGAGTCCTCAGGAATGACAACGCATAGGGGGTATCATGGGCGAAACAGTATACTCTGTTATGTCCATGCTATTGCTCATGTGTATAGGCGACGGTTACCACTTTCCATCAGGTGGGCTGTCAGCTTGTTTGCCATTCTAAGTTGTATAAAAAAAAAGTTGTCACGCTTGGTAGACAGGCAATCGCAGTTTGGTTTTTGGCGATGTTTTAAGACAGACGCCATCATGCCCATCCCTCAACCATAAGGTTTTCTTAATCGCCTCTTACGACACCCACGGGAAAGCGAGAGACGACCAATTCTATGCTTTTTTATTATTAATAAATTCTATTTAAAATTAATTATAGTAAATTGTTATATTTGTTCAGGAACACTGTAGAAGTAGATGTATTTGAAATTGGAATTATGCTTTTTTTTTTGTATAATCTTTTCTCGATCAGTATTGAAAGTTTTCCAAACAATAAATACATATTTAAAAAATTATGTTTTTATTTTTTTATTGCAGCTTGTCTCTGCTCTAAAATATAAATCTTAACGCAACAATATAAACTGTTTTTGAGTTAGGAATTTAAATTTATAATATAATGGGAATCATTGTGCTTGTGTGTGGACATCGTTCAAAATGAAAAAGAGTTTTAAAAATAATAATTTAATTACTACTTGCAACACAGAAATATGGTATGCTTTTAAAAAAAAAATTGTCTGCGCAGATATTCGGTTCGTTCGTCTGAATTGATCTTGAATTGTATTATGATTTACAGGGCGCGGTGGGGCGTCGATAATATGGCGGGCGCGGGAGGGTCGCAGCCGGCTAGCCTCGAGGACTACAGCGGATACTCGCCTTACGCACGCCGCAGGTACGTACCACTGTTATCTGTTTAACTTCGATAAATGGAATCATTATAATATTAGCCGTTAACCGTCCACTGCTGAACGTAGGCCTCGCTCTATATGGGAGGGAGGGGAAGGGGCGTTGCCAGTAGTTGCCAGACTCTTAGTTTATTCAGTAGCTGACAGATTTCTTCCAGGCAACTCTATGCAGTATAAACATCATGGAACATTGTATTATTAAAAAAATAAAAAAACTTGTAGTAGAGTACAAGTGTTTTACAAATAATATCAGCATGTGTACAAAGTCCTACCAACTGCCCGATAATCATTACTATTAACGTCATAGATGTTGTTAAAAATTGAAAGACTCTGAGGTTTGATTGCTGTCCATCTCTCCGAGTTTGTTTGTTTGTTAACCATTAAGTTAACCAATCAATATGAAAGTTAAGGAGAAGGATGTCCAATCAGGAAAACACGCGGAAAAGTCGCGGTTAAAAGCTAGTTATATATAAATGTGAAAGTGTTAACTGTTACATATCTCTGCTTGTAGGACGGTAGAGACGAGTGCGTCACCGCCGCCGCCGCCGGCGCGGCGCGTGTCGGCCGACAGCCGCTGGCGGCCCGCCACCACCACTGCCTCACCCGCCGTAATTATCACACTATAAAATATTTATTTATGTCTTGTCTTGGTGAGTGTGTAGGTACTAATGAAGATAAGACCAAATCTTCCCTCTCACTCACTCGCATACTTTTTTAACCCTTTTAGTGGCATTGATTTTTACTCATATCTATTTAAAAATGCCAAAGAAATCTTTGTCGTGTCGATGTCATTAACCCTTGTCTCTAAAAAAAACTGTATCTCCAAAAATAATCCAATTTAAATATTTTTTTTTACAGCAAGCTAAACAGCGACTGTTTTCACGAGCGCTATGACGCTCGTCGGCACTCAAAGTGTTAAATTGAGATTTTTTTTTAACCCAGATGTTTTTTTTTTTTATTTTTCTATACGAATTTTTAAACTTTCTTTGATCATGATTGACAAATGAATATATAATAAATTATTAATTTTACATTCGTTTACAATTACAATTCATTTTTATTTGTATAATGAAATTTCATTTCATTGAATAGTGATATGAGGGTCAAAAAGAGAACTTAACGCTAAATAGAATTATTTTATTTGAAAGAAAGAAAGAAATAATTTAATCGAAGAAGCATGCGGCCCACACAGTAGCGCACAAAACAAGAACAAAAGAAATCAAAACAAAACAAACAAAAGAAAATAACAATTGTATATAAATAGAAAGCAATTAAATTATAATAATAATAAACAAACAAACAAACAGTAGGATAATTCTTGAATCCAACATCGATCTCAATCCAAATCCAAATTTCAGCTCTTAGTCGGTGTTCAGTAGCACCAACTTCTCCATTAATTCCCATATGGAACATCTTGTATCTACTGTTTTCCTACAATGTTTTCCTCTGTCCCATTCGTGTACCAGAGGGAGACTGTACAAAAGTCGATTGCTTGGGTACCTCTGTCCTATTCGTGTTTCTACCGTGAAGCAGTTGTGTTTGCATGGCTATGTTTCGGTTTGAAGGGTGGGATATGGCGTGAATTTACAGGGTACAGAGGAATAACATCCGAGTCCTTAGGAATGGCAATGCATGGGCGAAACAGTATACTCTATTATATCCATGGTACTGCTCATGTCTATAGGCGACGGTTACCATTTTCCAACAGGTGGGCTGTCAGCTTGTTTGCCATTCTAAGTTGTATAAAAAAAAATCTACCGAACGGTCGCGCATTGGCCGCTTTTTTTTTATATATTGATATTAATAGAAGTATCTAATATTAATATAAAACATGAAGTGTAAAGAGAGGGTCTAACAAATTCACTAAACCACATTTTGTGATTATAAGTATATTACAAAATCAATTTAAGTATTTGGTAAGATAAACGCAAAAAAAAATTAATTTCAGAGTTCCGGCAACACAAGCCCCATAGTTTTACAACGATTTTACCACCAAAGTCAACAGAGGCGGTCTAGAGTGGACCTACACTCCACACCTAGGCACAGGAGGTAAGATTTTTTTTTTTTATTTGTGAAAATGGTGTGGTAATCCCGCCTGTGCTAACTGTCGTCAAGTGGCTGAGCTTGTATGGCTGTGTTTTGATGGGTGAGATATACAATTCTTAATTACACACTGCGTCAATATAATGAGTCATCAGCTTGTTTGATATATGAAATTGTATAATAAAATGTTATATTTCAGTTTAAGCAGAGAGCACAGTACGGGCAGGTCGCCGGAGCCGCCGCCGCGGACCAGTAGGCAGCATCCGATGTTAGGACATGAAGGTATTAACTTTCATCTCATTTGAAATTAAAGTGCTATTAAAATTGCCTTCCTTAGTATTTTTTATCGCTTGTTCATGAGAAATTATTCCTCTGTCCTCATTTCTCTCTCTGCCCGAGGGAGACTTTGTACAAAAGTCGATTGCTTGATTACCTCTGTCCCATTCGTGTGTCAACCGTGAAGCAGTTGTGTTTACATGGCTCTGTTTCGGTTTGAAGGGTGGGATATGGCGTGAATTTACTGGGTACAGAGGAATAACACCTGAGTCCTCAGGAATGGCAACGCATGGGGGGTATCATGGGCGAGGCGGTATACTCTGTTATGTCCATGGTACTGCTCATGTCTATAAGCGATGGTTACTACTTTCCATCAGGTGGGCCGTCAGCTTGTTTGCCATTCAATGTTGTGTAAAAAAAAATTTCGTCACAGAACTACCCATGGCTGGCCAGAAAATTTTACAACTCCGATCTTGTCGCACCATCTAATTACAGAAATTCTACTGGGATTTCTTGTCAAGTGTAACTTAGATTTGTTAAAAAGGGGCATGAAGAAATCTATATAAACCGGCATAGTTGGGTGTCACAGGTAAGATACAATATTGCGTTGAACCTATTCTTCAAAGGGGGGGGGGGGGGGGTAAAGAGGTTTCTTCAGGGTCGGCAACGCACGCGTAATACCTCTGGTATTGCAGGTGTTCATAGGCTACGGTAACCACTTACCATCAGGTGGGCCGTATGCTTGTTTGCCACCTCAGAGGTATAAAAAAAAAGTAACCTACTCCTGGATGGTGACTTGCAGAGGTCAATCTGGAAATCTCTTAATAGACTGCAAACCCAGGCTGGCCGCTGCTGGTACTTGGTGAAATGAGGTGTTATATCTCGAGAGACCTGCGACTGTGGAGCGCAATCGCATACCATGTCTTATCTCCTGTCTTGTCCTTCGTGTCCTTCATCTTGCACGAAGGAAGACCTGAATAAGGCAACCAACTGTGTTGTAGAAGTTACGAAGATCTGGAAAGGAAAAGAAAGGAGTGGAATCAGTGTCGTGCCAGTATATAAAAAAGCTTCGTTCTCTCTGTCTTTATCTCTCTCTCACTCTATCTATATTTCTCTTTCTCTCTCTAATAAAATAATTCATGGTTGTTGCAGCAAATGGTGATGAGCCGCCGCCGTTACACGACCGGTTGCATCCGCCCTCGCCACTGCTGCTTAACGATAGGTAAATTATTAAGCTAACAAAAATTATAAGCAAACGAACGTCACCTTAGAATGTACTGACAATGACGTGAGTGTGTGAGTAGAAATGATACGGTGAGCATTCAGTGTCAGTTTCAAACCATTTTAAAATCGTCTACAAACTTTTAAGCTGTGTTTTTATGACTAAGTCTAAATTAATCTAGTGTAAAACTAGTGGGGGCGCCAGGCTCAGGGTGTCCTGGCGGCGTGTGAACGGGGAGGAAGGAATATTGTGCACTTATTGATAGATGAGCTTAAGTAGTTCCATGCTTCTAAGCTGATATTCCTTGCTATATTATATATATATATATATATATATATATATATATGATACTGAACTAAAGTATTTAGTGAGGCAAGGCATGCGCATAAGTCCACATGGACTTATGCGCATGCGCCGCAATTTGAAAAGGCCTCCCGTTGTATCGAGCTTCGAGCAGCGACTGGACTAGCGTTCGTGTATTACTAGCGTGTAGTATTTAGTAACACATCGCCGCAAAGTGCATCGTTTTAGCTTCGTCAAACTAAAGCATTGTACTATGTACTTCATTCGATGTAGATTTACATATGAATTTGATGATGAAATGCATGTTATTTTTGTGATAATTTTTATTTATTTATTTTATTATTCTTTATTGACCACATTACATAAAAAATGTCTGATACAAAAGGCGGACTTAATACATATATAGCATATAATATAACATTCTCTTCCAGTTAACCTTTGGTAAAACAGAAATTTAAATATTTGGTGAAAAAATTGAAAATTTTTACAAATAAATATTTACACGTACGTATCGATATATTTACAAATCACGACACATACAATGGGCAATTACTGCACACTATGATTATATAAATATACATACATGAATACATTAAACAAATATTACATAAATATACAAATATTGGGGGGAAATGGATTGTTAATAACGAGATTTAACAACCCTAACAAAGCAATATACCCTGTCAGGTCGACCTCCACGCGGTTCCCCCTGAAAACCATAGTGGTTAATTCTTGTTCAATTGGTCACTACGGTCCAACTGATCTGTCTTCATCCTCACCTATCACCCTTCACTGGCATCCTGCCAGCGTAAACCGATAGCGCAGGCAGGGTTACCATTTCATCTTCACACATAAAAAAAAATATACAAATATATATCATAAAAAAACATACATACAAATATAAATATACATACATACTTATAGATTATATAGGATATCACAAATAAACAACGAAAGTGATCAAGAGTAAAAATTGACAAGATTGTGCCTGTCGTGCAGGTTATCCGAGGGCCGCAGTCAGAGTCTGACACGCGCTGAGTTGCGCAATGGTTTCCGCAGCGATATAGCACCGCTACCGCCCACCAAACTGCACCACGACGACCATGGTTAGTATACACCATTGACATTTATCACACTATCAATATACGTGCGATATTTTTATCAACCGTGAAGAGAATTTACTGGGTACAGAGGAGTAACACCTGAGTCCTCAGGAATGGCAACGCATGGGGGTTATCATTGGCGAAACAGTATGTGTGTGTACTGTTATGTCCATGGTACTGCTCATGTCTCTAGGCGACGGTTACCACTTTCCATCAGGTGGGCCGTCAGCTTGTTTGCCTTTCTAAGTTGTACAAAAAAAAAATAATAAAGAAGGAAGGGGTCACAAACTGTGCGTCGTACCTCACCGAGATTAATATGTCCCTCGCGTTAAGGTCATAATATCTATTACAGTTTTTTTTTATAGATGAATTTTATAAAGTTAATAGTATTATCTGAGAATAAAGAATAAGCAGTGATCCAATATCTTTGGCATGTCCCGAATGATTGCATGAGAATTTGGCACGCATTGCTCTGTCGAGATGTGTCTATTGAACGACTGGTAGAGTTTTCGACACTGGGATATTATTGTTAATGGTGTAAAGAGGGTATTTTGGCATACTGATATTTAAAATTTCTGTAGTTAACTTTTTAAACTTGTCAGTATGGATGTAGTAGAAGTACATGATCTTGAAATCCCAAATTCGATATTGTTCAAACATAATGTTGTATATTGACGTCCGTACAGATAATTTGATCGTAATTCATTAAATTAAAAGTCCAGTTTGATTTACTTATGTTATTCCCATTACAATTTTATTATTTTTTTTTCTTTTATAAACAAAAAAAAAATAAATATCTAATATAATTTGTATCTTATATGTATATATTTGTGCAACATTATATTATATTTGATATGTTGTAGATATCTGGATACACCCGGTATACGGAAGGGTGCAACGACCTGAAATCCTTTATATAGTATTCAAGTAATCAAAATAAGGAAACTATCTTTTTCGCACTGTTATGTGACCCTTTTATGTAGTATAAGAAATATATATATATTTCTTTAATTTCTTGAATACTATATATCACTGGACTTTACATTATTTATACCCTTTCACCTCTATACCGAAAAGATGAATATTTCAACAAGATTATATAACCAGATTATTTTTGGATTTGTGACACTCAATAAAATGTAATTGAAGTTATTATATTTAATATTAGTATTTAAAATTAAGAAAAAAATAGAATTATGACAAAATTTTCAATGACTTTATTTATTTATTAGTATACAAAACAGGTAACAATAAATTTAAACGCTATTGTTATAACATGCAAAAGGTTACATATCGAAAATGCAATCCAAAAATATGTATGCCTAGCAGTATATGTTGGTATATATGTTTCATTTATTAATTATATTTTGATTATAAATTAAAAGAGAAACTAGCTTAATTCATCTTGCAATGGGATATCCCTTGTAAAATCCCTTAAAATTTAAATAAAATTTTAATAAACTTAAAAAATGAAGGAAATTATCAATTCGGATATTTTAATGTTTGTAATCTTAGAACTCGTTCATTTATAAACCAATATGGATTTTTTTGTTTCATTTGTAAGGATATATTTTCAGATTAACCCCATAGAAATTTCATCAAAATCGGCTCAATAGTTTGGGTTTTAAATGTAAACAACTGGATTTATTCGATTAAAGTCATTGTTTTTTTTTTTTTTTTAACAAAATCTGTACGTACTTGCACTCAGTACATATTTTATGTCACAAATATTCATAATGACCTCAGTTCTTTTAATGAATTACTCAAGCTGTGCACATAATGTAATTGAATTATAACCTAGCCGAATCACAAATGTAACTATCACTTAAGTTTTTTTATGGTTGTGATCTGTTTTATGTGCCAATAAAATAAAATAAAAATTCCAACCTGCAAATTTAATAACATGTACACAATTATTATCATCATAATAACATGTATCAATTATATGAATTGACTCCTACTAGGCTATCAATATACGTAAGCCACTAAATTATAATACTAAATTTGCATGCCTTTAGATAAGGTGAAATGTGTAGATCAAGAATATTTAAGACCATTATTATTACCACATTTCATGCAAATACATCAGCTATATTTTTTTTTTATTGTTAAAAAAAACTTTCCATTATTATTACCACATTTCGAGCTAATATTAAAAAAAAAAAATTACAAATTTAAAAAGAAACATACATTCCATTCAGCTATATATTTTTTTTTATTGATACTTGAGACACAATGTTTATATTACTTACCATTATTATTACCACATTTCGAGCTAATATTAAAAAAAAAAATTACAAATTTAAAAAGAAACATACATTCCATTCAGCTATATATTTTTTTTTATTGATACTTGAAACACAATGTTTATATTACTTACCATTATTATATTTTTTTTTTATTTAAAAAGATACTATATATTTTTTTTTATTGAGAAACACAATGTTTATATTACTTACCATTATTGTTACCACATTTCGAGCAAATATATATAAAAAAAAAAATTACAAATTTAAAAAGAAACATACATTCCACTCAGCTATATATTTTTTTTTTATTAATACTAGAGACACAATGTTTATATTATATACAAGTGTGTATCAGAATATGGTACGTGAAGGAGGGCAGCCAGCCTATGACTATGTAGTGTCGACAGTGCAGACGCTGCGCTTGCCACTCTAATCAGCCGTATAGTATGCGTTTGTGTGAAATGATTGTAGTTGTTTATTTAAAAAATTCGAATTGTTGTTGATGAAAAACCTTTGCAGGTAATTAGTACCTGCATACCTGCCTCTTTACTGTCGACGGTTTCGATTAAAAATATCATTGTAGTTTTTTAATATAAATAAAAAAGTTTTTTTTTTTAATAACTCGCTCTGTACAAGTGTTACTCGCGTACTAACGCTAACTTGCGTCATTTTATACTTGTCACTGTTCATAGGTGATTTGTGTTTAAATTTATTGGTGGTTGCGGTTAGACAAAAGAAAACTATTGCAACGGTTGGATGTCGATGATTATGCTTGTGTTGCAATTGCGAATTGAGATGCGGTTCGAAAAAATGGACTAAATTAAATTAAATAAAAAAGAAACCTTATTGCATCGTGATACGATCTTTGGTAATGTTAGAATATTTTATTATATATAAAAGATTTCCCATAAAAAAAAAAATATTTGTAATTTTTCAGTGTTATTAAGAAATCTTTCCTAAGTGCATATGAATAAAAAAAAAGGTGTCGGAACATCTGAAATTTTTATATTTAAAAAAAAAAAAAAACACTACAATCATTTCACTATGCCAGTATATCATCCCATCATTTTCATGTACTGTATGTGTCACAAGATCCCTTCACTGTGTAAATGTTACATGAGAAAAGTAAAAAAAAAAAAAATACAGAAAAATATGGGAAAAATTTGCTTTAGACGCATTCCTATGTGCTTCGCAGATATTCCGCTTACGCCGGATACAGAAATGCTGTTTACAATTTGCGTTTCCGACATTTGTCAAAACGAACCGAGCTCGGCAGCTACGGCTCGAGTACAAGTATTATAAGTAACCTCTTACTAACTCGTATCGCTTAAGTTTCGATCACTCTTCTCAAAATTTGTATCTTATTGTGAACATTTTTATGTGTATCTTGTTATGTTTACAACATTTGATCAAATGTGTTGATAAATTGATACCAACTCACAAACAGCGACAGAACATTTGTTTTGTCACAGTATATATATATATATATATATATATATATATATATATATATATATATATATATATATATATATATATATATATATATATATTTTAATATTTCATATAAAATGTAAAATTACTCGTGGATTACAGAGTAGTATATTTTTTATAAGTGAATATGCTATTACATTATCATATATGCGGGATCATATTTGGATCGATCTATCATGTTATTGGGCACAATATTATGGTAGATATTGTATAGTTTAATAATAATCTCATTATTGCTGAAATGTACTTATTAAATATATCTGTAAAGTGTTTGTGAACTTAGTCTCCTACAAGGAGCGTACAGCGCTTTGCGTCACAGCGTCTCGTTTCACATTCTCTGTGACGAAAAGCGTCGTACGCCCCCCAAAGAAGACTCCCGGATACAGATATTGTTAAAAAATGAACTTTAGTTTTAAAAATAATATATCTGTATGTTTGTTTACCACCTTTGTAGTATAAAAAAAAATATTATGATCCTATATAATTATATGACAGTGTGATAACTTCCTAAGTGGGAATATTTACAAACATTTGTTCAAATGTGTGTAGTATAATACCAGTAAACCGGCGTATTTGGCGAACATTTGATCCAAAATTATATTATGAAAAACATATATTGGCGTATATGATCAGAATGTTGTCAATGTCGCAAACCTGTGCTTTGCCGCTGTCCTCACGCGCCCCACATCGCCTGCCCATTGCTGTCATATGCCTCGCTACACTAAACACGTTCTTAATGCCCAGCTAATAAAGGTTATATTTATGTTTGTCTAGTAAGGGTTGTGTGGTTTTTGGTTAACTCCAAGAATACTTTGGTGCAAACCCCGGTGATTCATTATTGGAGAGAAAATAAATATAAAAGTGTCTATTATCTATGACTATGTGAATATACTTTATAGATACTTTTTTCTTAATTTAAATAATAAAATGCTGTCAAAATAGATTTCTCAAAAAAAAAAAAACTAAATAAGACAGAGAACAAAAAGTAAGTGACGAATATTTGAATGTTGTATAAAATTTTATTAATCTATAATTTATAAAGGTAAGTAAAGCTTAATTATTTTTTATATATATATAAATTATTAGTAAACAATTTACCTGTATTCTTGGAACGGTCTTATATTCGGGGGTCTGGTAGTGTTGCCAACATTAACACCCATTTAATTATTAAGAGTACTTATTGCCATGTACATTTTTTCATTTCATAATCTATATCTGTTAATTACTACTTTCAAAGTCACGTTTGTGTGTATATTTCTGTTCAAAGCCTGACTAGAAAAAAAATTATAGAATCTTTACATGTCCTTATTAAAAAAAAAAATTGCTTGTCCCATTCCATGCAGTTGAATTTCAGAGTAATCAAATTTAATTGGATGGAATTAAGATTTAGTTGTCAGGCTTTATATTCAAACTTAGTGATATTGTCAAAACTGCTGTAACTTGACAACTTTGTATGCGGCACTCCTATGGCGGATGTATAATGTATCTTCGAACAACTGATTGTGCGCGCTATATTCTTTCCACGTTCCAGCAAGTCTTACTCCCTTATTCATAAAAACTTCAAACATCTCATAAAGCTATTTTAGCTATTGTTTTGTCTTTTTCGTTTGTGATAATTTCTCAATTTGAGAAACAGGGACAAAACTTTCTTATAGTTAAAATAGCTTTGTAGGATGTATTAGTTTTTATGGATAATTTATTTTAGCTTTCTAATTTACTTTGTTACCCATGGACTTAATAGAGTGTGCCGCGTACGAAGGAGACGAGTTATAGATGTACATTATGTTTGGGTGTGTATGTTGGCGTATACCTAAATAAACCATACAACCCAGCTTGGCGCGGCATCTAGTGACGGTACTGTCATCATCATTCATTACATTTTATCAATTGTAGCTTCGCTGTTCACATGTAACCATCTGTGTCCGGGTACCGAACGCGTTACGGAGCTCTTTGGTTCTAGAATGGATTAAGTAAATTTTAAACGTCTTATAAAAACTGATTTGTGGTGCAAACTTATTGTAAAATATTAGTGCTTTATCGCTTTTATTGTTTAAAATAAAAAAAATGATTAAAAAAAGAAATAAAATATTCGAATACCTAAAATAGGTCTAGTAAACTTGTGACGTAATAAGACAGTAATTACATTTCGATAGTGATGAATTTACTTTTGACAATTTCTGAATAATGTAAATTATAAATGACTGTAGTGTCTTCCATCTCGCTCACACCACGATAGCAGAGTCGAGTTTTTTTTTTAATGGGTGTAAATGGATTGGTAACCCCGCCCGCGCTATCGGTATACACCGACGAAGCACCAGTGGAAGATGATAGGTGAGAATGAATGCAGGTCAGTTGGCCCACCGTGATGAATTCGACAAGAATTAAATATGATGGTTTCCAGGGAGAACCACGTGGAGGTCAACCTGAGAGCGTATATTGCTAGTAATGGGGCTATTAGACCCCAATTACTAACAATCCCTTTCCTGTCTGGGGAGTCGAGACTTATTGAAAATAGAAAGATAGACTTCGATAAAAATACAGTTTACACAAGTATGTTGCTGTCCAACTTCATACTATTAAGAATAAGTATCTTTCTAAGTTCTCGTATTCTCTTTCCATGGGGAGGCGAAAAAGATTGTATAAAGTAGATCGAGGTTCAATATGAAAAAAAAATGAAATCAGCATGCAATAAGACTGATATTTAAGAAAAATATTTAAAAAAAAAAACTATGATACGATTAATTCTGAAGCCGCGAGTCCGAGCCTTTACAATTTTGTATTCGTCCATAAACCAAAGAGCTTCCGATAGAGTGGACAGAGCGAGCGTGCGAGCGTAGTGTTGCCGCGATGGGTGGCCGGTAGTGGCCGGTAGAGGGCGGTGGGCGGTGGGTGGCGGGCGGTCGGGCGGTGTGCACATTGTCGGTTGGTCGCAGGCTGGCTGCACTCGCTCGCGGGGCTGCTCAAGCGGCGGCTCAGCGGGTACGTGAACTGGTCTCACGTTGCAGCGCGCCGGGAGCCGCTGCACCATCCGCACCACCCGCACCACTTGCAGCACAGGTCAGTGCACTCTTATTGTCCTATATTCTTTTTTAATGGGTGATAATGGAATGGTACCCCGCCTGCGCTATCGGTGTACACTGGCGGGGCACCAGTGAGAGATGATAGGTGAGGATGAAAAGACAGGTCAGTTAGCCCATCGTGACGTATTCAACGATAAATTAGTCCCGATATTTTCCAGGGGGAACCGCGTTGAGGTCGACCTGATAGGGTTTATTGATAGCAATGGAGACTAACCTCCCTATTACTAACAATCCCTTCCCCCCTACTGTCTTATATTATACAGTGAATGCTCCATATAAGCAACTCATTTCAACCAATTTTAATAAAAAACATTCTTATTGGGAATAGTTACTTATAGGAAAAAAAGGAGTATAAAAATACTTACCGTCTGGAAAATATTTTAACTTATTTCTTTTACTAATTAAGCTGAGTAGAATAAATAAAATATAAAAAATGTTGCTTATAAAGAGGTTGCTTATATAGAACGTTCATTATACTATTGCGCTGGCAAACAAGCATGTAGCCCACCTGATGATAAGCGGCTACCGTAGCATATGAATGCCTACAATATCAGGACTTAAAGAAATCTCTTCACATTTTTTTCAAGTACCCGACAGTGATATGTCAGCAGATAGCTCAATTTATAATTTGAACGTCTATAGGAGAAAGTACCTCTGAAATCGCGCTATACGCGACTATCCAAGTTCTAGGGTATAGAGTATGGATGATAATGGTATGGTAACCCCGCCGGCTCTGTCGGTATACACCAGTGGCGGATGATACGTGAAAATGAAAAGCCAGGTCAGTTAGCACGATTGGCCAGGAGAGATCGTGATAAATAAATAGACGGGGTTTATTGTTCCTCCAAAAGATTACAATAGTAAACTTATTATAAATATAAATAATTACAAGCAGGATATAGAATGAACTCCCTGACGGTGGCGAGTAGTCCCATCCCCATTAGCCATTGACTGCCCATTACTGAACATAGGCCTCCCCGATAAAGGGGGGGGGGGATGCCAGTAGTTGTCACGCTTGGCAGGCGAATTGATAACCGTTGTTCGGTTTTGGTCATGTTTTACGTTGCTGCCCATTCCTCGACCATTTAGTTCCTTTAGTCATCTCTTGATGCCCATGGGAAAGGAAGGGGTGGTCGATGTATGTGGTTGAGACGTATGATGGTCTGTGATTTAAAATAAAAAGAACAATGTATTTCAATATAAAGAGCGTACATACCAGAGCTTACCGAACTTTGTTCAACGTCGCAATTGTTTGCCAGTTTTCAAAAATAACTCGAAAAAATTACAATATTTTTAATTCATTATTTACAGTGCTCTACGACATGCATTTAACAACCCAATTAAAATTTAGTTCCTCCAAAAATTTTATTCTGTCAAGTTATGAAAACATTTAAAATAATTAAACACTTAAAATAATACCATAGATACATCAAAGTTATAGAGAACTGGTGCCTGAACTGGGTATCCGAAGAACCCGTATCACAAGTCATCAGTTATATTTTATATATTTAATTTTTTATTGCACCAAAAACATAAAAATGTACAAAAACAATTAGAAAATACAAGTGAAATACAGTAACATAAAAAACAGATTAAAATATACGCATCTTATCGCTAGGGTAATCTCTTACAGACGACCTATATGTGTTTAAAACATGAATATGTAATAATGATAGTACCAAATTATAATATTATTTTATTACATATGTGCGTAGGTGGGGCCACAGTAATAGCGAGACGCGGAGCGTGCCAGCGTCCCCGCTGCCGCCGCGCGCGCCGCCGCCGCGTCCGCACGACTAGCGGCCGCCCACTGACGACACGGCAGATGCGGTGCTTGAAATTTGGAATTAGGGCCTCCGCGAACGAGCGACTTTTGTCTGCTTTCATCAAGATTCCCTGTTGTCAGTCAGCGGGAACTTACCATAAACTCATCAGTACGTATTCGATGCAATTACGTCTTATTTTATTTTGGACCAAATGGTGAGCATTGTCGCTCGTCCGCGCAGGTCCTTTCGTCTCGATATTAAGCTGTATTTAATATTTGTCATGCATATTTTGCACAAATTCCCCCTTAATAGGGTTTCGTATTTGCCCAATCTCGGCTCGACGCGATATGTCGGTTACATTAAAAGCGGACTTTTTTTAAAAAATAGACTATACGTATTCACGTTTAAGGCTGACTTTCGCATAACATTCTCTTTGTACTGACTAGACCAAATATTTCAATTCTCTATAGCGAATATGTATAATCAAGAAAAGCAGGATCTTTATGTGACTTATTTATATATAGAGCGGACAATTAATAACCGCTAACGTTGTGGCCCGCTAATTAAAAAGGCAATGACACAAGCATTTATAATTTTTAATGAAATCAGCTTACAATAAAACAAATAAGAGCGTAAAGAGCTGATCATTGGATACACGTTACAACCGTATGAATAATATACCTATTTCCTTTGAGTACTGTAACTTTTTTTACACGGTCATTTGTTCTCGCGCTTTAGCCATAAAATCTCATTTAAATTTAGAATAAAACATAATAACTACATTATAAAAAATAATGCTGATAACAGATGCGAATTACAGGGGCGAGAAATCATGGGGTATAAAATTTTGAGATCGACTGCTTGTTAAATTTCTAAAATAAAATTCAAAATTGATTCGCACGTGAAATTTTGGTATTTTAGAGGTTCGTTAGCTACGAATAATCGATGACCGATTAGGTCGTGTGTTTGTATGCACCTCTACATATATACAGCGCCGCATTTAACTATAGGTTACATAGGCTATAACTTAGGGGTCTCCACCACGAAAGGCCCCCATCACAAATGGACTCTTGCCACAAATGGGCGGAATTGGTTGGAAAATTAGATGAAAAGTGGGAACTTAAATTTCTATAAATTTAATAATAGAAAATTCATTTGTAATTCAGTTTTGAAATATAAATAATCTATTTTATACGTAAAATGAGACCCCCACCCACGCTGAGATTTTACATATAATATAAAAAAATAGTGTAGGGACCTACAGACCCTAAATGCGGCACTGCTTATATAATTGACACTAACATATAATATTATAGCGGTTCCAAACAAAACAAAAAGTATTGACAAAAAATATTACAGTGGTTGAAGATGTGAAAGAGTTGTGCAAACATTTGTACAAATGTTTGCGAATGATCTCCCAAAGGATTTTTCTGCATGTTTATGAAGATCTTTAAACAGGCCTGCAACCGCCATTACAGTTCGGTGTATGCAGTGACCAATTGACAGTCACAGTAAAACGAACTCTCTTGTGCGATAACGATATATTATTTAGAATTTTATGACAATATGAGAAAGTAAAAGCTTTATTGAACAAGACTAGTTACATTTTAAAAAATAAACACAGTACAAAAGCGGACTTATTGATTTGATTTAAAGTCTATATTACTTAACTTGTGCAATAGGTACAATGAGCGACATACATATATCGTCATAGTCGTAGAATACTGACGGATCTGACAAAGATTACATATAAAGATCCGTCAGTATTCTACGACTATGACGATATGTTGAGCAAAAAGTGGCGTAGTACTGCAGCCGTACACTTGCGTGCAATTTTGTTATAGTTTTGTTTGGTGTACAACTGTAAATCCATTTTTTTACACATCTTGTATTTACGCTTTTAATAAATCATTTACAGTAGAATCTCGATTATTAAAATAATAAAAATAGGGAAGTAATAATGCACGCAAGTGTATTGAATCATTTTGTATTTGGGTTGGAAACTTTCAAAATGTTTGCCTACTGCATTTGAGATTATACCACCGTTAGTGCCATATTTTTATAGTTCACTGTAAAGGTATTATTAGATTAAACGGAACATCACTCATATCACACTTGCACGGTCATAATGTTCATAATGATTACGGTATTCATGAACTAATTACAATATTAAGCCTAGTTTAGGCTGCACTAGTGGTTAAGTCGAGTGGCGAGTAGTTTAGTTAAAGGATATTTTGTTTTTTAATGGGTAAAAATGAAATGATAACCCCGCCCGAGCTATCGGTATACACCGAAAAATCACTTGGCCCACCATGATGAATTCGACAAGAATGAACCATTATGGTTTCCAGGGGAACCGCGTGGAGGTCGACCTGAGAGGGTATATTGCTAGAATTGGAATATAGAGCTCATTACTAACACTTTTCCCCCAGTAAAGGGATATTATCGAATAAAATTTTACTTAACTATTCGCCACTTAACTGGATTACTAATGCAGTCCAAACTAGCTTTTAGAGTTGAAATTTTAAATGCCAAGTTACAATTGTCAATCGATAAAATATGGCTCATTTTTTACACATGTATGACAGAAATATACAGTTTACATTGAAAGGGATGAGATTTCGGGTAATATAGCGCTTACCGTTTTTTACTGCACGAAGTTAGATATAATTTGATGACAAATAAGTAGGTACCTAGCCTCTTCACGCCTATAAATCAAATTCAAACTGTTTTTTTTTTTCAATTTAGACGAGTATTTTAACAACTCGTCACAACAACAACATTATAATCAATGTTTTTACTAAATAATTTGACAAAATTATGACTAAATTACCCCGAAATAGGCTTTAGTGCCATTGGAAGTTTCGCTCAGTCCTGGATGTGTTTACCTGGTCCTAGCATAATTTTTATGGGCCGTCTAAATCACGATATAATATTGCCGGTATTATATAACATATATTTTAACATGTATTTTAACAATTTATTTCAAATACTGTTGAGAGAATGCGTCACTATCAAGTTACTGTCCCGGTTTGAAGAAATCTTAGACCTGGGGCTGCTTTCGCTGTAATTATCTCCATGTATGTAAACTATATCGTGACGGTCACAAATTATTGTATTGGACTTGTTCAAGTCATGAGTGCGAATTTGTATAACTTGCACGTTGTAAAATGGGTCGACTAGAACAAAACAAGACTTATCAATAATAAGAGAATATTATAGAGTTATGCGAATGAAATGGTCGGAAACATTTTTTCAAGTAGCCTTAAAAAGAGAGATGTTACAATACCGTCATAGACATAGAATACTGACGGATCTGACAAAGATTACATATAAAGATTCGTCAGTATTCTACGACTATGACGATATGTATCTTTAGTTTCATTACGTAGTAGTACATAAATTAAGCATTCATAAATTTTACGAACTAATCTTAGGTTCGGATTTTTTAATGTTATAATTGAACAATGGTATCTACTTCTAATGTACATACATATCGTCATAGTCGTAGAATACTGACGGATCTTTATATGTAATCTTTGTCAGATCCGTCAGTATTCTACGGCTATGACGATATGTGCAATATGCGGTTTTGTCGAACCTAAAACGAAATTGTAGTATTCGCCTTTTACGGCAATGAAGCTTCGAAATATCATAAGGTCGTCGCAGCTTACAATTTTGGCGACACACCGTCGATATTAGGTAGATAATTAAATAAAATTCCACGGTTAAAGAGTCGTAACTGGTTTTTTTTTTTTATATTATGGACGTTTATTTATCGGTCACATAGATCAGGGGTGGCCAAAGCGATCACTCAATTTTGTTCAATCGCTCGCAATGTGATACATTTGTATACACTTAGAATTTTTTTTCCTAAGAAACGGTTACAATAGAAATATAGAAAATGCATAGGTATATAAGAAGTGTCCCATACTAGGCAAAAGGAACTGGCTCAGCTGATGCTGTAAATGTCCCAGTGCAATGTAACCAGCTGTTCACATTGTGTCTGTGTCTGTCCCACGTTTGCCTCTCTAACAATAAAAAAAAATCTTTTGTATTCTACAAGTAGTTGCGCAGTCTAAGATTTATACACTTCAGACTGTGCCTGTAATTTTTTTTTTTAAATCAAGTTGGATTTATTCTTGATCTTACCTACCTCTCTTGATGGTAAGTGATAAAATAAAGACAATTTAAAGATAATACAAGTATCTTATATATAATTATATGAAACACACACACACACACACACACACATATATATACAACGTTGTATATATATATATATATCTGTGTGGTCTTCAGAATCAATCATCATTGGTCAATAATTTCACAAACCATTGACCAATGATTTTTTTAAAATTATATATAGTTTTTTTTATAGGATATATATATATATATATATATATATACACATAAGTTGGCCAACCCTGACATAGAGATTATAAAGTGCGATTGGTCGCTTTCACTAGCTTCCGCTTGCTTTAATATACCCGACGGTCACGTGACCTAACGTTTCCTATTTGCAATGACGATTATAGTGCAAAAAAAAAATGTAAATATCGTGTATTATATTATATAAGTGGACGTCACATTACAAATTATATTCGGTGAGAATGTTTTATTTAGTCTGCAGTTCACGAAATTTGTCGTGGGTTCGAAAACGAAATTCAACTTATTTGCACTGTAATAAGGTTTTATTTTTAAACATCAAATTTTTTTTATTGATTTTTATAGTTGATCCTTATTACAGAGCAGTAAAGTTGAATTTCGTATTACAAGCCGTGGGATTTTTGTGGAACGCAGTGTTAATAGATGAAATTAGTTTATATATATATATATATATATATTTTTTACATATTGTAATAGAGCATTATAAATATGCTGCATATATTTTTAAATTAATTAATATTAATTGTACATTAATTTATGTTAGTTTCGACCAAATCTATAGAGTTTAATCGTATTTTGTAATTGCTTTTAGATCGTCGTTGGTTGATGAAGTTAGTAAATGGTCTAAGGGGGATATTACACTGTCATTTATAAGGTTCTAATTTATTTTCTAGAGCTATAAATGCTGTGTAGAAAAAAAAAACTTTTAAATGATATTAAAAGAACGTCATAAATGTGATCAATTGATAAAATGGTCTATGTATGATCCTGTATATATGACAATGTAATATGCCCCTAATAAAAAGCCTATCGCATACGAAATAATTGACCAGTAGAAGTCATATTGTACAGTGTAATACCAAATAACATAATTATTTATCTAGATTTTCGTTTGCGATAGGCCAAACGTGGTTACGTGCGATTGCGTCGTATCGCCTAACCACGTGTTTATATTCGCTTATGTTCCCCTCTTGTATTGTACTTTATGGCTTCATAGTGGATAGATTTTGTTTCTGGATGTATATTTAGGTATAATTTTTTTTTTTTACTAGATGGCGTTGTGTGATATTTATTTATTTAAAGAAAAATACCTGCCAAATATTATTATTTTGTAAATATAGGATATTCTGCAAATTATTTTTCTATATAGCAATGTTGACTTTATAAAAACTAGTAACTTAGTAATCAGTACTAATAACTAAATACAAATTCAAATACTAGAATGTCTACCGTATGCTCCCTAAAACTGATTTCTACTCACTTTCTTGAACACTCTGGTTATGGAATGAGCTCCCTGCCGAGGTTTTCCCAAGAGACTACAGCATGGAGTTCTTCAAAAGGGGGGTAATGAGGTTTCTTCAGGGTCGGCAACGCGCGCGTAATACCTCTGGTAATGCATACCACTGGTATTTATTTGGGAGATTTTTTTATACCACTGAGGTGGCAAACAAGCTGACGGCCCATCTGATGGAAAATGGCAACCATCGCCTATACACATGATCAGTACCATGGACATAACAGAGTATACTGTTTCGCCCATAATACCCCCCATGCGTTGCCATTCCTGAGAACTCAGGTGTTATTCCTCTGTACCCAGTAAATTCACGCCATATCCCACCCTTCAAACCGAAACACAGCCATGCAAACACAACTGCTTCACGGTTGAAGCACGAATGGGACAGAGGTACCCAAGCAATCGACTTTTGTACAAAGTCTCCCTCTGGTAATCTGCGGCTACAACTCAATACACCGAGACCGAAGTAATTTAGGAAAATTCATTTTACTTAATTGGCTCAACCGGGAATTGAACCAGGTGCCTCTTATATTTAATTTTGTATATACACTAATTTATTGTCCGCTACTTGTGATTTCAGAAGTAGAAAATCATTTGAATGGTCTAATTATAGATGGCGTATCATGATAAGACATATATCAGATTTTAAGTTAGACCTTCAGGTATTTAAGAATTCAACAGTGAAAACTGCATCGCAATTTGGCGCAGTAGTTTTTAAGTTATGTTGGAACAAACACAGATACACAACATTTCTAAAAAATATTGTTGGCTTCCATTGCTCGTTTTAAGGCCCCTTATGGTCCTATTTTTTATTTTGTTTTTTTAAAGCCCCTTATACTCGTATTTTTTTTCTTAAATATCTATATATAGCAATATTATTATATTTGTAAGATTACAAAAACTATCTGTTATGGAGCTGTAGAGTTTGTAATTGAAAGCACGCGTGCCCCACGTCGGGCGTCTGGGGTCGGCGGTCGATACAACAGTATCGTTGATCTGAATTAAATGGAATTTGCTATAAACCAAGTCATTATTATATTTACTTATTTTTTTTTTAAACCAACAGCGGTTTACAAATAAAATTATCAAACATTTTATAACAAAGTAGTGTGGCCAATAACAGGTTTTTCTAAATTAATTTCGTAGGTTATGTAGTTGACAATTTACAATACTGTATATTTTGTTTTAGTGGATGATAAGGGAATGGTAGCTTCGCCTGCTATAACGGTATACGCTGGCGGGGCACCAGTGAGGGATGATAGGTGAGGATAAAAAAGCAAGTCAGTTAGCCCATCGTGATGAACACACCTGGAATTCAGTATGATGGTTTCCAGGGGGAACCACGTGGAGGTCGACCTGATAGGGTATATTGCTAGCAATGATACTG
The DNA here is from genome assembly GCF_026898425.1 of Galleria mellonella. Lineage (NCBI taxonomy): Eukaryota > Metazoa > Arthropoda > Insecta > Lepidoptera > Pyralidae > Galleria > Galleria mellonella. The sequence goes on from NW_026442180.1 coordinate 1,777,181, forward strand.
TCCGCATTACTAACAATCCCTTCCACCCCCAATACTATGTATTGTATATATGTTATTATTAATAATTCATAAATGTGCCAATAAAAATTTGAATTGTATTTTATTTCATTATTATGTGATTGATGGCAAGTGACAGAATAAATAATAATTAACCTATGAAATAAAATTGTAATGGAATTAATTTATTTTGCTACAATATAGATAATTTTTAAATGAAAGACATCTGCATTGTCCGTTTACATTCTGCATTTGTATCGGCGTGTAAATATTTAAGTACATCTATTCATATAAATGCATTAAATATATGGCTTATACTTTTTAAATTTAGTCATTAATATTGTAAAGCAAAGACGAGAAAATATTTGATTGACAAGTGCTTAAAATGAATTTGAACGGCTTCAATGGATGTACATACGTGAGATTATTGAACTCGCTGTGTTTGTAGTCGTTTCCAACAATTGTTTCCACTCGATCCAGAAATCTTTAGGAAGCGTTCCGCGCTTTGCGACACAGAAAAACACAGTGACTTCCTTAATTTCCCATGTGTACATAGACGTTAAATAAAAAATGAACATAAGTTTCAAAAATAATATTTTTTAATATAATAATATACGAGGAAATTAAAAATAGCTATCCTATAAATGTTAATAGTAATGAACTAGACGCAAAATACAAAAATCTTATTTTTTTAAACAATTGTTTCTTACGATACCAAAAAAAAAAATAAGGCAGACATGTGTCCTGTATTCGATGATTCGTGTATAATAAATATTAGGGCCGTATTATAACGTTCTCCTGAACGTATGCGATGTCACAGCAAAATCATTCAGATATCGCGATGCTGGGCTCAATTTGGAGGCATCATTTCTCTAAATATATAAAAAGAAAATTTATGTTATGGTACCATGCCATGTCAGCCGTTAACTGTCCACTGCTGAACATTTTTTTTTATACTACTTAGAATGGCAAACAAGCTGACGGCCCACCTGATGGAAAGTGATAACCGTCGCCTATAGACATGAGCAGTACCATGGACATAACAGACTACTGTTTCGCCCATGATACCCCCCCATACGTTGCCATTCCTGAGGACTCAAATGTTATTCCTCTATAGCCAGTTAATTCACGCCATATCCCACCCTTCAAACCGAAACACAGCCATGCAAACACAACTGCTTTACGGTTGAAACACGAATAGGACAGAGGTACCCAAGCAATCGACTTTTGTACAAAGTCTCCCTCTGGTGATATGCCTCCTCAATTAGAGATTAAAAAAGATTTAGAGAAACGGCGAAAATATGACATCATGTTTTTTTTTTTAATCAACGTTAGTGTAATACGGCCCTTAATTTTATTAGCGTTTTGGCTCGTACAGGCCACTGTCCACAGCGCTACACGACGACCGCCGGCCCCGCGTAATGTAGCGCCCCCTAGTCCGCACGCAGCCTTACGTGCAAGCCTTAGCATAAGACGAGACTATTTAAAAATATATATTTAATAAACAACGATTAACTTGTTTTCTATTATTATAATTATTGCAATAATTATTATTTTAATGTGTAATGTAATAAATCGAATCAGTTTTACCTTGTTGTTTCATTCTTTGATATATGGTTTTCCCAAGAGACTACAGGGGCCTACCACGAAATGATATTCCGAAGTTTCGTACTCAATTTCGTGTTTTCATTCATAACTAAATTGGTCCAGTAAATGGAGCTCAGCATTTCGTTCGTCATAAATCCTACCATAAAAGTCCAAAAAATAATATTTTTAAAACGGTAAGTATTATGTAAATTTAACATCAAATTTGTGTTTCGTTCGGCTCTAAAAATTCGGAAAACATTTCATGGTAGGCCCTCAGCATGCGGTTCTTCAAAAGGGGGGTTAAGAGGTTTCTTCGGGGTCGGCAACGCGCGCGTAATACCTCTGGTATTGCGGGCGTTCATAGGCTACGGTAACCACTTACCATCAGGTGGGCCGTATGCTTGATTGTCACCTGTGGTATAAAAAATATGGGTCTTTTAATTTTGAACTATTTCTAATATTTGGGAAGTGCATATACTTCGTACTCGTATAGTGTATAATTGAAACATTATTGATATGAAGAGATTTATGTAGGGTGTACCTGGGACAGGTGACCAAGATGCGACCACGTCGAAACGTCGGCAATAATGAAGCAGGTATCTTGCTACTATTTACTTGTCAAAATTTCTCATCACGCTAAGTCCTGATAGTGTGTTTAAATATATTTATACCTTTTAAAAAGGCCTGCAACGCATTGGCGTTTCCCCTAGTGCAAAGGTTCCTAAACTTTTAAGATAACGAAACACCCACCAAGAACTCTCGAAGAAGTCTCATTAAGACCCTTCATATATATTTTTTTAAGTATGCCCCATGACGTGATTTCGTCAATCTAATGCACAGAGAACGTCAGTTGCACAGTACACGGTATGTACATACCTATTATTATACAAGGCGGAAGGGACAGGTTGTCGAAAACGAAAACAGCCGATTCAGATAAATGGCCTGAATCAGATGGCAGATTATTTTCCCACCGGAAATGCACCATAGCCATATTATTAAGGATAATTTTAACGCCGCGCAATATATTTGAAATTTTACGATCCACACGTAGATATCGAGCGGCCAATGGCGCTTCTTCATAGGTAATTACGTACGCTTGTACCGTTGATCTCACACAGCTGATTCCGTGCGTCGCAGTAGAATTTTAATACGTTTTTCACTATACAATATTATTATTTCTTTATATTATAACATAATATCATAGATTACAAAATTTAAAAAAAGAACAAAAAATAATTCGAAGTTTTCCGAAAAGAATTTTCACCGGTTTTAAGTTTAGAATAATGATCTGATTTCAGTTTCAGTTTTTGCCAACCTGTCCCTTACACCATTTGTACAGATATAGATTTTTTTTTCAAGAGTTGTAATTTTTTTAGGTTTGGCAATTTGATAATCTTTTTTCTAGGTTTAGTACTCTCAAAAATTTTTAGTCTAAAATATTAATCTATGAATATTAACACCAGCTTTAAGGAATACATTTCATTAATCAATAGCAGTATGTTACTGTATTAGTAACATGACGATTTTAAATTTATTTTAGTAAAAACATGATTTCGTCTAAACACTATAAATTCAAAGACGTGTTAAAAGAAAATAGCTTTATTATTTAAAATAGCATTTTTTTTTGTACAACTTGGGTAAGCAAACTAAGTGTCTATTGAAATACAGAGATGAGTAACAATATATTAAAGTCTACAGAATTCGTACGCGATGCTCCGTAGTGTAACACTAGAGGGCGCACGGAGCAAGGTGACGTCTGCAATACAAATAAGACGTCACTTTTAAACCATTTTAGGGTCGCCGACTGAAAATCGACGTCAATATTAGGAATAATTGCTACCTGAGAAGATTTTATATCTGCGGGGCGCGCATAATAGGGAAGGGAGATCAATGCCTTCTAATTCACCCCCTGGCGTAGTCTCTATTTTATTCTAAAGCCGCCGCATACGAATAAGACCGGAGTGAACATCTTTATAATTACCGTAGTATAGTCTATATAACTCTTTATTGCGCACAGTAGAGATGTATACAAGGAGTATTTATACAGAATGTGCATATACAAAAGGAGGCCTTATCGCTAAAAGCAATCTCTTACAGACAACCTGGTACAACAATAGTACAATATGCGTAGCACAATTTTGTCGTCATGATATAATAGGAGAGCAAATTGTAAAGATAATTTTATATATTTGATCGATATCCCGGTTCTCCCTGGAAACTATCATGGTTAATTCCTAATGAATTCATCATGATGAGCTAACTGGCCTGTTTTCATTCTCATCGATCACCCTTCACTGGTGCTCCGCCAGCGTATCCCGTAGGCGCAGGCGGGGTTATTATACCATTTTCGCCCATCAAAAAAGGCAAATTAAAAAAAAAAGTGCTCATAGGGTTCCCTACTATGTTTACTTTCACAATTGGTAAAATTTACAATGAAAGTTGAAATACGTCATATATTTACTGCTTACTAGCAAGGCATTGATTGAAGCAACGAATGCATGTAGCCCTAGTTAGCTAAGAAGCCTTATTTGATTTTATTTAATTTGCTAGGTAAAAGTATTACAAAATATATTGAAACGAATATCTACTTTTATCTTAAAACTTTAAGGCCTACCATAAAAATGTTTTCCGAAATTTCGGAGCCGAACGAAACACAAATTTGATGTAAAATTACATAATACTTACCGTTTAAAAATATTAAAATATTAATATCCTTTGAACTTTTATGGTAGGATTTATGAGGAACGAAATGTTAAGCTCCATTTACTGCGCCGTATTAGGTATGAACGAGAACACGATATTGAGACCGAAACTTCGGAATTTCATTTCATGGTAGGCCCCCCCTGATGTTTATATATCTCGCTACTGTTATTTTAGATAGGTATATTTATAGCATTAAAATTATGGCCTTTTGTTCATAATGCTAGGTTAGGGGTTGGCACCTGAGGCTTGTAAGCTACATACGGCTCTTTCGATGTGAAGCTGCGGCTCCATAGTTCCATAGACAAATATTTATTTAATAAAAAAAAAATTATAAATCGTTCTGATCGATTAACACGGAATAGGCACCAAACTTTACATATGCAACTTTTTATTATTGGCAAAAAATTTTGTGGCTCATTAAAAACTTTGAAATTTATAAATTGTAATTTTTTACTCTACTGAGTCAAAAGGTTGCCGACCCCTGTGCTAGATAGATCATTATTCATACATTTTTAATTGAAATAATTAAAAGGGATTCAGTTTGAACTCGCGTCTCAGACACTGGTACTTTTTATTGTCACGATTAGAGACACATATTTCACTATTACAAAACATCCGTTTCGAATTTATCAATTGCAATAGTTCACGTGAGAGGACGTTGGTAATCTTTTATAATTTTTCAAATAATTGTATGAACAGTGAACGCTAGAACTATTAATATATATAATGGAAACAAAAATAACTTAATAAATTCTTTGGCATAATGAAGCAGGCACAATTTTTTTTTAATAAATACATTAAAAAATAAACATTTAATAAATAAAACTCTATCAACAATAAACAGACTTTCAAACAACATCAAAATCACAAAAATTCAACACGATGATAATATAACATATAAAACATAGGCACTACCAACTTATCCATCTTATCTAATAAATAAATGTGCGCATAGTTGTTAATTTATCTCAAGTGATCACTCGAATTCTAACAATATTATACTTAAAACTTTACGTTATAATAAAATGAAATATTGCAAGACAGTGTATAGTTATAAATTATGTATCATATAACTATAACTACTTAATATATACATTTGTGACGTTTCTGAGACACCAATTCTCCAATTGAAATTTCAATTTTAGAAATAGGTTAATTGATTGATATCACAGCGAAATTTTTATAGTAAAAATCAATATGAAGCAGTTACTATAGATTCAAATCAAATTTATTATAATTTTAGTTTATAGTGGTAAATAACAATTTGGCAAAATTATCAAATTAAAATATTAGATTAAAAAATAAGTTTAGAGAAATGGCGTCTTAGAATCGATCCGTTGTCTATGGCCTACAATTGAAATACGCGTTGCAAAGATGGGGTTTATAGTAGTGATTACTTGCTCAATTAACTTATCATTGTGCTTTTCACAAGCTTCAGGATATTTAATATATATTATACAGTACTTTTTATATAATAATATTAATAATAATTTATTTATTTATTTCATTAAGATTAATACATGTGTCATATAATCCATAACCTTATACGATCTTTAGTTTGAGCATCATTTGGGCTCGTAGAATCGAGTAAATCTAACTTTAATACTTTTTCTTTGATGAAGATTAATTTGTATATTTAAATAATATTCGTATAATAAATTTAAACATTTTGCAGGAAAACGTAATGTATTTTATGGCAATGACGATCTTGTGAGTAAATACAATTTCACAATAACTCGACTGAACAATGTTCATAGAAAGATGCACTATATAATACATTCAGTGACTGTAATTTACAAAAGAAATAAAACACGACACGAACATTGTCACTATGCAAATTACTGTCTATGTAATAATATTGTAAAAGCCGTATCCAGTTTAAGAATGTAGTCTGTGAATCGTACAGTTAGCATCAAAAGTTGATAAATACTCACTGTTTTTTAAAACCCGTAAACATGTCTGCGTACATAGTATGTTAATAAAATTAGAGCTAGAATTTAATGAGCATCGTATAATGTTCAAATTAGTCGAATGTGCATAATAAGATATGTGTACGACGGAGCACAGAGATTTTGATAATCTTAAAGCGTTCATAGACTTTTGATGCTGACCGTAGCTACATCGACTCGACATTTATAGATTAATTGAGAAATGTGGATAGAAGGATGAGGCATGTTACTATAATGCCAATTGTCACACTCCAAACGTTTCATACAAAAATAATGTAATCTATAGGGGACGTCACTGTAGTTTGATTCAAAAGAATTAAATGTAAAACTGTTTTCTATTATTTTCTTCTTCTTTCTTTTTTTCTATATTATGTATTGGTTATTGCACCAATATATGTATAGACATTGTAACTACAATGTATAGATAATGCTATATACAGTGAACGCTCTATATAAACAAATAATTTGAACCAATTTCAATAAAAACAAATCTTATTAGGTAAAATTGCTTATAGGAAATTCAAAATTCAAAATACTTACCGAAAAAAAAGGAGTATAAAAATACTTACCGACTGGAAAATATTTTTACTTATTTCTTTTACTAACTAAGCTGGGAAAAATATAAAGAATGTTGCTTATAGAGTTTGTTTATATTGAGCGTTCACTCTATTACCCACCCTTACTCCTTATGGGAGAGGCCTATATCGTCCAATTATTTGTTTGTTTCAATTTTAATTAAATTCTATTGTAATAAATACAGGCAAATGTGTGTGTATTGGATATGCTTAGGATAGTTTTATCTTAATATACATACCACAGCATACATTTATCGTAGTTTAGCAGAAATAAACCAACCCTTAGTGGGTCGAGTTTTATTTCAATATAATTATTTGAAATAATAATATAAAAATGATGTAGAGAATTCGTACATTACTTTAGTATCATTGTCTCATTTTTGACAATTGTCTAAGTTAAATCCATTCTTATAACATATAACCAATTATAACATTGTCAAACAAATAAAATTTTTATAAAAAAATATACTTTAAAATAATTTATAAGACTTTTTAAGCAAATCCGCAAAAACTTTGACTAGTATATTGTGGAACTACTCGTAAAGTGTAAAAACCCTAATAAAAATTCATTCACTAGACATTTTAACAGCCCAAATTCTCTAAAAATATAATATATGCCTCCACTTATTATTCTATACTATAAAATGTTTAAATATGACTTTAAATAAATACTTGAAATAAAAAAGTATAGGTAACGTAACTACATAATTTATCAAAACATTATAAATTTCCTAACATCTATAGCTATAAGTTGCTTCAGGAGGAACGGTAACTATATAACTAATTGTGAAAACATATTACCAAATTTTAAATACATTTTTTTTTTCTAGTTATGAGTTAAATTACAAATTATTAGCAACATGTTAAGTATTTTACCAGTAAAACAACATTTTTTCTGATGCATCATGAGTAAAAAATGTGAAAACATTTTGAAGTACCCATATTTAAAAGTGCATAAAGCTATCGACTTAAGGGTTACTTTAAATTATTTTTCGTTTACGAGCATTTGGGAATAAAAGTTCAAGCCTCCTAGATAAGTAGCAAACGAATTCATCGATGGAATCGTAACCGAAAGCGGGCTCATGAGTTGGAATGAGACATCTGACGTTGCTATCTCTTTCTTACAAACTCGTTAATGATGTTGATTCCATAGATGAATTCGGTTGCCACTCGTCTAGATGGCCAGTTCACTGATAGAGTACGGGTTTAAAAAGTTACTAAGAGTTTGATTTCGCCCTGTGTAGATACTGTCCCTAGATACTGTCTACATTGTCTATGGAGATAATTCGGAACTGAGAATAACTCGTTTAATTATATGCAACCTATTATATAGATAATTACTAGAACATTCTATGATGTACGTCGTATGTAAGTTTAGTATTGTTTTATAGATGAATAGCTACTACTAATAATTAAATTTCCCTATTCATTTTTTATTTACAATTACTCAAGATTGGTTAAACTACATAACACTACAATCACGAGAAAATTACATGAAAAGCAGCACCACTATTAAAATAAATACGGTGAATAGCACCGTAACATTTGATTCAAAAGCTAAAGATATCTCTAGAAAGTTTTTTTTTTTTTTATATAAGTACTTATAGATATTATGGAAAATATATACAATTAAAGGTGTAGCAATTATCATTCTATATACTAATATTCAATAAACGCTTAAATATAAATAGGAAATATAGACAAATTTATCTAGAATAAGTACTTATGCCATTAAGCAAAAGTTCCAAATATATAAATTTAATTCCGATTGACTAGTCGTTACTAGGTAACATTCTATGGATATGTTACAAATTACAAGTTAAATAATTCCTAATCTTTGAAAAATAGGGGGAAAAGATTTTTTTTTTATTTGTACATCCTTTGTACTCCAATTTGAGCTGTTGGAAACTTGGAAACCAGTGCAATTAGACAATTGTATCAAACCCATAGACAAGCATGGGAAGGCACGACTTCAACAAAAAATTTTAAAACAGCCAATTTTGCGTTAATCAGGACACATTTGTTTTATATAGTCTCTGGTTATATTATTATTATACTCTGTGGTTATACTATTATGATTAATGTGAATGTGCCTTCCCGCCATTTTGTTTAACCTTTTTATAAAGCGAATTAAACCCGGCATGTGCAGGACGTGGATGTATCCATATTTTTATTAGAAATCGTTCTTAACACGTTTTTCTAAAAAAAATAGGTGTAATTTGTTTGGTCCGCAAGATTACCTAAAATTTTGGTGCTGCGAACACAAGTGACATCGTCCGAGATTTACCATGTCCGTGTCTATTATTCTCAAACATATTTTTTCTATCTGCAAGCGGCAGTCCGTTTTCATTAGGTTTATTACACTATCACATATTTATAACTATACGTGTGTACCTAATATAACAAAAACAAGATACGTATGAAAAATAATCTCACTAGACTATTTCTAAGCCATAGAAGATAATTTTAAATTTTTGCTCATATTAAGTGTGCGTTAAAAACTTCATAAATTGTTTTTATTATACCACTAAAGAGTCAAGCTAGCATACAGCCCACATGATGGTAATCAGTTACCGTAGCCTATTAACACCTGAAAAACCGCGGGCATTACGTGCACCTACGATTTACATAATTAAACCTATATTTTGATAGTGTAATAAAGGACTTGGGCCACCACTGTACCGTTCTAGTATGAGATATAGCCAATATATATGAGTGGTTCCTAATGCGGTCTGCCGCTCTTCCCGCTGCGCTGTGGGCTGCTCGGCACGGATGAGGAGAGTCCAGCGTACTCGTGCGCTGTCAGCGACTTGTCTACGAGACTCCGCTTCAGGTACTCCGATATATGTTGCACAATGAGATCAATGGCCACTGAAACGATTTAAAAAAAAATTAAATAGATTTTACCTGGACTTTTTTTTAAATGGATGATAATGAAAAGGCAATCCCGCTTGCGCTAACGGTATACGCTGGCGGAGCAACAGTGAGGAGGGAAAAGTAAGGATAAAAAGGCAGATCAGTTAGCCCATAGTGATGAATTCATTTGGAACTAAGCATGATGGATTCTAGATGGAACCGCGAGGAGTTAGACCTGACAGGATGTATTGCTAGCAATGGGGCTCCTAATCCCCATTACTAACAATCCTTTCTCCTCCTCTGTAAACTGAACCACTCTCCATTTTAATTACCTTCTGTCTGTAACCTATGAAGTAATAAATATAACATAAGAGTATTTTATTTCACTTCTCGTATGATTTGTATATTTTTTTGCACAATAAAATTTGTACAAATGACGAGATTATTGCTATATGATATTCTCTACCAGCTTTATGACGTATCCTTTTTATTATTTATGTAATATTTAATTCAAACTCTTTTAGCTGTTCATTTTGTTAAAAATAACCCAAGCAACCCAAATAAACAAAATAACCCAAGCAAGCCAATGTTTATTGTTATAAACATTGGCTTGCTTGGATTATTTTGTGCCACTAATGTTTCTACTACAAAATAGCTGTAATTGCATGCTTACAGCCGACGGTTACTACTTTCCATCAGGTGGGCCGTCAGCTTCTTTGCCATTCTAAGTTGTATAAGAAAAACATTATTATTTTGTAAATCTATGTTAGCCAAAGAATTAAGCATAGATAAATATCACACAAGTATATCCCATGATGGGTTAGACAGAGGTATTTGTTGAAATTTGTAATGTGGTGAATGTAAGAACATGAGAATACTTATTCTAAGATATACCAAATTCCTTGTGGATGAAAGATTTTTTTAATATCTTCAAATAGTTTTATTTTTTTTTTTTATTATGAAATTTTCTAGTTGTTTGTTTTTTTTTAATAAAACAAATAAAATATTCTATATACAAATAGTATATTTACCATATTTTTGTGACAAATTTTATTAAAATCGTTGGTACATGGGTGGGTTATAACCTAACTTAGCAGACAGGATACTTCATATACTGTTTTACGCGGGAAAAACCGCGGAATACAGTAATACTAGTGAAAAATATAATTGGTGAATTAATAATGAAATTATAAGTAGACATTGTAAATAAAAATGCGTAGCAATGTAGCAAACACTTTATTTACTTATTCAATTAAAATTCACAATAATATAAATTCATTAAAGAAATGCTTTATATCATAATACGGGGAATAATACATAATATATAATTGTTACTAAAACGTTAAAGAATATTGTGCAATGTTGTTGTAAACCGTAACAATTCTTAATCAGTACAAAACTCTGCCTCCTTGGAGAAGTGGCAAACGATTCTATCGATACAAACATTGTCGCTACCGAATCTATGAGATTGAATTAAAAGGCAATGCATTGTCTTTTTTAATACCACAATAGCAAACATGCCTACAACCAGTCTCTTATATTATAAAATATACACTAAGTCTATGGCCCGTCTAATGATAAACAATTACTGTAGTCTATGGACGCCTGCAACACTAGGGATGTTACGTGCGCGTTACCGACCCTTAATACACTCTTTTTGGAGAACCCCGTACTGTAGTATCTAGGGAAAACCTCGATAGGGAGCTCATTGGTTTTCGTTCTTTATCATGTTATTGTCAACCGAAACTATTTAATCGATAAATTCGTTTGCCATTTACCTAGGTGAGCTGATTAGAAATCATAAAATAAAAAGTCACAAAATGTAAATAAGTCTCGTATTATAAAAAACGGATATTGCACATTAAAATTCATTAAAAATTCATTTATTGAATTTTAAAACGTACTGTTGATCTCTTTTGATATAAGTATGAATGAATGTTGTTAAAAATATTTTGTGGCTTTTTTACATTCTAAAACAAATTTGTGTAAATGCAAATAAAAAACGTCCTAAAACAGAATTAATTACAACATATAACAGTTTTGAGAGACTTTGCTGAATTACACTATACAAAATCCAGGAATATAAAAAGAATCTCCACTATCTATCAATTATATTAGACAATAAATCAAATTAATTACAACACTAACATGACATTTTTTTTTCTAGTCATCCTTATATATTTTTTTCACGATCACTACTACGATTTATCACATGATCAATGATTGGAATTTAACAGGGCATCTGTATCTCCATAATTTGAGTACTGTAATAAGCAATAGACAATTACATATTTTGTAGCAGTAGTAGAAAGTAGTATTAGTAAGTGGTAGTAGTAGTAAGTGGTGGTAGTAGTAAGTAGTAATAGTAAGTAGTAGTAGTAGTGAGTAGTACAAATGGCCAAACTTTTTTTTATAGTCCCCAAGATACAGGTCTGGTCTAGTTTGGGGACTGATGGTAATGCAGACTTTTTTCTCGTTCAATATAAATTGTTAAAATTGTAAATTGTACTTTATGCAACTGTATCTCACTTGAATAAAAATTTTCTCTTTTTTCCTTTTTTTTTTGACATGTGACATTTGTACTTGAAAAACTGTTTTTTCTAATAATTGTTAGTAAATATTTTATGAAAGAATGAATGTCATGAATTGACAATAAAAGAATGAATGAAATAACAATCGTAGACTTGTATGAACAGCGAGTGAAGTACAATTAAAAATTACGAAATAAAAATCTAGTACAGTTATATAAAAGATCGATGAATGCTTACAGATTTCTTAGTCGGAAATATTGTAGAATATATAAATACAAATAAATAGTTGAAGATTAATTTAGTGTAAGATGGGTACACGAGATAAAGATGTCTATGGTAACAGATGCCCTTTATTTTTCATTATTGGTACATGGCTTCTAAGTTTTCACTAAATGATACAATTTGGGGAAAGCAATTAGTCTTTGTAGTTTGAATCAGTCTGTAATAAACATATTTTATTTGGAACTTGTCTTGAAATTCACTACATTTTAACCAAAAATATGTACGCACAACGTAAAATTATTAAAAAACATTATGTACAGTCATACCGTAGATGCTCGTTTTCTTTTTTAAGATATAATTATTCAAAATTTGAATTCATTCTCATTCAAATAATTCATTATTTTCACAATATTCTACCACAAAATAACGATTGCATTGTGAGGTTATTATGCCTATATTTAAACTAAAATTAATAATTAATTAAACAATAATCCTTAATCATTATACATGAATATGTAGCGCATTAAGTATACCATAGATACTGCAGTATCATGTAATAATTTTCGCGCCTAAACCTTCGACATAGTCTGAATAAAAAAGTTATTCGGGCACCAGCTACAGACTATAAAATTAAATTGACATAATGACGATGGCTATACTTTTTAAATTTAATAGACCACAATATGTTGTCTTCATTCAATAGATATTTTAATAATATTTCGAGTAAAGTGAAGCTTTGCTTTTTTAACTCAGTGATATATACTTTATCGTAAAATATTCTACATTCCTGCAGAGTGGTTGATAATTTCAAAACAGGTACGAAGCTGTAACTCAAACGCTAAGAACACTAGCTGGACATATTTACGAATATAATATACGTGTCGAATATAAAGTAATACATGGACTTCAACTATAATTACGCTTGATATGTTGAAACTATCGTATATTTTCCATATTCGGTAGACTATCAGATTCCGTACGTGTAGGAAGCTATTCTGTCTGAAAGAATGGACCACACCTTCCTTTTCTGTGAGTGTAGTATGAGACGACTAAGGAGGGTGAGAAATGGGCAGTAACTTTTAAAACATCACGAAAGCCTAACTGCGGTTGCCAACCCGCTGGCGTCACTAGTGAGATAATTAGAGAATATATATAAAATAGGAAATATATACAATATAGAGAATGCCATATGGCATAAAGCTCGCCACTTGTACAAAGTTTTATTGTGCAACAAAAATATATAGAAAAAAAAATCTCACTAGTGACTGTTAATGCAATTGAAAATTGTCACCATCTTAACATGCCACAACAGCACAAACCCAAGAAAAAAATATTTGTTTCTATTTTCCTACATATTTTTATATTTTATAGTTTATAATATATATTATATTTTTCTTTTATTCTATTTGAATATGCACAGTTTTTAATTACGGTGCCGTTAACAGAATTGAGAATTACATAAAACATTTCAAAATGTGTGCATTCGATTTTCAAATTGTCAGAATTCTAATACGGAAACTTAATTATGAAATCGTACGTGTGTATGCAGCCTTTTGCATACGATAATAGGATTTACATCCTATTACACGTCGGCTAAGCTAGTTTCTATTTACTAAACTTTTATTTATACTTTTTTTTATTTATACTTGACATATTAAAATATGTGCAATATAAAAAAAAAAAAACAAAAATAGATAAAATATCGCTTCACAACTACTATTTTTTTGTGTAAACAATTATAGATAAAATAATTTTAATTGAAAAAAAAAATACATCGTACTTTCTTAAAAATACATTTGTTATAGATAATATTTGTGCTAATAAAGGAAAATGTAAACTCGGTGCTAATCTTACACATTTAGTGATAAGGTACTTGACGATCGAATTAAAAAAAAATGCTGTTTGGGATACAAATGGGTAAAGTTAAAAATTAAATAACTTACCAGTTCAACTATTTGGATAACAACAACCAAAATGATAAATAAACTTTAGCGTATTTCATTGTTCATTAAATTAAAATCATTTATATAGGATCTATGTCACTGATATACATAACTTTTAAACCCTACCCCATTAAGTTTACGTAATCATTTTTAACTTTAAAAATTTTATTTATTATGTAATATATTTTAAAATTGTTAATTTCATGATTATTAAAACCATATATATGTATTGTTGAATAATAACTGTAGGTATTGTTATAAGTTATGTCCGCTTTACTCACGTTTCAAGTTCAGAGATGTTCGACTAGTTTTGAACTGTAATGGTCGCGCAGTGCTGCTCGCTACACAGCCGTGGAATGTGCTCATAAATAAGAGCTATCGAATTCGAAACTAGTCGGGAATTCCCGAATCTAAAAAGTGAGCAAAGCCGATATAAATAAATACAATACATATGTTTGTAGTCAAATACCATATCACTAGTTAGTAAGCTATGATCTATAATAAGATTGTGTTCTAGAAAAAAAAAACCGTCTTCAGTTATGGCAATACCAGTTACTCTGATTTAAAAACTAAACTATTGAAGCGATTTGATAAAATTACTATGGTACCAATCTGTAAGTATATCTTTTAAAATAAAAAAAAAAAAATTCAAATCGGTTTACAACTGACCGGGTTATAAGGCAATAAATATAAAAAAAAATATTTGAATTAAGAACTCCTAGAATTCCGTTTAAAATTCTTAAAACTACTCTCCCTGAAAACATCAGCCTTATAAATAGATAAAGAATTAAACAACTACGCTAGATAATATAAAATAATACGTAAAAATACATTGGGAAGTAAATGGATTACTTGAATTAATAAGTATACAATATATATCAGGTATACCTGAATATTAGCGATAATTCAGCTTTCACGCACATTTGAGATAAATAGGTAAAATATCTCAAGTCTCGTAATATTATATCTCTATACAATATCACTACCATTTATACATATATATTCACGTCTGTATCCTTACAGGTTAGGCAGAACTGACTAATTTGTATCACATTAATATTTCTCTATCATATACAATGTTGTATGAAAAAAAGTAATAAAATAAATCGCTTATGGGTTTGTCTGAAAATTCTTCCTGTCAACTATTTAGTACATTTAATATTGAGAATTCTTAAAGTAAAATTAATCAAGTGAAAATTACAATAATTTATATTGATCACGCATTATAAATACGTGGTCAAAGTCGATATATTCGGAATCGAATAATAAATTCGGATTTGCCGGACTTTTTTCGGACTCGGTTAAGTGCCGTTATTCATAAAAAGATAATTTGTTGTGCTACACGTGACAGATGGCTTATAGAAATGGAGTCTGAAATTAGTCGAGCAATCCCGAAAACACCCGAGTAAAGCCGAAACAGATAAGATTAATTCTTATCATTCAAAACGTCAAATCAAACGTGTTTACTGTTTTCTCACTAAATTATAAAATAGTTTTATACACAATGTATCTCAAAGATGCGTTGAATTATTAAAAGACAATTACTCGTAATACTAACATTACATTAATATAAAATTGAGGCATAAGTGTATGTATACTGTGTCATAGACAATATAAATTCGAGTACATTCTATGTAATATTAAAAATAGAATATTAAAAAGTATACGGGATGTAGAGTGAAATGTTTTTTTCTTTTTTTACAGATCTGTTGATTAAAAAAATAAATGATATAATGCCGCATATATAACAGCATAGCGCAGGTTTTGACACCAGTATTAAAAAAGTGCTCAAACATTCTTAAATTTAACACATTTTTTTCTTCGAATGTAAAATAATATTAAAATTGTAATAAAAATGCAAACTCTTTCTCATTATATAACGGCAGTTGAAATGTCATAAAATGCAAATTTTATTTAGGTTGGAACTAGAAGACGCTGTGCAGTATATTTACTACTAAATATTTAGTCATTTTTCTTATGAAATTTAAACATGAATCAGGGACTGTTGATATTGTTTTAATTTTAATATCATGCATTTTATTAATCAATTCAGCATTTCCATACTGATTTCATTAGGCTTAATCTTATAATTATATAACTATATCAAATTATAAAGCTAATTTAATGATTCAATTGAAAATTACACGTACACTACATGTACATAAGGTAAAATATCTTATTTCATTATATCATGATAGTGGAAACAGTCAAAAAAAACAATGCCATGTAAATATCAGACACTGTAACAAATTTTCGCACAATATTTATTAGAATCAGTTGTCAAAAGAGAACATTTTGTGCTTCAAATATCTTCAGTACATGTATATATATAACATATGTATAGCAAATTAATGCAACTTACAACTTATCCGGTTATGTAGGAATAGACAAGCACTCTCTATACCTCTTATCACCATAGACTATCGGCTGAGCGTATCCTCTGAACTGCCAGACATCCTCCTGCCGTTGGTGCCTTCGTCCTCGTGTGTCCCGTTGCATGTCCCATTTGGAATAATCTTGGCGGCCGTCGGTCTCTTCTTATACATTATATCCCAAATATGATGAACGATTAAATCAATAGCCACTGCAACAACGGAAAACGGATCTTATAATCCATACGCATAAGGTGCTGATCGGTTTAGCAGCTACAAAAGAGCATAGCCGCTGCAAGAAGTTTTTTTTTAAATAGAGTATTACACGATGTGATTTGCGACCTCGTTGCAGTGGCTATGATCTTGTTTGACTTACCTCGAATTTAAATTTTTATATAAATAATTCACTATTTAACGATGCATTTGATTTGATATAAAAGGAAAAACCGCAATCCATTTTATAACGACGGCCATATAGAAATAAGATTTATATTCCTTTGACTGGTTGATGGTCGAATGCACTCTTGTATGAAGTCTTAGACAACTAATCTTCTTGTATAATATATTATACAAAGTGTAACGAAAAAAGAACAACATTTTAAATCCAAAGATATTTGAATTGAATAAATTTCCATTTCCCGAGGAACAGAGTTGGAATGTGTGATAAAGAACTAAACGTGTTTAGATACATTCACAGGGTGAATTTACAGGGTACAGAGGAATAACACCTGAGTCCTCAGGAATGGCAACGCATGGGGGGTATCATGGGCGAAACAGTATACTCTGTAATGTCCAGGGAGACGGTTACCACTTTCCATCAGGTGGGCCGTCAGTTTGTTTGCCATTCTAAGTTGTATAAAAAAAAATCATTTATAATAGTACTAATTTTTACCCGCGACTATGTCCGCGTGACGGGGATATATTTATTGACCGGGATAAAAAGTTTATATCGTCCTCCATCCCACATAGCACATTTAACAGTGATTAGTTAAGACGTTAAGTCGTTAAAAGGTAACAAATAAACGATATTTTTTTTACTTTCACATTTATAAATTAAAAGATTGATGAATGTGGAGGAAGCGAAAGAAGCTTGTTTGAAACCAAGCATTTGGCGTTCCGTAGTTTCTGCCTACCCCAATGGGAGAAAATCGTGACAGATATGTATGTAAGGATTATATATATCACCCACTGCAGACCACATTGTCCGCGTATCAACAGGTGGGGTACATCACTTTGGTCAGATATGATAGGGAAAAAATTATTCAGGCCGCTCGTTTTTTCCGGTCATTCGTTACACCCTGTATAATACTTTATAACATATTTGTTAACGATGGCGTAAGACGTGTATATATAAAAGAACATATAAAGACAAGATTTTATTTAAAAAAAAAATCACCGAGTGTAAATTGAACTCGCATAAAATCAACGCAAATAAAAAAAGGAGTGTATAAATTCAACTTTTGCGCTATATTTTTATGTTTTATAAGAAATGAGACTCGTAATTTTTATTTTGTCATCGTTTACCTAAATTATCAATTCTCTATAGAGTCTATCACTTAGATCGAATGATCCTCTATCTAGTATATTTTTATATACCAATTAAGAAATTGTTCCTTTTTTAAAATTTCAAATAAGTAATCCCAAAAAACTAGTCTATGTTAACATGGCACGCTCCTTTAACTTTTTTTACCTCAATGTGTGTGACCATATACAGACATTGCTGCTCTGTTTTAATTACGAGGAAATATCTTCAGTAGCGGTCTGGCCAGAGAAGTATTATACTCCTTGGACGGAACCTTGTAAATATGTTTACACACACATTTACATTTCTTTGGACTTTGGAGGGGCATGCCATTTTATCGTAGACAATCTACACAAGTAATCAGAAACTTACCCAAGTTGTCGGCACCCCTGGGGATGATGACGTCAGCAAACTTCTTAGTCTGCAAGAGAAATCATAGCATCATTAGCATAAATAGGTGGTACGTAAATAAAAACAATTTGAACACAAAACATGTACAGTATTTGAAGACTTACCGGCAAACAGAATTCTTCGAATGCTGGTTTCACGAAATTCATATACTGATTAAGTACTTGCTCCAAGTCACGGCCGCGCTCCATTATGTCTCGTGGTACTGCAATTATTTAATTTTATTTTAGTGTGTATTTTGTGTTCTATTCAGATACGTGGTTGACGTAAAAGGCACTAGAGACTAAGTCGACTGGTCGAGGAATGGGTAGTAGCGCCCCTAAAAGCCGATAAAAAATATGCCACCCCCTCCTTTCCCGTAGGCATCGTAAAAGGCGACTAATGGTCGAACGATGGGCAGCAGCGTTCCTCTTAAAACATCGCCAAAGGCTATCTGCGGTTGCCAATCCGCCTGTCAAACGTGGCAATTAATAGCAAAACCCCTCCTTATAGGCGAGGCCTATGTGTGTACAGTGGACAGTTAATGTTTGATATGATAATGAGAGATATAAAATAGGGTCAGAGTAAAATATTCCAGTAACTTATTTGCTTAATTTATAAAGATTTTTTTGTACCCATCTTAGTAATATAAGAAATTTGTAATCAGACTATGAATGTATGTGAGAGATATTTTGAAAAAAATGAATAAAAGAGGTGTTAATAAAACCAAAAGAAGCTAAAAATTTTTTTTTTCTGACTGTATATTTGTTCGGATATCACGCAAACACTATTACACCAAATTAGATGCGCTCTTCACAGTTGTGGTTCTGAAGGTATAACTTAAAATCTGGTGTCTGTTTTATCTTAACACATCTTTTAGAATTAGTCTTGAATTGGTTTTCCTACTGAAATCTACGTGTAAGAAGTAGTGAGTAAAAAGCTAGTAGTAAAGTAATAAAGACGTCGTTGAAAGAAAAAACTAATTAATTCATCTGATTAGATTAATTAATTCGTTCTTTTTTTCATATAATAAGTGTTAGGTAAAGAGAAGGGAGAAGGACAAATGTGTAGGTTTTCTTACATGCGTTCATATTTTATTACGTTCAACCAACATTTGTTGATTTTGCTGCGAATTTGCTAAATGATACGCGGAGACTGCGGCTGATTACATTATGCGTAACTGGCGGAGATTTGTCGAGGTCTTTACAAGATTTGTCCTACTCGACATGCAGTTGGACGACAGATAGTTACTTCTCTACTCCCAATGTGATTTGATCGCGAATATAGATAGATAAAGAGGGTAGAAGGATATTGAGACAATAAACCAGGTCGATGATCAGGTAATTTAAGAATGTTAAGTAAAAAGCGGTTACCTCTCCTGGCGAGCCTCGTGTCCGAGTCCGTGTCGACGAAGAGCTTCATGTGGAACAGCTCACGCACCTCCGGGAAGTAGAAGACAAGTATGCCCTCGATTAGCACCACATCCGCCGGGTAGATTGTGTGCGAACGATGCGGGCTGCAAGATTACACATTACACTGACTCTAGCTCTTTTATTTAACTTAGAATGGTAATCGAGCTGGTGGTTATTGGAAAGAGGTAACTGTCGCCTACACACGTAAACAACAGCACAGGATATGCTGTGACGCCCATAATGTCTCTCATGTATTATAACTATGATGTTGCTATTTTATCTCGTAAATTACAGAGTACTTATCATCATATCAGCCGGTAACTGTCCACTGCTGAACAAAGGCTCTCCCAAAAATAGGAGGGTTGGGGCGTCGACAATAGTCGCGACGCAAGTGAGTGTGTAACTTCAAAAAGAAGTTTCTCAAGTTCGTCCTTCCGTTGTATTTTTTCATACTTGTTACCTCATAACTCAGTCAATTATAAACTGATGTGGAAAATTCTTTTTTTTTTTTTTTATCAGAAAGAATATGCTTTATATATTGATCCTATAGAAATTTTATCAAAATAAATTCAGTAGTTTAAGTTTTAATTCGAAATAACTAGTTTTGACACAATTGAACTTATTTTTTTATTTTTGAGAAACTAATTATTCACGTGGATGACAAAGGAATGGTAAAAAGGTATCCCTGCCGAGGTTTTCCCAAGAGACTACAGCATGGGGTTCTTTAAAAGAGGGGTAAAGAGGTTTCTTCAGGGTCGGCAACGCGCGCGTAATACCTCTGGTATTGCAGGCGTACATAGGCTACGGTAACCGCTTACCATCAGGTGGGCCGTATGCTCGTTTGCCACCTAAATGGTATAAAAAAAGAAGTAAACTGATGATCTATTTTGTGAAAAGCCCTTAGCTCATCAAACAATAAACGGATCTGTGAGCAATAATAACAACTTACTTGATGGAATTTGTGATATAGTCATATTCTGGCACCTCGACCTTCTTTCCCGCCAGAATATCCCTAAGCACAGACAGGAGTTTTTTATCATCAAATGCATCGGGGTGATCGAAGTTGAACTGGCCCCGTTCGGCCCTGAGCCTTTCTGAAGGCGCCAGGGTACGGTAGAAGGAGTCTTGGCTGATGCATACCACCCGCCGCTCTGTCTGCTCTTTGTGCTGTTGCCCAAGTTTCTCCATGATACGTTGGCATACTGTTGACTATAAAAGATGAATCATATATATATATATTCAACCAACTTCAAAAAGAAGGAGTTTCTCAATTTGGTTGTCCTTTTTTATGTTTGTCTCTTTCAATTCTAATCTGATAAATATATAAATATAGATATGATATATACTTACAGAATAGTTGCATCGAAATTTTATGAAATTGATTTAATAATTTCGTTTCTAAATCAAACTCAAATTATCTTTATCCAAATAGACTTTTACAAGCACTTTTAAATATCTGTTAACACTGTTGTGTTGTGTGATATATATATATATATATATTAAATTGTACTATTTTTAAAATTACAAGGTCATTAAAAAGCTCATACAATATCAACTAACACCATTCATGTTTGTTATCCAAATAACTACTTATAGTTAAGGCTTTGTTCAATAAGTATTTTTAATAATATTTTTAATTTATTAAAACATAGATCCAAAATATCCTTTAATTTTATTACAACATTTATTAACTTTTTCTAAATGTCAATATAAATGGTTTAGTTGAACTCAGTTTTTTTGGGGCACACATACTTTATTTATGTTAAACATTGATAAATATATGTTTACATTAACATAATAACCACCATATGCCATTGTAACTATGAATAAAAACCATAATGAATAATTATCTGTTTCCTGTAGTTTTGACAGTGTGCATCAGCATACAAAGGAAGACTTTGTACAAAAGTCAATTGCTTGGGTACCTCTGTCTCATTAGTGTTTCTACCGTGAAGCAGTTGTGTTTGCATGGCTGTGTTTCGGTTTGAAGGGTGGGATATGGCGTGAATTTACTGGGTACGGAGGAACACGTACACAACACCTGAGTCCTCAGGAATGGCAACACATGGGGGCATCGGAATCCACTTAAAGTAATTCTTCTTTTCTTCCCATATGGGCATCATGGGCGAAACAGTATACTCTGTTATGTCCACGGTACTGCTCATGTCTATAGGCGATGGTTACCACTTTCCATCAGGTGGGCCATCAGCTTGTTTGCCATTCTAAGTTGTATATAAAAAAAATCTTGTAACAAACATAATTTTACATTATCTTATGATATTAATAAGATATCAACATAATGATAGTCCAGCATTTAAAAGGAACACCCATCATATTAGGACACAAAACTAGTCCATATTATCAAATTTGTGCCACATTTATAAAAATGTCAAACATTTCATAAACCTATTCTATCTATTGAATTGTTTCATCTCTTACTTTTACACTAAATTCCCTATTAGAATGAAAGTAACAAAACAGTGTAGCAATTAAAATAGATTTGTAGAAGGTTTTAGTTTTTATGAATAGAGGGTAATTGTCTAGTTATTTTAATTAAGTAGTTCAATATAATTATGAAGCTAAACATCCATAGGCTATGGTATTTATCATCAGACGGGTCAAATGCTTGTTTGCTACCATAGTAGTATAAAAAAATATATATGTAGGGAAATCAACTTAAGGAGGTATATCAGAAGTAAAACCATTTTTTTCTATGTAACTTAGAATGGCAAACAAGCTGATGGCCCACCTGATGGAAAGTGGTAACCTTCGCCTATAGACATGAGCAGTACCATGGACATAACAGAGTATACTGTTTTGCCTATGATACCTCCCATGCATTGCCATTCCTGAGGACTCAGGTGTTATTTCTCAGTACTCAGTAAATTCATTGCCATATCCCACTCTTAAAACCGAAACACAGTTGTGCACACACAACTGCTTTACAGTAGAAGTATGAATGGGTGCCCAAGCAAATGACTTTCATACAAAGTCTCCCTCTGGTGAAATACCATTTCCTGGGATGTTCTCACTACTTCTTAGAAATTTACATCATATTAATAAGTAATACTTCCTCCAAAGGTAGTGTGTCACTTAAAAGCACTACTACCTTGCAATAGTGTTTGTACACAATAAATCGAAATAAAATCATAAAATCTTACTTTTAAATATTAAATTCCAATAAAAAGACAAAATTAATTAATATTGGGTATAACAATGTATAATTTGAGTTCGTGGATACCCTTAGGTGTTGTTGTTAACAGATTGAATTTTTAGTCAGTGGGTACCCTAAGGAGTAAAGTAATAAATTTGCATTAGTAAACAAGACACTAAAGCACTGACCATAAAAGTACTATCGCGAGATTAGCCCAACATTCATACTGACAATTCGTAAACATCCTTTGTTTGTAGTTTAAATTCCATATAAAAATTTTCGCAAATTAAAATTTTGTAAGGAAATAAGAGGACCCACTAAACAAAATACCCATCAGGTAAAAATTCTTCTTCGGTGGCAAATTACGTAATTATATTCGAAGCAGAAAAATCAATAACTTGTAAAAATTTGAGGTTACCTTGCCACTAGCAGTTCCACCAGCTACCCCAATAAGAAATGGAGTTTTGCTCTCTATATTGTTTGAATTTGTAAAATCCACACTCTTTTCCGCCATTCTGCTACTGAATATAAATTTATATGGTGCACCTAAAACTAAACAATTACGAGACGCAAAAACACGAGTACGTTGCGAAATCGTTCTAAACATTTGCTAAATTCTGAATCGCAAATTATGGATTGACAGTTGACAATTTAGACTCACTGACAGTTGATTTGACGGCAGCAATTAATGTTGCCATAATTTTTATTTATCCAACTACGATGAAAAGGACTGTTGTTATCGAGAGTATATTAATGAGTATCTGGATTTGCATATAGGTAAATAATAATAATGTATTGATGAATTTTAGTAATGGCAGCCATAGATATAAAAATAAGCAGCATATGATTGGAAAATTATTTTAAATTACTATTTGCAAATTGTTTGTAGCTTCATATTAGTTCATTCCAGTAGTTTATTATTTATGTTTTTATATGAATTTTATGAGGCTTTACACATTATTTTCCCTTCTAATGATAAAATTCGTTATTATTTTTTAGCATACACAGTTGTAATTAATTTATGTCTTGAACTAAGTAAGTTATAATATTTTCTAGTAACTTTTTTCATTACGTTTATGATTTCTGTACATGTTATAACGTACTACTTAACTACTAAGTAGAGACAGATGTATATGTTTCTTTTTCAGCATAACTACTGCAACTATTGTTTTTAGGATTGATTTAAATGAAATTAGTACAAATAACATGAACATTATATTTTAATGTTGTAGGCATATAGACTATACATATATAAATAGGTATCTAATAAATTCATACACTTTTGGAATGTATTTATATATATATTCGAGAATTCATTCGAAATTATTTACCACAATACAAAAACAATTATCATATAAAAATAATAATATATATTTTGATGTACAAAATAATATTATTCAGACTTCCATTACAAAATATTTATAACAAAAAAATATAGTACTTAAAGAACATTTGTAATAATTCTTTCTCCAAGGAAGAATTTATTTCTTGATATGACTCAACAGAATGGCTTAATTTATAAACTTGGCAACTGCAAAACTACTCAAACATCATTTTAAACAGTCAAGTTTCTTAATTTTTGGTCAGCTTGCCTCAATGCTGTAGCCATTTCTAATTGTTTTACCCTAAGACGTGCCCAAACAAGATAATCCTTGAGCCCAATTATTTGAGCGGCTATAAGAGCTGCACTATCTGGATAAATAACTGTTGCACAACCGAGACCTGATGGCACTGATAATGATGACCAGATATCCTGAAAGGAAAATATAAAAAAAATATAAATACTTTTATTGATTATCTGACAGCCAAAGAGAGAGAGCTAGATAACTTTTTACATTTTCGGATTTTTAATGTTAGTTTGTTAAGATTATCTATATATTTTTTGATTCATGAATTTTAAAACACAACATAAGGTGGTTAGTTCAGAACAGTACTTTATGACCATGTGATGGGGTGATGATGCATCATTATTACGCACCTGAACTATTTTATCCGATGGCGGTGGACAGTTGATAACGGGGTATGAAGTATTCCCAGAGAGCACAGGTCCAAGGCCGTTAGACCGCCCAGCGACAGCAATGAATACCAAAGCACCGTGGGTGTCTTCGTACTGCTGCATTATTCGAAGAGTTTCTTCTGTAGCCTTATGTGCGGATGTAATTCGCAGATCAACGTTGAGGCCAAGCTCGCGGGCAGCTAAAATTGCGTTAATTTTACTTTTTATTAACTAGTTATTTCTCATAGTTTACTTTTAGGTGAACCCATTCCAGTAATAATTTTTAAACATCTTTATCCCATTCTTATCTTTCCATAAAATAAAACGGTGAAGCGTGGCGTTTTTGCGTGAACTTTGTCAGATTTTTCCTTTTTATAATATTATTACAGAGACATATGCGAATATGTTTCAACAGTATTTTCCTCGCCTATACGGTTGTAAGAGATGAAAGAAATAAAGTGAAAACAAAACTTAAGTCCAAAGGAAGAAAACATCAAAATAATCTCCTATACGAAGCATTTTGTTTAGATTCATAATAATTGACTAATATTTTTCTCTAAAAATAAGAGACCCATGTCTGGCACTGAGACGTTATTGAGTTGATAAGGTAAGATAAAGAAGATTTCGTAGCTTTTATTTGCGCGAACATTAGACCATTTATATAAAAAAACAACTACTTATGCCACACTTATCGTGTTATTTCGAACCTTCGCAGAGTACAGCATATTTGGATCCAGTATTATAATTATTATTGTAACAAGAAAAAACATGTTACCTTTAGCAATCTTCTGGCAATGCTCCTGATCTGCTGGCGAGCCCATAAACACTACAACTTTATGTTGAACATTGGGCCTCAAATAGTCTAACTGGTCTTTCACCCAAGAAAAATTGCGTTTTACGGTATCCAAATCAGCAGCTGTTACTGTAGATAAGTTTCTGTAAACCTGAAATAATTTTAGATTGGTAGAAGGCATAGAGTACTCTAAATTGGAATGATTTTAGAATCCAGTCACTAATCACTATCAATTAACTATTTTGAAACTTCTGGTATTCAATTTTAAGACAATTTGTACTGTACGAAAACAGATATGTATCTTGGCTCAAAAGAGGAACAAAATTTTATGTTTGTTTCCAAATTTGTGAAATTCAGAGCGTATTTTAAGTTACACGTGCTTCGTGAATGACCTACACAAATCATCAAGTAATTATTATTAAATGATAACTATGGAACGTATTATACTACTTAGTACTAACCTGTTTGTCTACCATCAGTCTTTTGTCACCAGATGGCCATAATCTCCAAGAGTCCGAATCGATCACGTCGGCTAATAAGATGTTTCCTGTTGCAAAAGTAAGAAAACAAAGTTGCGCTATGTGACATGATAAGTTTGAAATAAGTAATCGAGGTTTTCGCTTGTTTCAACAAAATAATCGACATGCTAAATTTTTAATGGGCTGGTCATATAGTGACAACCGATAGTTAGATTCTCGAGTTTCGGGAGCTTGCGTAGAGTAAATATCTCGCCCTCCTCCCACTAGATTGTGCGATCGATGGCTCAGCGCTGATCAGCAGTAGATAATGGCTGAACTTATAATGATGATGCTTCAATTTGTAAATTAGTCAAGTAACATAACGTACCACTAGAGTCGACTCCAAATTCAATTTTCATATCAATGAGAGCGCAATCGCGGAGTGCCCAGGCCTTTTCCAAAATTTCAAAAACGAGAATACTAGCTTTTCTCATATAATCAACTTCGTCTTGTCCTGCAAAAAGGATACAAATAATTTTCTAGTCCTAGAATTACGGTCCTAGTTAAATTAATATAAAGCAGTAGAGAGAGTACACAAATATTTGTCAGTAAATGTCAAAAACACAAAATTGTTCATTAAATTATTTATACATTTCTATTATAAAAATGGTTAAAACTTGTACTAGAAAAGCATAATCGATACGTAATATATAAAAATTTACTTGTGTGACTATAACACCGTTGTTGGCAGCGAGAAAAAAAAATACGAACCAATGACAAGTCCGTTGATGTTAAACTTAGCTGCAACGATTTGCTCCTCAGACCATTGTGGGTCATGGTTTGCATCGTCCTTGTAAAACGTTTCTTGTTTAGGTGGAGTGAAACGATAGCCTTCTGGAACTCCAGGATTCCTTTTTAGAAAAGAACCAGTGGCCAGTCTGCGTGTGACCCATTCTATTGGTATCATTTCGCATTTTTTAGATACAAATGCTGTGGGTGACGCTAATTTAACGTATGCTGTTTTGAGACCTAAAATGAAGAATTTTATGATAACATATACTCAGTATTTTTCAAATTATTGAAAATAAATTGTTAATGTACCACAAGTGTGTGCTTTTTGTTATAAATCCACGTAACTCTCATCATAAAATCAAGTAACAGAACAAATGTTAGTTATAACCTTTATAATTGCTGCGGTCGACTAATACCTTCAACTTTATTTCGTTTGTCAGAGATGAATTTGCACAATGTATCGTAGAACTGCACGATAATAACGTGAAAGTTCACGATAAATCGTGCATGGCAAAGAATAAAAGTGCTCAATTTCAGAAACCTACACTTATAAGTTTTATAGGTATTCTGAATTGCGCTCTCGGTTATTTTAATGTCTGATTTCGTCATATTTTGACGTTCAGGCAACCGGTGTGAATGACTGGTAAATAAATATGAAGTATAAGATAATCAAATAATGACCCAAGTTATCATTTTGTTACATTATTACATCTTTCCTATATAAATATATATTGATTGCTTGTTTTTTAAGGTCATCCATCAGAGGCAATCATAAATAATACATTGATAATGTAGATATTATTATTTCACATTTTATGCAATATCAAAAGACCTTACGTGGAACAGTACCTAATCTTCGAGTAGAATTATCAGACGTGATCCCTGAGGTCAGTAAATACTCGGTAAAATAACTAAATTACATCTTGGCGCGAACAACTAACAATAATATTATTTCGTCACCTTATCTTTATTATCTTACACATAGACTAGTTATTTTTGACATTGTAGGTATATCAACTATAATAGTCATTATAAAGACGTAAGTATAATTTTTTTAATGTCGTATAGCCGTGTGGTCTCGGCATAGAATAAGCCACCCTTTCACATCCCATGGGTGTCGAAAGAGGTGATTAAGAGAGTGCGAGAGATGGGCAGCAGCGTCCCTCTTAAAATGTCTCCAAAGCCTAACTGCTGTTGCCAATCTGTCTCCCTCTTGGAACCCTTCAATGTTCCCTCCTTTATGTTCAGCAGTGGACAATTAAAGGTTGATATAACAAAGTGTAAATTTATAATTAAAAATTTAAACTTTTTTGTCGTGGCAGACAATATTAAATATTTCTTTTTTAAAACTAAGCATGATCATCTATCACGATTAATGACAGTGTCGCCTAATCAAGAGGAGAACTGGATAGATGAGAGGCATATGCCAAGTAGCTATTTATGGTTTTACCCTTGAGTTCGTTTGCGTGATCAAATTTTATGAGAATTAATTAAGCTATTAAGACACCGAAAGGCAATAAACTCACTTTTGACGTTTATAATATTAGAAATGATAGTAAGAATTTTACTGATTATTTACATATTTTTTCAGTGAATATTCAAATAAAACTTGGCAACTCCGTTTAGGACAATGAATAGAAAAATGTTTTGTTACTAATCGTGTAATATGTTCCTTTCAAAAATAAAGAATCTTAGTTGACAAGGACTATTACAAGCTATTACAAGGCTTTTTTAAATATGTCAAGGTCTTAATTAAATATGTAATTATTATCTAGTATTATTTATCGGTTTTTTTACTTTTAATATATCAAATTAAGAAATATAATCATAAGAACAGACATAATTTAAAAGACTCAAAGACTATCACTAGGTACCAAAAAGCGTTAACCTTAATCTATGTCTGTTTCAAAAGCTATTTTAAAAACGGACCGTTTTTATAAAGCACTGCTAAATCTTGATCGGTTGTTTGTGCAAATTGTACATGCATTGTTACGACGGCTGATGCAGTGTGCTTTTCGTTTAATCTTAATGTACTGAAGAGGACATCTATATTTTATTCTTAGTCTCAACGTACAACAAATGTAAAGTGATAGACAAATCAAAATATAATTAATTTTGTTTAAATTATTGTGGGATAGAATATAGATAGTAGATTACTTGATATATGCCGTGGGCGAAAAAATATGGTAGATAATTTACTGTGGTGGGATTTTGTTAGTATGTAACAGAGCCATGTCTATTAATATACTCTGTCAGATCGACTTTTATCCGGTTCTCTCTGGAAAATATTATAATTAATTCATGTTGATTTCTTCTACAGGAACTTACCTTCATTATTATTAATCATCGTTCATGGTCATCACCATGAAGGATGATTACCTTGTCAATGTATCAATAGTACAGCCAATTTAATTCTTAAAAAAAAATCTTACCGGCAGATTTCAATATGTCGAAAACTTTAGCATTGGTTTGGTTAGAAATTGCTGCCTTCCCTTCCAAGTCGTGGGCCTTTACTCCATCTCCAGCTGTGATCCTATCTTTGTTAAGTAGCAAGCAGTGGTCTGGTACATCTGGCAGATCGTACACTTGTTTTGTTTTGCCCTCAATAATAAGGCTTCCGAGCCTGTAACCACCGACTGAAACGTAAATTACATAGTATCTTTACTTGATTTCCTTAATAATCATAAAAAAAGTATGTTAACTATTTTGTTATAAGTAGAAAGTTAAACGGGAATTAATCTTTAATGCAGCCGGGGATAAAATTTTAGTAAGTATAATATATTTTTCGAGATCGAAATATTGTCCGTTAATCATTGGAGATTAAAACATTAATTTTGTCCCTTAAAAAAGGCGCACATCTACTCAGACATGACTTTAGGAAGCTTTGCTTGCATCCTGGCGTGGGTACCAGACGATTCTGGGGTAAACATAACCCACCTGGCCCCTTCTAAATAATTCTATGACTTTCCGTAAAAAGCAAAAATATCAATTTGTAATTTGTGTATATTTAATTTATGCGTGCTGTTTAAACATTTGAAGCACCGTAAAATATTATTTAAATTGAGTACTCGTTTAGTGTAATATGGAAAATTGAGAGACATTTCAATAATAAAGACATGCATTCAGTGTAAAAATTGTACGTAACGAAGGCCAAGGTCGTTCATTATAATCGAGACGGCAAAAAAAGTCAGGTTATAAACTTCAAGTTATAATACGGCTAAAGTAAATATTAGCATGTCTTATATTGTCATGTTTTAGCAGGTTCTCTTTTTTTGGTTGGTTAATATAAATAATGCGAAGCGTGGAAATGTAAACAAAAAATTCCCTTACCTTCCGTAGGTTGAGTCATTTTTTGATTTCTTAAAGTTTGAGGAGCGAATAAGTATGTGACAAGCTTGCAGAACAGCGGGGATCGCGCGACAATTGTACACCAGAAATATGGCCTCTTATAAAGTTTTGATAGCTAGCATCTCAGATGGACCAGCAACCACGTGGTTTGTTACGTATATGACCGGCAACGGCAACATCGATAACAAATAAGTTATAAATTATTTAAAAACAGTTTTGATACTTTGGTTTTATCTGCGCATGATTTTGAACATAAATTATTAATTAGAATATATATAATTCTGAACTAATAATATTCTAATCGAGTATTTTCTTTTTTAAGTTGAAAAATTCTATTCGGGAAATAATGTTTTAAGATTCGAAAGAAAGAAAAAAGGTTGGCACTATTTTGTAAAACAGCTCCTAATGCTATACTCTGTCAAATATAATTAATATAATAATACAATATTCTTTCCAATCCAGATAATATCATCCATTGTCTTGTACTTCTATTTTTATATTTATACAATTATTTTACTCACTACCAATATTTTCTTACTGATCTTTTTACCATACTTTTATTACGTACACGCAATAAATTTAGTGAATATTATATTTATTGATAATTCTTTGAAAAATATTCTAGAATTAGCGATTGCTAATTGATAACTATTGGATAAAATTAAAATTAATTCTCACGTTTCAGTTATCATCTTCATCATTTCAGTCAATATCCGTTCACTCCCGGAAATAGGTCTCCCCCTTGGATTGTCATAAGGAACGGTTCTGAGCTATTTGTATCCACTGACTCTCTGCAATGCATTTGAGGTCGTCACTTCATCTTGTGGAGGGGAGGATCGTCCTACACTGCGTTTGCTCGTACGAAGTCGCCACTCAAGAGTCTTTCTTCCTCATCGGTTATCGGTTCTTCGAACTATGTAACCAGCTCATTGCTACTTCAGCTTGCTAATCCTTCGGGATATGTCGGTTATTTTTGGTCCTTTTGTGGATATCCTCATTTATGATGTAAAGAAATTCTGAGCATGATTCTCTCCATAGTCCTTTGAGTAATTTGTAGCTTTTGCATATAGATAATCGTGGAGGACTATGCTTCAGTTCCATAAGTCGTCACTGACGACACATACTGGTTAAAAATCTTCCTTTTCAAATTTTGAGGTATTTTGAAAAAAGTTGTGACGTAGTTTTCCGTAGGTTGCCTAGCCGAGTTGGATTCATCGGTTGAAGTTGGACTTACATACTTATATGTCGACAATTTCGAGCATAGTATTCTTAATCGTTTCCGGTATAGGTGTGACATGGACGTTAGACATCATTTTAGTCTTGTCCATGTTCATCTTAAGAACATCAATGGCGAATTATACCATATCTTTTCCAGTCCAAGAGTTTGGAAACATCTTCCAATGCAGATGTGAAGAGCTTCAGGGATATGACTTCATCCCGTCTTTCTCCTTTTTGCACTGGAATAAGTTTCGTACTTTGATTCTGTACTTGGATAGACATCGTGGCCACAGTAAGTACATACACTTCAACACTTCGATATACCTCTAGTCAATCTGGTACCGCTGGAGGGACTGTAGTCGACTGAATCAAAGGCTTTCTTATATTCCACAAACGCCAGACATGGAGGCAGATTATACTCTTCAGTCTTTTGTATAATTTGCCATAATGTATGTATGATGTCTATGGTGCTAAAGCTCTTTCGGAAACCAGCTCGT
This sequence comes from Galleria mellonella, assembly GCF_026898425.1. NCBI lineage: Eukaryota > Metazoa > Arthropoda > Insecta > Lepidoptera > Pyralidae > Galleria > Galleria mellonella. Next base: position 1,809,493 of record NW_026442180.1, read on the forward strand.
TCGAGTGGCTGGAAATCGTCGAGTTTGCGTGTAAGACGATTGGTCAGGATTTTCGAAAATAGTAGGTAGATGCGATTCAGAAGGGATATAGTTTTCTAATAGGATATTATTGTCCTTCTTAAAGATAAATAACACCATGTTGCTGCTCCACGCCTGCTCCATTTTTGCTCCATGCCTGCTCCATATTTCAATACTAGTTAGTATATTAATAATAATTACTTTAAGTATTTATATCAGCATTGCTTAACTTTACATCTTCAGGGTTGTTCTAGTTTTAATTTGATAAGTTCTTAAATATTATACCAATACGCCACTCTTTCAAGAGGTCACTGGGAGAATGGAGCTATTTGCTATTTGTATAATTTTGTTCTGTATGTAAGTATTCCTTTTGTTTTTGCACTTATGTTGCGCTTTATTTCCATAGTTGCTTAATATAAGACGACTCGTATTGTGATTAAAAAGAAGTGATGATTATATTTTACTTTGTAAGTATTCTGCCTTTGAATACCATTTTACTGAAAATTTCGAAGTTATAATGGGCTCCATAAATGATTAAAGCACTTGGGCCAAGCATACATAATTGCTGCCTGTCGGACAATGACAGAACTATTTTGTCTACTTTGTTTTCAAGCGAAAATAGATCCGTGCTTAGTCAAGCTTTTTGAAAAAAATAATTAAATAGACAAGGTATATATAGTGATATTTTTTTCATTGACAATCAATTTCCTTTATTTTATACAAATATAATACAAGTATGTAAATTCCTACACAATTGTACAAGTTTAGTTTATAATTTTCACTAACTTTCACAACACTTAGTTATTATCAAGTATCAAAACGTTTTCATCGTCGTTTACGAATATAGCTATTTCAGTCGCACATTTAAGTTTAAATTCAAATGCAAGTATTCAATCAAATATCTCTTGTTTCTTGGTATTATAAGTTGTCTGGTACTCTGGTTACGCTACACTTACTACAAAAAAAGTTATACACTACCAAATAACTGTGGAGATATTTACTGTTCCAGAAAATTGGTTTATGTAAGTAATAGTTATAGTTTATGTTATGATTTTACACAAACTTTCGTCGAAAACTAATCAGCTGTTGATTCAGTTTTTATTCGTAATAAAAGATAGATTGAATAAGGCCTAATTGATACTTTCTCTTTAGGAACTGGATAGTAGCCTAAAATAAATAATTATTAATAATAATAACATAAAGAAACAACATTCGTTAATATTTCATGTCCACATGGTTTCAATTCCTATCGTAGGCAAAATATGTACAATAGTCATGTGTATGTGTACACCTGGTATTTTGCTTTTTTTTTCTTCTGTTTGCAGTACTTTTCTCTGTTATAGTTTCTAAGCTAATTAACTAATAATTCATATTTTATGATGTACTCTTATTTTAATTGTCTTTCCCATAGAACTTCAAGTTCGTTTACTTTAAATCATTAACGTTGTTTGTTTTTAGGTTACTCAGTGAATCTGCCAGCTTAAATATTTTGTTTTACTATGTCCTGCCTGGTATCTGCCAGCATCAAAATTTATCTAAATTTAGACCTTATTTATTCAATATATTTACTAGGATTATTAAGGCTAACACAGCATAAATACTTATGTTATTTTTGATTAATTGTTTGTTTTCCTTTCATTTGTTTTTCCAATCAAGATGGCTGAATCCATTTTGATGATATTTGATATGGGGATGTATTGAACCCAGAGGAATTGAGTATAAGAGTATTTCTTTCAAATTATGCTTTATATTCTGCATATTATTGTTTGCATGGTGCATGTGACAGAGGACATGGTAATTTTTATTGTAATACATGCTGTGAATTTGTCTGTGTGACTGGCACATGTTTATCGCAGGATAAAAAGTAGACTTCATTCCTCGTTCCATATTTTATATGTATACCAAATTTTATAGTGATTTGTTGAACAACTTAAGACTTTGTTTATTTGTTACCTTATGGTAACAATAGAACAAATTTACTTTCATATTTATAATATTATGTAAGGATATATAATATTCAATTAGGTTTTTAGAATTGAAGTTAATCTAGTAATTATAATCGATTCTTAGAAGCAAATGTTTTTTTGGATCCACAAATAATATTTTAATATTATTTTTTTATCTCATGTTTTTACAAACTTTATCCAGCGTGAATCAGTAAGTACAGTATCATGTGCTGAGTTAAGATATAACCTACCAGTGTAGCAAATTTCATTCAAATTCGTTTAGTAGTTTTTGTGTAATAAACATCCATTCGTCCATCCTTACAAACTTTTCATTTGTAATATTAATATGTTCATACAGTGAGTTTTTATATTGTCTCATGGGAATTATGTGTTTCACTGCAGTCAAAGTATATATTGACCCTGGTTATATTATGATCATCTATTCAAAATACAGTTTTTTTTTAATGGGTGTTTTTTTTTTTTTTTTTTTTTTTTTTTTTATAGAACTTAGAATGGCAAACAAGCTGACGGCCCACCTGATGGAAAGTGGTAACCGTCGCCTATACACATGAGCAGTACCGTGGACATAACAGAGTATACTGGCCCATGATACCCCCCAGTTGCCATTCCTGAGGACTTAGGTGTTATTCCTCTGTACCCAGTAAATTCTCGCCATATACAACCCTTCAAACCGAAACACAGCCATGCAAACACAACTGCTTCACGGTTGAAACACGAATGGGACATATTGCCAAGCAATCGACTTTTGTAAAAGTCTCCCTCTGATAATGGAATGGTAATCCCGCCTGCGCTAACGGTATACACCGGCAGGGCACCAGTGAAGGATGATAGATGAGGATGAAGCAAGTCAGTTAGCCCATCGTGACGAATTCAATAAAATTGTTCACGATGGTTCTGGGGGAAGCAGTCAAATTTATTATATGTATATTGCTATACATTGAAAATCTCCATTGCTAACAATCCCTTTCCCCCCTCAAAATACAGTTTATTATATATATTTAATAATACATTAGCAAAAAAGTCTAATGTACTGTATTAAAAAGTTACATTTTCTGGATGAAGCATCAAATTTATTATGTCACATTTTATACATTAAATAGCCAATGTGGTCTACACCTTTCTTTCCTATGTGTGTTGTTGGTTTATAGAGTTACAACATATATTGATATACATAAAAAGCGAGATAACATAAATGTTTAAAAAAAAAAATACATAAAGCTAAATACAATTTTTCGTTTGTGCGTGTGCCATAACAATACAAAAATTAATGTTAAGCAATAATCAGTTAAGCTGATATGATATTCAAATTATTACATATTTGATGTTATTAACAAGAAATGCTATTCATGAAATATTAACCCAAATATAGTGGGGGGAAAGGGATCGTTAGTAATGCGGGCTACCAGTCTCATTGCTAGCAATATACCGTGTCAGGTCAACCTCTGCGCATTTCCCCCTGGAAACCATCGTGCTGAGTTCCAGGTGTATTCATCACGATGGGCTGACTGACCTGCCTAATTTCATTTTTCACCTATCATCCCTCACTGGTGCCCCGTCAGCGTATACCGTTACCGCATGCGGGGTTACCATACCATTTGTACCCATAAAAAAAAAGACTCAAATATAGTATCATTGTATGGTTTAATTGTTGAAAATCTGTTATGGAATATAACCCTAAATATTTTTTTAAATAAGGGTACATTCAATATATAGAAATTTTTTTTATTGGGTTCGGTCATTGTACACTATCTTTTTTTTTTTTTTTTAATGGATGATAATGGAATGGTAGCTCTGTCTGCTCTAAATCTATAATGGTGGGATACCAGTGAAGGATGATAGGTGTGAAAGGAAAGGCAGGTCAGATAGCCCATCGTGACGAATTCAAGGATATATCACTGGTACCTCGCCCGTGTATACCTATACCGCAGGCCGGGTTACCATGCCATTTTCACTCATTAAAAAAAAGGTCTGACCATAGAGTCTAAAGTACGTTAATACCTACTTACGTACCTATTTTAAACTATGTACATGTAAACATAATTATTATAATAGGCCTGTATAGGTGTTATTGTTGTTCCTACATGATGTGCGTAAAACCTAATAGCTATAGGTGCTTATTATTAACGAATGCCTTCGATAGTTAATTGCAACTGCGTTATTGGCCTAGTTGTCAAGATATAAACAACATGATACAGATCGCGAAATGGAGCACAACCGTGTGTAATCGCTTGGCCTTTCCTCATAGCTATGTGGATAGAACTTGATCAAAGATTGACACTAAGTATTCTAGTTTCTGGGTTTTGGAAATGTTAGTAGTGGGGAATGTTTTTTTTTTAATAGATTGTAATGGAATTGTAGCTCCGCCTACGCTAACGGTATACGCTGCCGGAGCATCAGTGAGGGATGATAGGTGAGAATGAAAAGGCAGGTCAGTTAGCCCATCGTGACGAATTCGTAAGAATTATCCACGTGATTTTTAGGAGGAACCGCGTAGAGGTTGACGTGTTTTTTTTTAATGGGTGATGATGGAATGGTAACCTCGCTTGCGCTATCGGTATACACTAGCGGGGCACCAGTGAGTGATGATAGGTGAGGATGAAAAGACAGGTCAGTTAGTCCATCGTGATGAATACACCTGTCATTCAGTACTATGGTCTCCAGGGGAGACCACGTGGAGGTTTATCTGACATGGTATATTGCTAGCAATGGGACCGGTAGTTCCATTGCTACTATTACTAACAATCCCTTCCCCACAGTAATGGGGATTACACTTCTATTGCTAGACTTAATACAATATCGTATGAATGAATAGTTGCCTTATTTATATTTTCACCATGATTATACATAGAACAAAGTCATTTTTAAATATTATGTGTGCCGTGTGGTGTGGGTGCCGGCATAGAATGGGCCACCCCTTGTTTTCCCGTGGGTGTCGTAAGAGTCGGTTCTTAAACTTAAAGGGAACTTAATGGTAGAGAGATGTAGGAAGCAGCATCCTTCTTAAAACATCACTAAAAGCCTAACTGCGATTGTCAACCCGCCTGCCAAGCGTGGCAACTACTAGCGAAACTCCTCTTCTGGGGAAGAATGTTCAGCAGTGGACAGTTCAGGGCTGGTATGATGATGATGATAATTGGTGCAATAAATAAACATTCCTGAAGTATCACGATGATATCACTAGCAAATAACCATGATGGTCTCTAGGAGGACAATGTGGAGGTCAGTTTGACAGGATTTTTTTATACAACTTAGAATGGAAAACACGCTAACAGCCCACCTGATGGGAAGTGGTAACCGTCGCCTATACACATGAGCAGTATCATGGACATAACAGAGTATATTGTTTCGCCCATGATACCCCCCATGCGTGCCATTACTGAGGACACAAGTTTTAATTCCTCTGTACCCTGTAAATTCACTGCCATATCCCACCCTTCAAACCGAAACAGCCATGCAAACACAACTGCTTCACGGTAGAAACACGAATGGGACAGAGGTATCCAAGCAATCGACTTTTGTACAAAGTCTCCCTCTTTTAAATATAGGATATATTAATGCTAGCAATAGGACTGTTAGACCCCATTGTTACTATAATAGGATTGTTAATAAACGATCCCTTTCCATCGACTGAGGCATATTTTACCTGGCCAAAAACGGATAGAGCGTAGAGAGAGAGGATAGAGCGAACGACCCGTGATCGAGGTCATAGTGTGAGTTTGCTTCAAGAGCTTGGAAAGATGAGGCAAGCATAAAGGGAATTTTGTCCGCGGACAGTGTACCTCATTTCGTTTAGCCTTAAATAGGCTTACGAGTGCTTCGTGGAATTGTTTTTAACCAATTCCAATAATAAGCTCTTGGTATGTTTTCGTTCCGCGAAATGATTCGTGACGTATTATTTTTAGTGCACTCTTATAATAAGAACTATTTATTACTGTTAGTACTAAGCCAATTAATTGTACACAATATCCACAGTACAATCTGCTAGACTTTCAAAGTGATGAAAATGGGACCATAAAACCTGTTTGTGCCATTGGTATACGATGGCGGAATATTACTAAGGAATGATAGGTGAAAATTACTTCATTTTCACAGGTCAGTTGCCTCCTCAGCTGATTCAGGATTCTCTGAAAAGTGACATAATTTTGTATTTTGATCAATAAAAAAATTGTATGGGGACCAATACATGATAGAGTAAACCCATTTGTTTTGAAAAATAATTGCAGAGGGTCAAGAATATTGCTTATAATTAAAGATTGTGTCTCACAAAAAAAATATCTACTATAATTGTTACAAAACTAAATATTTTGGTTAATTACTAAAAGAATTTTGATACAATTTCTATGTAATCTGTAAGTGCTCGTATATTTTTACAGATTTTTCAATTCGGTTTAGAACGGACGGAGTTATGAGGTAATAAATATAAAAAAATATACAAATAATCAAATTGAGAATTTCCTTCTTTTTGAAGTCGGTTAAAATGACAGAATGAAAACCTTCGCTTTCCTTAAATGATATAAAAAGAAATAGATTTCTACAATGAGTCCAAAAATCAAGAAAAATTTGTAAACCCACTCGATTAAAAAAAGAAAGTGGGCAAAATCTGTCAAGAATTGGCAACATATAAAAAAAATAGTGTAATTTAGAATCGAGTAACTGCAAATTTTTTAAGTTGCCTACAATCTGAATATAAGATTTATAGGTCTGCCCAATAATACGAGTATAATCGCGTTATATTCATATACATAATGAGGTTCCGGATTCAATTCTCAGTCGAGCCATTTTAGCAAACGAACTATTCTAAACTGTCTAGTATGGATGTTCCAGGGTATGATCCCAAATATTAGTCGCTTCGTTTATGCTAGTTTGAAAATTATTTGATTGGTGTGATCATACAATACAATATCAGCCGTTAAGTGTCCACTGCTGAACATAAGCCTTCTCCGGGAGTTTTGCAAGTAGATGCCACGATGGCACGCAGATTGGCAACCGCAGTTAGGCTTTAGAGATGTTTTAGGACACTGCTGCTTATGTCCCTCGCCCTGCCTTAGTCGTCGTTTACGACACTCGCGGGAAAGGAAGGGGTGGCCTATTCTGTGCCGGGACCATACGGCAACCACCTCATATAATACTTACAAATTAACTTAGCCACCACTTCCTTTCCCGTGGGTGTCGTAATAGGCGACTAGAAAGCGAATGATGGCAGCAGCATTTTTTGTTTTGCTGTATATGTTTCACCAGAGGGAGACGTTGTACATAAGTCGATTGCTTGAGTACCTCTGTCCCATTCGTGTTTCAACCGTGAAGCAGTTGTGTTTGTTTGGCTGTTTCGAATTTACTGGGTACAGAGGAATAACTCCTGAGTCCTCAGGAATGGTAATGCATAGTGGGTATCATAGGCGAAACGGTATACTCTGTTATGTCCATGGTACTGCTCATGTCTATAGGCGACGGTTACCACTTTCCATCAGGTGGGCCGTCAGCTTGTTTGCCATTCTAAGTTGTATAAAAAAACTGCTGCTTATCCCTCGCCTTGCCTTAGTCGACGTTTACGACACCCGCGGGAAAATGAAGGAGTGACTTTCTCTATGCCGGGACCATGCGGCCATTTTTTATTTTGCTCTATATGTAGCTGAATAAATGATTTTATTGTTATTATAATACGGTTAAGAATCGATAATTTATAACTGGCAAAGGGTTCCATGAACTTTAGTGTAGGTCACTGGTCAATATTATCTATTAATATTATTTTGTACGAGATTTTGTTATCTTTCCCAAATAGCAAAACATGCTGATGACATACCGTGTTACAATATAAGAGGATATTGCCTTATTTTAACCGACTTTGAAATGGAGGCGTTCAATTCGAGCCATATTACGGGTTATCGTGAATCCTTTATTGTTTATGATGATGCTGCCCTGTAGATTTCATCAGTGGTCAAATGTTAATAGACCATAATAGATACACACATACAATATGTTCATAATAGATACAAACATACAATCATACAATATGTTAATTATTAGTCAATATATTTATCAACTTGTAGATTTTCGTGATGCATGTTTTATGGTTTATAAGAAATAAGAATTAAATAGACTATTTACGTTTTTTTTTTATACCAGTGAAGTGGCAAACAAGCATTCGTCCCGCCTGATGGTCAGCGGTAACCGTAGCCTATAAAAGCCTGCAATACTAGGGGCATTACGCGCACGTTGCCGACCCTGAAGAAACCTCTTTGTCCCTTTTTTGAAGGACCCCATGCTGTAGTCTCTTGGAAAATCTCAACTGTGATATTTTTTTTTGATGGGTGACAATGGTATGGTAACCCCGCCTGCGCTATCGTGATACACTGGCGAAGCACCAGTGAAGGGTGATAGATGAGAATGAAAACAGGACAGTTAGCCCATCATAATGAATTCATCAGAAATTAACCATGATAGTTTCCAGGGAGAACCGCGAGAAGTTCGACCTGGTTGGGTATATTGCTAGCAATGGGTTTCTCAGTCTCCATTACTAACAATCCCTTTCCCCCCAAACTGTGATATTTGAATAAAATATTGATTCTTTATGTTATTATTTGTTGTTTATGTTATTATTTAATAATGTTGTTTCTTTATCTTTAACAGCCTAAGACAGACAGACAGACATTGTTACAACATGAAATAACAATAAATGATTGAATTGAATTGAATATATTTATTGTTGTTAGATTAGTAAGCTAAGGCAAGATCGGGCCAACCTTTTTTCTTTATACAACTTAGAATGGCAAACAAGCTGACGGCCCACCTGATGGAAAGTGGTAACCGTCGCTTATAGACATGAGCAGTACCGTGGACATAACAGAGTATACTGTTTCGCCCATGATACCCCCCATGCGTTGCCATTCCTGAGAACTCAGGTGTTATTCCTGTGTACCCCGTAAATTCACGCCATATCCCACCCTTCGAACCGAAACACAGCCATGCAAACACAACTGCTTCACGGTTGAAACATGAATGGGACAGAGACACCCAAGCAATCTACTTTTGTACAAAGTCTCTCTCTGGTAACTTGCTTTAAAATATAATAATTGATAAGAAATTTGGAAAATATTTGATGGTGATGATTCTGGCTTGATTTTTGGCAAATTGGACTGTGTATATTTAATATTTTCATTTCATACACAGCCTTTCATTCATAACCGCACGCGTCGAAGGCAAACAAGTTTCAAATGAGAATGAAATGTTACATCACATTCTTATGCAAGTGACACCGTATTTGTAACGCGATAAAATCAGATACAGCGTTTTGAAATACAGTACGGAAAATAACATTCATACAAACAAATATTCATACAATGTACCAAACAAATTTAATTTCACAATATAACTAGTTTTTTCTACACGTAACTTTGTCCACGTGATCAGATCAGAGACGGAAAAGCCGACACAAATGTCACTCGTGACTAAATCATTTGTTTAATGAACTATTATTCTTATTTCAAATTAAATTCATTGGTATTATTTAACGCATACTAAAATACCTTAAACTAGATTTAAAATATTTGAATTCAGAATACGGCATAGTATGTCAACATTAAGATAGACCAGGGGTTCTACCACGAATGGGATTTTCAAATTTTCGGAAATTCGTGTTTTTATTCAAACCGAAATCAGCCCAGTAAATGGAGCTTAATCTTTCGTTAATCATAAATTTTACCATAATAGTCCAAAGCAACGATATTTTAGCCTACCTGCCATCTCTGGACAAGTTTATGACCGCGCCCTCCCTGACGACAAAAAAGAACAGGGTAACCGTAATTTATTGGTGCTGACAAAAAATGTCGCTGGATTTCGGCGCACTTGGACATCGCTAAGGCCTTCCCTAATGCTAGATAGGGAATGGACACGGTAGTAAATTTCATTGGCATATTTAAGGAGGCGAGGAGGGGGAGTTGAAGAAATTTTTTTGGAATTTTCCCTGCCTTTAAGTAGGTCAAATTATTGTCTGGGACGATATCGTCCGTGGCAGTTGACGGTGTGCAAAAAAAAATACACGGTTGGCGGAGGGGTAATTAGCGTAGAATCTCTTGTTTTTCAACTGACTTCAAAAAGAAGGAGGTTCTCAATTCGGTTGTATTTTTTTTTAATGTTTGTTACCTCATAACTCTGTCAGTTCCAAATGATTTCTTTCTTTTTAAGGGTATTTGTGGACCGTTCAGACTGCCAGTATTTAAATCATTGTAGTATGATTCACATACTGGCTAATATATAAAAAAAGTAGGTTAGATAAGTAATTGTAATAATGTGTATAAAAATAATGTGGGTTCTGGTAACTTTTTTTGTTTAACGTCTGGAAAATGCTTTTTGCAGACCCATACATCTTGTGAGAGGTGAATGGGTGCTGTGGGAATCCCTTCGTTAGGCGGGGGCGTACCCACCAAAAACCAGACGATATACCGTTGAGGTGCCATATGTCGGAGACATGGGTTCGCTTTCGCAAACCATATCTCCGACGGCAGAGTTCTGGTAAACTGAGTAAAGAATTTTTAAACAAAATTTACATCTTTCCTTTCAAGCAGAGGTGATGGCAAACTAATCCGCGGCAGAAGCTCAGTCGGCCGGGATACAGGGTCTCAGGGAGGGCGGCGTACGATACGGACAAAATCTTCTTTTCATTTAAGAGTTTCTCTTGTCGGTGCAGAAAGCAAGATGGGAAACTACTGCACTATAATCCCATAAGTAGCAACTAATGGTCAAAATCTAAAAGTACAAAATTATTATTATTATAAACTGAGGCTAACTCACCCGTTAGTAACAAAATCGCTCGTTTTAATCATCAAATAGAGTTACAAGGGCAAGGTCGTGATGATTGGAAGAGATGAAATATTTAACACTGTTCACGATACTACGCTTGCACGTGTCTATTAAATGATTTCCTGATAAATTATCATATTTCGTCATGTCTGACTGGTAGTCTGTCACTGCGTCAGATTTAGTACCTAAGGAATTTTGCCGGAACGTGTAGAAGGTATTAGATAAAAGAGAATTGATAAAGAAGATACTGTTGAAATATTTTAATGTACCCCTCTGACTGTTGAAATCCGTAATCATACGAATACTTATTACAGATGAGTAATATCTGATATCTATATATTGAGATCTTTCGGACATTGATGGCCATCCTTTGCGATATCACCAATATCAGTTGAATATCTAATATATATTTATTACTAGTATGCATATAAAAACGCTAAATAGATTTTATTAAAAATCAATAAGTAAAAATAGTAAAAATTTAAGACAAGTCAGAACGGATTTTTTTAGGGGTTTTCTAATGTTGTTCTTAATTGATAGTGGTTTTTTACCTTATATGTTTTCTGCAGTTACCTCTAATTTTATAAATACTAATGATAAGAACACATCTACGCAGTGAATTGAATTTGAATTTACAGTATGAATGAGGTCGCTTATTGTTTTTTTTTTAACGGATTATAATGGAATGATAACCCCGCTTGCGCTTTTGGTTTACGCCGGCGGGGCACCAGTGAGAGATGATAAGTGAGGTTAGTAGGTTAGCCCATCGTGATGAATTCCGCAAGAATTATCCACGTGGTCTTCAGGAGGAACCGCGTGGAGGTTGACGTGTTTTTTTATGGGTGATGATGGAACGGTAACCCCGCTTGCGCTATCGGTATACACTAGCAGGGCACCAGTGTGTCATGATAGGTGAGGATGAAAAGACAGGTCAGTTAGCCCATCGTGATGAATACACTTGGAATTTAGCACGATGGTTTCCAGGTGGGGCCACGTGGAGGTCGACCTGTTTGGGTATATTGCTAGCAATGGGGCCCTTATCCTGCATTATTAATTCCTCCCCCCCGAGGTTGACGTGTTAGGCTAGCAATGGGACAATTAGATTTAATTACTAACAATCACTTTTCCCCGGGATGATCGGTTAGTATAGGGTATAAAGAAGGCAGGTCAGTTGGCCCATCGTGATGGTTTTCATCAGGGCTTAACCATGATAGTTAAGTCCTGTATACATGTATTATTCTACCATCCATTTTTCATTCGTGTTTCTACCGTGAAGCAGTGTTTGCATGGCTGTTTTGGTTTGAAGGGTGGGATATGACAGTGAATTTACAGGCTACAGAGGAATAACAACTGAGTCCTCAGGAATGGTAATGTATGAGAGGTATATATATGGGCGAAACAGTATACTCTGTCGTGTCCATGGTACTGCTCATGTCTATAGGCGACGGTTACCGCTTTCCATCTGGTGGGCCGTCAGTTTGTTTGCACAATATATATATATATATATATATATATATATATATATATATATATATATATATATATATATATATATATATCATCATATCTTACCCTTATCCCAATATATATATATATATATATATATATATATATATATATATATATATATATGCAAGTGATGTGCGTATAAAAAAAGAATTGTTTATCATATTTTTGTTTTTTATAATCTGTTACTAATCAACTGTTTTTTCTTTATGTTCATTTATGGAACAGTGTTAGATGTATATGTTGTAAACATATTAATTTATTATAAGAAATAATTAAGATATAAATTATAACTAGACATTGTCTATCTTCCACGAGGGGATAGTAATCCCCTCTTTTATCAACTTACTCGATCTATAACATAATTCTTGGAGAGACTATGGGTTTCCATATCTTAGACCACGATTTCCAACCGGTGTTATTAAGGGCGGCCGCGAGATGGCGTCCTAAGCATAGACAACGTTGGGCAAAAAAGGGGTTATGTTCAGTGGACAGTTAACTGCTGATAAAGTGTATAAGATATAAAATCTCTATATGTGTCTGATTCGTTAAATTAAATTAAAATAAATTAAATTAAAATGGGGGGAAAGCTTGGATTTATTTTTTTGTCTTTATAATGGATTGCACAATGAGAGTGTTTTTTTTTTGATGGGTGAAAATGGTACGGTAACCCCGCCTGCATTGCTAGATCAATATCATATCGACCTACCAATATCATATCAATACCAGGTCGACCTCCTCGCGGTTTCCCCTGGAAACTATCATTGTTAATTCCTGATGAATTCAACATGATGAGCTAACTGGCCTGTTTTCATTCTCATCTATCACTCTTCACTGGTGCTCCGCCAGCGTATCCCGTTAGCGCAGGCGGGGCTACCATACCATTTTCACCCATTAAAAAAAAATACGGAATATCAGCCCCATTGCTAGCAATATACCCTCTCATGTCGACCTCCACGCAGTTCCCCTTGGAAACCATCGTGGATGATTGAAAACGGACACGGAAAACATTTATCCTCACATATCATACCAGATACTTTGTACAAAAGTCGTTTGCTTGGACACCTCTGTCTTATTCGTGTTTCTACCGTGAAGCAGTTGTGTTTGCATGGCTGTGTTTCGGTTTGAAAGGTGGGATATGGCAGTGAATTTACAGGCTACAGAGGAATAACATCTGAGTCCTCATGGGGCAACGCATGGGAGGTATTATGGGCGAAACAGTATATTCTGTTATGTACATGGTACTGTTTATGTCTATAGGCGACGGTTACCGCTTTCCATCAGGTGGATTGTCAGCTTGTTTGCCATTCTAAGTTGTATAAAAAAAAATATCATCCGTCACTGGTGCACCGTCAGTGTAGATCGATACCGTAGACGGGGTTACCATCCCATTATCATTCATTAAAACAAAAAATATCCAATGCACTATCGTTCATTCTGAATCTATAAATAACGTCAACAATATCTAGTTGGATTATTATAACAATAATGTGTCGTATGAGTTTACACTAATAATCGTTATCACGCTTGTTTGTGGCCCCCTCGTGGAAACGTACCCAAAGGTCGGATGATTACTGACCCCCTGCGATGTGACGCTGGAAATGATGACACAGCGCCCGGAGTTGCTTCGCTATCAATAACTGATTAATATAAATAAATATAAGGCCGCGGTGCCTACGGGATTGTTGGTAATGAGGACTAGCGTTTACCGGGCGGGGGGGGGGGGGGGGGGGGGGGATTGCTATTAATGGAGTTTGACAGCCGCATTGCTAGCAATATATCCTGGTCGACATCCACGTGGTTCCTCCTGGAAACCATCGTGGCTAATTCTTGTTGAATTCGTCACGATGGGCTAACTGACCTGCTTTCATTCTCATCTATCATCACTCACTGGTGCCCCGCCGGTGTATACCAATAGCGCAGGCGGCATTATCACTCCATTATCATACTTAAAAAAAAATCATTTACCAGAGGGAGACTTTGTATAAAAGTCGTTTGCTTGGACACCTCTGTCCCATTCGTGTTTCAACTATGAAGCAGTTGTGTTTGCATGGCTGTGTTTCGGTTTGAAGGGTGGGATATGGCAGTGAATTTACAGGGTACAGAGGAATAACAAATGAGTCCTCAGGAATGGCAACGCATGGGGAGTATCATGGGTGAAACAGTATACTCTGTTATGTCCTTGGTACTGCTCATGTCTATAGGCGACGGTTACCGCTTTCCATCAGGTGGGTCGTCAGCTTGTTTGCCATTCTAAGTTGTATAAAAAAAAAGTTTCACAAATAAATAATCCTAAATCTAGATTCTCCGTTTACTATAAAAAGAATAATAGTAATCGATGTAGATTAGGTGAAGATGCCACGTGACATATAAAAAAAATTAAAAATTATGTTTCACAAAAAAAATCTTCATTTGTGCCAAAAACAGTTATTTTAATTTAAAAACCGATTTTGATAAAATTTCTGTGGGACTAATCTGTATGTACAACCTTTCAGATAAAAATAGAATTTCCCAAATATGTTTACGAATTAAGAACTTTTTTTTTCTTTTTAAACTCTGTTGAAAATATACTGTGGAATTTGTATGTCGTATCACGTGTATGTTGTTTGTAAATATGTTTGTAATGATGCAATGTTTTTATATAAGTTACTATATTATAATATATCATAGTTAAATTTTCCAATATCTCTGTCGTAATTATCAACATACAAACCGACAATCCGCCGCGTTGTTTACAAACAAAACTATTGGTAGTGTTTCCTTGAAGTTGTAACGCAGAGGGAATCCTGAGATACGGTAGTCATAAATATTCGTCTGATTCACTTAGCATCGGATAGATAGTGAATTTAATGACCATCAATAAAAATAGACAAAAAGCTATAAACGAAAAAATGTCACAAAAAAAGAAACAAACAGTTTATAAATAATTTATAAATTTTATTAATGTAATAAATGGCAAAGTTTGTAACGATGGATGGGTGCATGTTTGTTACTATTTCACGCAAAAACTACTAAACGGATTTGAATCAAACGTAGTAGGTACACGAGTCGGTCTTTTTGTTTTTTTCTTCATGGATGATAATGGAATGGTAGCACTAGTCTACGCTGGCGGGGCACTAATGAGGGATGACAGGTAAGAATGAAAAAGCAGGTCTGTGATGAATGAAATCATGATGAATAGGGGGGAGAAGGGATTGTTAGTAATGGAGATTAGCAATCTCATTGTTAGTAATATACCCTATTAGGTCAACCTCCACGCGGTTCCTCCTGGAAACTCCTCCTCCTGTTCCTTGGAATTTAACACGATGGTTTCCAGGTGGGTCCACGTGAAGGTCAACTGGACAGGGTATACTGTTAGCAATGGGATTGGTAGTCCACATTGTCACCCCCCCGCCCTCTTTTCACACCTCACACGGTCCCATCCATATAGAATGTAGTAAGTGAGTAAATACAAAACCTGGTTCAATTTTAGGGTGGGCACAGACTACCCGCCTTAATTATGAGTTAATATAAAGAAAAAACCCATATATACTCTCAAGATATGTCTACACAAAGATTTGCTCGCATCCTGGGGAGGGTACCAGGCGATTCTGGGGGGAAGGGATCACTGGTAATGTGGAGGTTAGTTCCTATTACTATTTATATTAATCCCATCACGTCGACTTCCACGCGGTTCCTCCTGGAAACTATCGTGACTAATTTCAATGTTGAATTCGTGACGATGGGCTAACTGACTGACCTACCTTTTCATCCTTATCAGTCGTCCCTCACTGGTGCCCCACCAATGTATACCGATAGCGCAGGCGGCGTTACAATTTCATTATTACCCATTAAAAAATCAGACGCGACTGGAGTGTGAATTTCTCTAAATACGCCATTTATTCGGTAAATTAGGAAAGTAATACATGATAGCTGGGTGAGCTGTCATGTATTTTTGTAAATAGATAAGTTTTGTTCATATATAACTAATATTTATATTCTAATTATTGATGTTTAGGAAAAGTACATGACATTTGTTTTTATATCAATCTTAGTCATTTTTACATAATATTTAATAAAATTGATTCTTCATTTCACTTTTAATGAGAATGAAAACAGGCCAGTTAGCCCATCATGATGAATTCATCAGGAATTAACCATGATAGTTTCCAGGCGGAACCGCGAGGAGGTCGACCTGGTTGGGTATGTTGCTAGCAATGGGATTCTCAGTCTTCATTACTAACAATCCCTTTCCCCCCAATATATGTATATATAACGACCGGAATTGTAGATCATATTTGTTAAACAAAATTGTTATGTTTATATAGAGGGTGGCATGTTTGTCTTTTATCGGGGTGATCCACAGTTGAAATAAAATTTTCATTGTTTATAATAATATGTTTGCGTACGTGTTTATAATGTAACGCATCGGCAGGGCGTGACCAGTGGTTCTCAAGCCGCGGTCAGCTGCGTTTCGACTGGGCCATTCACCTTGTCAATTTTTTTTTATTCATTATTGCTCTGAACATTGTCGTAATTGATCGTGTTTATTAATTGCGACTTTACAAGCGGTGTGATTAGACGTTATTTTTTTTTTTTGTGTTAAAAGTGTTTTTTTTTTGTCTTTGTGACTTGGAAGTGGATGTTGTTTTTTTTTTTTTTTGTTTGGATTAAATATATATTTTTTTTTTTTTATTTTACAAGGTAAATAATAAATCAACTATTACGATGTTCCTGGCCTAGTAGTTTTTACGAATTATTTATAAATAATGGTAATACATTATACTTCCGCGTTATTGAACCTTGTGACGTGATCTTAAGATATAATATTAAATTTTTTCTTTTAATTTTATACAACTTGGAAAGGGGCTCAAGCTGAAGGGTCGCCTTATGTTATCTTCATATTATAGACACGGACAGTACCATGGACGCCTAATACACTGTGTCGCCCATGTTATTTTTTATTAAACATGGAACAGTGCATCCGCGCTAACGGTATTAAGTGACGGGCCACCAGTGAAGGATGAAACGTGGGAATGATGATGTCAGTTCAATTGGTCCAATGAACCGAATTGACCAGAAATAAACTACAATTATTTCCACGACCTGACGGAAGGATGTCGACCTGACAGGGTTTATTACTAGCAATGGGGAATAGCTTCCCCATTACTAATATCCCTTACCCCTAACGTCTATGGTACCTCTCATGTGTTATCATTTCACTGTAGACAGTCAATCTTTAAATTGGAATACAGTTCAGCTCAGTTAACAGAAATTGGTGGGACAGAGTTACAAATCTAGGCAATTTATGTGTGATATGTATTAATTTATGAAATAAAGCGTACTCGTATTTAAAATTATTTTCTATGGGAGTCTTATCCCCTTAAAAAATGCGTATATGACATTTTTAGACATGTCTTTGCCTATAGCTGGAAACTTCGTTCCTGATCCTAGGCCACGGACCAACTTTCCCCACTCCAGTTAATTACGCTAATGTGTAAAATATGTCGACGAAACTCGTCGTTTATTACATTAATTTCTCTCTCCCTTTCTGTGTGTAATCGCTATCAGTATTACAGGAAATTACAGGGTACAGAGGCGTAACATCTTAGTCCTCAGGAATAGCAACGCGTGAAGGGTATCATGGGCGACACAGTATACTCTGTTATGTCCATGGCACAGTTCATGTCTATAGGCGACGGTTACCACTTTCCATTAAGTGAACTTTCAGCTTGTGTGCCATTCTGAGCATAAAAAATATAATTAAATCATTTTCTCTATTTTTTTTACAGGATTGAATCATGGACGGTCCCACTCGACCATCCCCATGTCATTCCCAAACTGATGCTCTCAACGACGAATTGAAAGAGAGGTTGACCATGAGCGATACTCACGTGGACAGCTGTCGATGTGACAAGACACAGGGCGAGGTGAAGATGAGAAGCAAACGGTTCGGCAGGGGAGCTGTGGAGTCAGGTACATGTTATTTTGTGTATTTCTTAATCTATACTTATAATCTATACTTGTAATAAATCTATAGAGAGGTCAATTCTGTACATGAAATATATTTCTAAAATAACTATCAGGGGGTGATTAGTGATTGATACTGATGCCAAAAATGCAATCAGTAAAATTTTTGTCTGTCTGTCTGTTTGTATATTCGTAATAGAAACAAAAACTACTCTACAGATTTTAACGAAACTTGGTACAATTATTCTTCATACTTCTGGGCAGGTTATAGTATACTTTTTATCACGCTACGATCAATAGGAACAGAGCAGTGAAGGGAAATGTTGGGAAAACGGCAGAAGTTACTCCATTTTTAAGCTTCCAATGCGTGTGCAGCCTTAATATCCACTTTTTAAAATGTAAAAATGTCCACCCGTGCGACGCCGGGACAGACCGCTAGTATATAATATGACAAAAAAAAAACCATCCGAATTCAATCGTAATAAAATCAGTTATTTTGTTTTAAAAACCGATTTTTGTACTTAATCGATTTTGATAAAATTTCTTTGGGATCAATTAAGTAAAATTTTGGTACATGAGATAGATTATGCCTAAGTTAACACATAGAGTACACATAGATACTCTTTATATTAATGCATGCGGATAACGCCGATGGAAATAGCTAGTACATAGCCAATACATAGGTACATATTTTGTTTACTTCATATAACCACTATAAACAAGTCACGTAAATCCGCGCGTTACTGCGACACAATAATAATAATAAATACATTGTAATTATTTAATCAATTACATCATCTTAACGATACCTAAGAGATACATTATATCATCCCAATCGAATGTATTAAATTTTGATAACCCAAAGAGGTCGCCATTGGTCGATAGTATCCTGCTCGAAGGATCAAATCATCCGCTATATTTGAGAACCTCGTTTTGTAATCGTAATAAAGTCGATTATCCTCTATTTATATAATTATTGTAGGAAGCCATAAACTGGATAGACAGATACATAGATACTCTTTATTGTTTTTTTTTCCAAAAGATAACAATAGTAAACTTATTATATGTATATACAAACAATTTGATCGGAGGCACGATGCAAATGCTGTAATATATATATATATATATATATATATATATATATATATATATATATATACTACATTATAAAAAATGTTTGGTATAAAAGTTGGACTTAATGCTATAAGGTCAACCGAGGCAAGTGTGACGCAAATTTATTGGTACAATAGTTTTCCTTCAAATAATTCTACTCTGTATTGATAAAATACAAAGACTTTTGTTTTGAAACGTTTATTATTTTATGGTAATTTGTTTAATCAAGCAAATTAACACATATATCTTTCTATTAAGTGAGAAAATATTACAAAACCTATGAGAGTCAAGGACTGTCACACTTGCCCCGAACCTGAGGTAAGTGTAACACTTACTATTTTCTTCGCAGTTTGGAAATAGGTCTGCTGCTTTTTGTATTGCTATTTCCACCCCTTGAGGTTTTTTAATTGAAAGTTTGTTTCTGTTTTTGAACCCTCTTATCCAATCTTCACGTATCCAATACGTTCGTCGTAACGGAGTATCGATTTCGTTACGACGAACGTATTGGCCAACTAATGCTCTTACTTCGCGTTGAGTCAAACCAAAGCTATGTCTTTCCATGATGTGAAGCATTGACGCAATATTTTTTTCAAACTCTGGTGTAAATACAGTAGGCCTTCTATGCAACTTACATTTGACACCTCGATGACCTTTTACGTGTGCAATTATAGTGGGTCTAGGGACACCGAAAATTTTTGCAGCTTTATACACCGTTATACGTTGCTCCTGTACTGCTTTGACAGCCTCCTCCAATATTTCCTGAGAGTATTTGTCGGTAGTTTTTCTAACATAGTTCCTTACGATTTAAAACAAAACAAATAAATTATCATAGAAAGAACGTAAACACAAATAAATTATGTAAATACTATCGATAACCTAATTTCTTTTAAGTCGATTAATAAAAATGTCGATATTCTATTTCGAGATGTTCATTACTAGTTATGTTATTCTCATAGAAAATGAGTGGGGTAAGCGTGACACTGTTACACTTGAACATGTTAGTTTTATAGCGAGGTAAGTGTAACTGTAAAGATATTTTAAGGAATAGTGGATTTCAGTTTACAAAGACATATCAAATCTAAAGCCCTTATATTAATTTGTATGACTTGCCTTTTATCTTGTCGATATAACTCGTAAACTTCACACAGTAACTAAAAACAGAATGCTTGAATGGAATGCGATCTGTTGTCAGTTGAGTAGTTAGACAAAATGTTGTCTGTCGATAAAACAGTTGACGTTACGTACGCCATTGTGACACTGTAAGATAGCTTGAAAGTTCCTTTATTGTCCAAGACATGACGGTTTGAAGAATATAGTCTATTTACCCTATTATTACCAATTGTTACACTTGCCTCACTGTCACACTTGCCTCGGTTGACCTTATAGCATTCTCTCCCAATCAACCTTTAGCAAAACAGAAATGTAATTATGCGATGAAATAAATTGAAAATTGTTGT